>NW_028301563.1:7305000-7665000 GCF_042242905.1 Orbicella faveolata | reverse complement strand
GTCTCGTACAGATTGATTAGTTGACTGGTGTTATCAAAACTCCATTCGAACTCGGCTGATTCCCACTCTTCGACCGCCATGTTAATATTTCCACGAAGGCAAGTGACCCCAAGCTCGAAAACGATTAGCTGAAGCCATTTAACAAGCGGCAACTTGTTGAACGGAATAGAGCCAAGCCCTATATTCTTTTAACAACGTTCAACAACTTTGAACATGTTGAACGGCATATTTCTCATTTTCAACGTTAAACATCACATTATACACTGTTCAACATTTGTTGAACAGCAGCTGAAACATTCGTTAATTGCTCAACAAATGTTGAACCTTGTATCATTGGCTTAAAGTATGCTATACACAGACATGAAACAAACCTGCGCAATTTTGTCCATCTCCAGTGTATCCGTCTTTACAAGAGCAGTTGTACCCTCCATTGGTGTTGTTGCAGCTGGCGTTCACGTGGCATTTGTAAGAACCTCTCTCGCATTCATCAGTATCTAAAGTTAAGGTAAAACATGTTTCATAGGATCCACTGAATCGGAGAAGCAGCTAAGTTCCTTTAATTCGTTAGATTACCTCTAAAAATCATAAATTTGGAATGTTAGTTAAACTTGGTTTTAAGAGCCAATGTAACTGTGAATTTTTAACGAGAAGCTGCCTCTAATTGATCGAGAATTAGTCTGGTGAAAGGACCGGAAAATTCGTTTACTGAAGAGAGTCAAAAATCATGTGAATTAATTTTCTAGAAATATGCGAATGTTAATGTCAACATGTAAAGAACAGGATGTTCAAACTTTCAGCTTCTACCACAGAATGTTTGCTGTTCAACGAAATTTGCGCTAAATGATAGTTACAACACAAGGGTATGTTAGGAGTAGCATAGTTACCATTCTCACAGTGTTCGCCCTCGAACCCAGTAGTACACGAACATCGATATCCTTTCTGTGTAAAACCGGACTGACAAGTTGAGTTGTTCTCGCACTTCTGTCCGATCTTTCCGCACTTGTTCTGAAACGCAGAAAAGAAAAATAGTTGCTTATAATTAATTAAATGCTATCTCGTTGTTGGAATAAATATATGAACGACTGTTCAAGATATAGGTTTATTTCACAATTGGAATTGAAATTCTTGTCAGCCGACTTTAGCCGACTTAACCCGGGAGTAAGAAAAGTAATTTATATTAACTACTTAATAACCGAGAGTGAGGTCGTTACGGGAAAATTTCAAACTGAGGTCTTGTTGTATTGACCGAGCGATAGCGAGGTCAATACGGTAGGCCGAGCGGCCGAGCGGAAGTCGTCAATGTACATCCGGCGATGCGCGCGTTTACCGATTCATTCATCGTCTCAAACCCAGGGCAAAACTACACAGTCAGGGAACTTCACTACTGTAATTCTTTACGGGAAAAATGATTGTCACAGCTCTCAAAAAGGTATTTTAGTATCGTGGAGCCACAACTTGATGAGGTAGTTTTTCCAACTTTTGTGGCGAAACGTCAACGCATATAGAAAAGACAGAAAGTGCTTCAAAATGGTCCAAACCAACGGTCTTTCGGTGAAAGAAAATACTAATGCTTCAGAATACACTACTCAGAATAACTCGATCTTCGCGTTCGCTTTCGACAACATATCTTGGCAGTCTTCATTCTGGGACTTATGAATGAACTTTTCAAGCCTTGTGAGCGTATAAAACTTCCCGCAGGTATCAGAAACACTGCTACCGACAGAAACCGCCCGATTGTTTACACCTGATGATCCTTGAAGCTGATTTTCACTTGCTTGTGTTGAAGCGAGGGAATCTATTTGATGAGAACGGAAACGGAGTTCAATATTTCTGTAATTATTGTGACTAAGATGATAACTTATAAGTTTCTTCGTGGTTTACTGCTCAGGATACGTGACACATCTGCCGATGGTGTTTTTCACTTAGCGATTTTAGCTTTGCTCGACACTCGGCAAACTTTGATTGTTTTTCACTAGTGCTCGCCAAGGTTACCGGTAAGTCAAAAACGACTTCTATGTAAATGTTATTAAGGAAAAATCCCTAAACTTTTAGCTACTCGGAATTAAATTTACTTCTCTTACTGTTTTTAATCGGCTTTCATCGTTTCAATGCGCTTGAATTTTCCGAGCCGGGCTCTTCCTAATTTGCATAATCCGTAATCGGCCCGTGGGCATTACGGGAGAATAATGCCCTACAATTCAGTGACAATTAACCAATCAGAGCGCGCGTTATATCGCCTACAAACACAAGCCATATAATAAACAAATATTAAGATCTTAGTTTTCGTGGAGAGCTTTTATGCCCATTATCCTTGGTATAAATTGGCTTATTAAACAAGTGAAGGCGAAAAGTTAAACAAAATTAAAAAAAAAATAATAATAATAATAATAATAATAATAATAATAATAATAATAATAACAGTCACTTACTTAGGCGCCACGATAGTAGTAAAGCGGGCTGTCTTGCAGATCCCCGTCATGCTCCAGGTGAGTGGAGTTATTTAGCTCACATTCGTGTGTTCCACTGTCATGATCTTTGTTCTTGATATTAAGACTGACACAGTTTGCATCCAGGTAGCAACGGTATTCACACTCGTCCAAGTTCTTGACAGTCATGGTTTTTATCCAGTGGTTTACTAAATGTTTTTCAGCATAGAAATAGTAGGCTGGAAAGTACAGCTCACGTCCTCCATCTTGAAAAATATACACATGTTTATTTAAAGAGCTTATAATTAATAAAAGAAATTATGAAACAAGTACATATTATCTCTTATGAACATGCAGTATATCTTTTTTTCGATTTACTCCCCACCCACAAGATTAATTTTCTTTTTTTTTTTTTGCCAGAGCTTTGTATAAACAAATCGGTAAAACTATAATTTCTAATCACTTCGTTATCGCTCTGACACCAAATATGAAATAACTTCCTTAAAGGGGAGTCAAGAGTGTAGTCGCAATTTTCGTTTCCGCTTGCTAAGTCTTGTAACGATCCAAGATAACTGCATGATGTATTTCAGAGTTCACCTTTCAGTGTCAACGCTTTTTTATGAAGAATTTATGAGGAAATCCGATAGTAAATCGAGAAATTTCAGTTTTTAGTGGACCAGAATAATTTTAGGTACTTTTCAGTCCCTTTTACATTCTTAAAGCTAAAGATATATTAAATAGTTGCCTTAAATAACACTGAAAACATCATTTTATTTATGGGAACTGGAGAAAATAAATTTCACAGTTCAAAGAAATAATACAAACGCCGGTAAAATTATATCATTAGTTTCACTTCACCAGTACCTTCAAGTGTTTTTTCCATATGTAATGTGTTAGAAATAATTAATTTTTCAGAAGAATTTTAAAACAGTCAAACAGAAGTTTGCAACACGATGTAGACAATCTCAGTACAAAGTGTTTGTCCACATGTTACTCGAACCTCAGGTAATTTCCTTCTTAAACATTCGACGCTGATGGTTGAATCGTTTACTTAGTGTTTGAATGAAATTGCAAACTACAAATATTTTGAAGACTGGACACCTCGAAGTCGTAATTTAGTGATAATTAGCGAAGAACGTGAAAAAAGTCTAAACCTTAAATTCGATTTTTAAAGTACGAGTGGCGGCTTGTTTTTTAATCTTACCCTTGCTGATATCAAACGTAAATTCTCCAATCTAAGCATCACACATTTCTCAGTTACTTCCCTTGTGAGAATTTGGCGGTATATCAATGTAATATTCACGTTAACGTTGTTTTTGCCACCTGTCTATTCAGACAGCCTGTTAATATTCTGACAATAGAGAGTACTGATCAAGCTTTTCAAGTTTAGTTTTTAAAAAAATAGTAGTTATGGAACCCGAAATTTCGCTCAACGGCAGAAGAAGGAACCGTCTCCTCCAAATATTAGCTTTTGTTGACTAATAGGTCAGATCAAATCTTCGAGAAAATTTCTGTGTTGCAAGAGAGAAATTAGATTGCCTTAAATTTGGAAATGGCTAATTAGTACGAGAGACGACGTCTATGTCGGATTTACATCATCATCGATTTTAATCTTTAGCAAAATTTTACAAAATAATTCGCATTTAATTCGATAACACTTTTACTTTTGGGTCTAGACCCCGACAAACTTTTCTTTAGAATTTGCGCTTAAACAACCTCTGCTAACAGTATTGTTATTTTAAATTAGCGGTGGGTAATGATGAGGATCACGGAAATTTTAGTCATTACACTGCAAATGAAAAATAGGATAAAATTCTCTGTTCCTATCTAGTTTTTTTTTTTTTACTTTTTTTATTTTTATGCATTTTTCTGATACTTTCACGAGTGTTTCTGTAACTTGGTCCTGAACCACAGAAACAATTTGGAACATTATCAGTATCTGAGCCAAGTTTTTTTTATTAAAACTTTCGTAAAATCACCAAAAAATGCCTAACGTGATATATCTAGTTTGAAGTTTCCTCGGGCGCTTATCACTCCTTAAATTAAGCACTTTAAGACTCTTTCGGTTGCGCACTTTAACACTCCTTAACTTACGCACTTTCAGACTCCTTCAATTGCGCACTTTGATACCCCTTAAATTTGGCACTTTCATACTCCTTAAATAGCACACTTCAAGACTCCTAAAATTGCGCACTTCGAGACTCCTAAAATTGCGAACTTTAAGACTCCTGAAATTGCGCATGTTAAAACTCCTTGAATAGCGCATTTTAAGACCCCTTAAATTTCGCAGTATAAGCCTCCTTAAATTGTGCACTTTAAGACTCCTGAAATTGCCCACTTTAAGACTCCTGAAATCGTGCACTTTAAAACTCCTTGAATTGCACACTTCAAGACTGTTTAAATAGCGCACGTTAAGACTGTTTAAATAGCGCACTTTAAAACTCCTTAAATAGCGCACTCTAAGACTCCTTAAATAGCGCACTCTAAGACTCCTTAAATTGCGCACTTTAAGACTCCTTAAATTACGCACATTAAGACTCCTGAAATTGCGCAATTTAAGACCCCTGAAATTGCGCAATTTAAGACTTCTTAATTTGCGCAATTAAACACTCCTTAAATTACGCGCTTGAAGACTCCTAACATTGCGCGCTATAACACAACTTAAATAGCGCACTTTAAGACTCCTTGAATTGCGCACTCTAAGACTGTTTAAATAGCGCACTTTAAGACTCCTTAAATTGTGCACTTTAAGGCTCCTTAAATTACGCACATTAAGACTCTTGAAATTGCGCAATTTAAGACTCCTCAATTTGTGCAATTAAACACTCCTTGAATTACGCACATTAAGACTCTTAAAATTGTGCATTTTAACACTCCTTAAATCGTGCATTTTAAGACTCCTTAAGTTGTGCACAATAAGGCTCCTTAAATCGCACTAAATGACACTCCTTAAATCGCGCGCTTTAACACTCCTTAAATTTCCTCTTGTTATAATACGTATTCAAGCAGCTGATTATTACCCACTGTAGGATCATGAATTCACGTTAATTTATACTATGCTTTAAATTCCTTTTCATCGGGAAAAAATGCAAGAAAACGAAGAAAAATCAAAATGTGAATTCTCTTTACTCGTGCCATTACAATGTCAACAGCGCTTTCTCGGGCTCCGTGTTTGTATTGTATTAGACAAGGAAGGCTTTTACATGAACGAATCCCAAACCGAACAAATAAATAACAGATCAGAATTCTCTTGTCTGCTCAAAAATTTGCCTGGGTTGTGGGTGGATTTTGAGAAACAGCAGCAACTTCCTCTGAGATCTTTGTGAGTTTCGATCAACAGGCCAAAATAATGCAGAGTTGATTATTCTACTCGCGCTAGGAAACTGACTCTTTTAATGAACAGCATGAGACATATATACATGTATCACAAAGTAAAATCAGCTATGAAACAAAGATAACAAAATTGAAGTAATTTTAATTTGGTAAATATGGCTGATGTACGTATCTCATACATGATATTGTATTCAGATGATGCACGTATCTCATATAGGATATTTTTTTTAGACTTAAACAGATCTCGTGACTGTCCAAGGATTTACAGTAAGCACCTCCAGTTAACTGTTAGACACTTTTTCCAATGACGAAGAAAATACTCAGCAATAACTTTTAATCAAGTAAACATGGTTTCTTGAAACTTGTTATGAACAGTTCTACACTCGTTGCGTGATCTATGAACATGAACACGAACAGCCCGTGAGTTACGAAGAATGTATGACTTTGAACAATGCGTGATTATCGAAATATGCGTGATTATGTTTTTTTTTTCTATGTTTTTTTTTCTATGTTTCTCTGTGGTCTTAAATAGTTTAGCGATTGCGGTTTCCTGTATATGACAGCTCATGAATAGTTCGTTTTCCTTTATTTGACAGCTCATGAATAGTTCGTTTTAGGACTAGAATTTTAGGTTTCGAGTTCAGTTGCGATCAGCGTCAGTATTGCGAACATTCAATTGTATTCAAGCTTCATAGTATTAGTTCTTCCAAGCCACAGAGATTCACTCTTCAGAATCTACTAATCAACTACAATAAAGAGTAAAGAAATCTCTGGTGGTTTGATACGTTTGTCGCCTTCTGCACCAAAACTGTCGTCATTTGCCTTTTTAGGTATGAGAGGTAAAGCTAGTTTAAGATTTGTCTCACTTCCTCGTTTTACATGATGACAGTGCGGCACTTTTCTGACTGAACTGGTTATGAAGACAAACGCAAGTAGCGGTCTATCACATCGCTTCTAGATCTACGGCTAATCAAATATCGATTCAACCAGAGGACTAGAGACTAACCCTCGATCACGAAGAGAATTAGATAGGCTTGCTTACATATCACTTAATTTTCAAAAATTGGAAAGACTATGGTGACAATATCAGTTTATGCTACGCTTCTTTATTCTCGTCATATGTCCGCGCTTGAAAAGATTAATACAGCACAGAGAGATACGGGACTGACTCGGCGTAAGACAGAATGCAAACAATGTGATGCTTATTCGAACAAATTAGTTTAGGTATAATTTCCGACTAAAGATTCGTTGCCCAAATTATCAAGAATCCTTTAACAGCTATCTTTAACCAAACTGGGGAACACCGACTTAGAAATGAAGATAGTATCTATGAAATACAAAGCAGGTAAAGAGGAAATTTTTTTAACTCACCCTGCGCTTGAGTTGGACAAGGGATTACTAAAATCCATAACACGAAAACGAAAAGCAGAGAGAAACTCATTCTTAACCTGCGGCGGATGTCTCCACTTAATAAGTCTCAGAGACAAGTCAATACAGTACTGAATAGTCACCAGTGCGATCCTGTCGAATTAAGCTCCAACAAAAGTTAACAACGACTAATGAAAGATGGCATGATATGGCTTAAAGTTAAAACAGTGCTCAGATAACAGACGTAAACCAATCATGTTACTTAATCGCCTGACAAAAGATTGCACTCCACAAAGTACATATAAACTTTCTGCTCTAATTGTGCATTTTTAATGAGTAAATAGAATACGGTTCTTCAATTAATTTATTTACCTACCTGTAGGTTGGTTAAATACATTTGAAGGAGAGCCACTCTAGTGAAAATTTGAAGTTTATATGTTTTGTTTTGTTTTGTTTTTTTTCGAAATAAAAGACATGGTTAAGATCGTTAAGCTAATTCACTGTCCTCAACCGTTGATCAAATAGATTTTCTGCAGTTAAACCTTAAATCAATGAAGGAAATAAATTTCTCAATTCAATTTCGGTTTTCCTTCTAAGAAATAACATTCTAAACGCAGCGATGATTCAGTTTCAGATTCACGCTATTTAAACTTTCATCAAGATGTTTTATTGTTATACTTTCATTTGTTTGATTGTTACTTTTTTTGAACATCATATACAGTTTATTAAGACGGTCTCCTTCGTAAATGATATCCCTTTTTCATCCCGCGTGTTCGCCCTTTAATTTGTACATTCTACAATGAGAAATTGTAGATGTTGAATACCAAGACATGTGAAAGACTATTGGAAGAGAAAGCTGCTCAAAAATCAATAAGGTACACATCGAAAGATTTCCTAATCAGAGCCTACACTTCATCCCAATGCCCTAAAACTTTAAATTTATGCAATTTTGCCCCTTGATATCACGTTTCTGTTGAAATAGTTCCAAGACATCACTTGTTCTATTAAAAGGATTAAAAATTATCCCTTGTCCCATGTAAATGACTATGATTCCTTGTTCTCAAAAATCTGTGGAGTCTCCAACAAGCAAAGAACGAGAAAGATAAAGATTGTAAAGTACAAGAACTTTAGCTTCACGTGCCTTAACGAAAAAAAGTTTATCATTCGAACAGTTATTTGTTTGCATAGTTTGACGCTGTCATCTTTCGAGGAGTTTACATTTCTAGTTTAGGACGATTCGCCAAAAGGCTGTTAGAAATACATAATAAATCGCGCAACCATACTTACTAAAGTGCAGTTCTTAGAAGGGCCACCTTCTAAAGGAAATTAACACTTAAATTAATTGAGGTATTCGAAATTAACATGACCTAAATAAGGCGAATTAAGGTAATTACCCAACAGATGTGTTTAGTTTGCCCACCACCATGTACGTTAATCAGGCTGTCTATTCTACCAAAGCTAAGACACTTTTTATTTTCACTTTATGAAAAGTGCGAACCTTGTCTGCTAAATAAAATTTTGTTGAACTTAAATCACCGAATACATTTACAACCCTGTGACAACTTCGTCAGAATATTGACTTAAACTAATCCCGAAATTATCGAAATAAAGGTTACTTAGAATTTAATGTTTACATATACAAGAAAAATAAAGCAGCACTTCCAGTAGATAAGGTTCCTCTTTCGTGAATTTTCAAGCGGTCAATGCATGGAAGAAGATATCCAGTAAATCGATGACATGTAGCTTGCTAATCCCGCAATTATGAAAAGCGTTTAGTCAACAATTTATGTTTAACATCTACAAGGAAAATAAAGAAGCTGTTCTAGTAGAGAACCTTTTTTCTTTCTTGCAAGCTGAAGAATTTGTAAAGTGAGATTAGACGTGTGAAAAACTGAGAGTTTGGCCCATCCTTTATCCTTAGATTGTCAATCTGCTTTGCTGTCTATACGAAGAGCTGTGACTTGTTTGTATCTTTTCATCCAGCGTTAGCGCTTCAAGTTTCAACAACGATCAGCACAAATTTCTCTACATGATTGAAATACTTATTAAATAAGCATGCATTCTCGATAAGATGTTTTAACTAAAGAAGATGATTACGGTAAAAGTGACATATATCTGCCTGACATACAAGCACTTTCTCCCAACTACTATATGTAAAAATGTATGTCAGCAAACTACTGAGGAGAATAGCATGGTTGAGTAAAAATAAGTTTAAAAAAATGCGCGTTGGGCAAATTTGAAAGAGAGTTATGAAGTTTTAGCTTCACCAAGCTTCACAAAGCTGGGTTTACGTCGATGGGTTTTCAACACCCTAGAGCTAGTTTTATGCTTTTCTACTTGCGCCGAATGGAAGGAAAGAAAGCTTTTAGCGATAATAAAGCTTTTGTTTTGACGAGCATGCCACATTTTGCGGAAAAGTTCATTACAGGCATCGATCGAGCTCCGTTTAGTTAAGTGATGTTAAGGAGGTTCATGTTTTTTCTATAGTGATGTTTTTGTTTTAAACGGGAAAGGCCAAGAAAACGCCATTTTTCTTTACTTTGAAAAGCCTTTCAAATAGGCAGCAATTATTTTTTACCTCATAGGAACTTCAAAGGCAACGTAGCTTGCAAATTTTAGCATGTAATTTAAGCATTCATGATTTGGTTGCTTGCAGGCAAACATTCGACATTCATTCATCCAGAAGAGATGATATTACGGTGGCAAACAAGGTGGACGTACTGAAGAAACAGCGCGTTGCAACGAAAATGTCAGAGAAAATAGCTTACTGGCCTTGTATTATGACCTGCTAAAAACACCCTTAATCACAGCTTTAGACTAATAATTAAAACTTTGTTAAAAGTTCCGACTTTTCATACTTATTAAAATTTAATTTTGAGAAGATATTTAAAACAGTCGCACAGAAGTTTTCAATACCTTGTAAATAATCTCGATACATTTTTTTACCATTTGTTACTCGAACGTCTGGTGCATTCCTTCTTTATAACACATTGGACACTGATGTTGGGACACTGGGCACCTTCAAGTCGCAATTTAGTGGTAATTAGCGAAGATCGTAAATTAAAATCGACTTTTGAAGGTGAGAGGGGCGGCATGTTTTTTAATCTATCCGTCCCCGAGTTCAAGCGTAAATTCTCATTAGTAGACATCGTACATTTCTTAGCAATTGTTCTTTTGAGGATTTGGTGTTACATCAATATAATATCCACCTTGTTCTTGCCACCTGTCTATGCAGACAGCATATTAATATTCTGATAAGAAAAGAGGTGCCTATTAGCTTTTCAAGTTTTGTTTAAAAATAATATTTTTGGAGCTCGCGATTCTCCCAGGTTTACTGAAAAAGAAGGAACTGTTTCCTCGAAGTATTAGCTTCTGTTTGGTCGACTAATAGGGCTTATTATGTTTTAAGAAAAAGTTTCGTGCAACAAGACCGGAAATAGATTGCCAAGGAAATTGCTAATTATACGAGACACGAAATCTGCGTTAAATCTGCATCATAAACGTATTTTTTAGGTACAGTTGTATGTATGGCAAATTTAAACGAGAGTGGGTCTTCATCTTTGGCAGATTTGGCATTTAATTCGATAATATTTTTACCCTTGCGTCAAGACCTCTTGCGTCAACCTCCGCTGAGAGAGTTATTATTTCAAATTAGCGGTAGGTAAACATCACGATCAGAGCCATTTTCATTATTACACTGTAAATAAAAATATAATAAAATATAATGTTCCTACTTAGTTTCTTTTTATACCCTTTTTTTCGGATACTTTCGCGAGATTTTTTTTCGAGTTATGTGTTTCTATCGGATTGTGGAAATAAACCTTCTACAAGTACGAGCAGAAAAACCGAACAAGTAAATGATAGAACAGATTTCTGTTGCTTGCGCAAACTGGCCTGCATTGCGGGTGGTTTCAAACAAACGGTAGCAAATTAACTTCCTCTAATATGTTAGCCTGCAGAGCAGGCGAGATTTTTTCGAGCGAGCGCTCACATCGTAAAAAGTTTAGCCGCCATCTTGAATTTTTCATGCAGTGGAAGACTGGGGAGAGAAAGGAAGTTTTACCAAGGGGGTGAATGATAGGCAAGAGGAAGGATAGGGGAGGGGTGGAGCGAAGAAAATCTCGCCTGCCCGAGGTCATTGTTCTTTTAGGAAACTCCGTTCGCCCACGAACGGAGTATCTGATTGGTGCGACTTGACCCTACCTGTCAATTGTCTGTCAGTCAGTTTCGTTTCGTTCGTGCGGGTAAGAAACATGGCAAACTCTGTCGAAAGTGATGTTGTTAGATTCGACTCCGCTCTCGAGGAATCTCTCAAGCGTTTATGCGAACTTGGAATGTCTCGCGAATTACGAACGGAGCAAAAAGACGCAATTTCCACACTGGTATCCGGAAAAGACTTGTTGGCAGTGCTACCCACTGGCTTTGGGAAAAGCTTAATGTTTACGTAAAATGGGGTTGACTAGCCTACACGACTTCTACGGTTCGTGATATTTGCACATTTGCCGTTCTCTGTTCGGTCACCCGACCTTTCTTGTCGCTTCACTCGTGTTCATGAAGGGCACTTCATGTTGTGTAATAAGGAGGAATTTTAAGTGGAGTTGAGTCGTTAGATCGTGCTATGGCAAATTTTTACAAGTCAAAGGTCTGCATGGTTTGCGCTGTTATCCGCATGTCGACTCGTTGAGTTTGACACCTCTGTAATTTGCCATGTGTTTATGCATTGTTTAGGCTCATTTCTATTGCAAGATATGCTTTTAAGTCTCCATGAATTTGCTTTCGAGGGACAAAATATGAAATTTGCCGTGAACATGTTGCTTACTTGCATTCTATATTGTGACACCGGGCCCGGCTGTGACTAGTACAAGCACAGTAGGTAGATCCTTATCACGGATATCATATTTGTTCTCGAACGATTTCCTTCGGAGACGCTGTAGCTTTACTTTGAGAAAGCTATACGTTTGTCTAGAGACATTCTTATGTTTCTTGCAGCTATCTGATCGAGCTTATGTTTCTCTTGCTCGATGTATAGGTTTATTCCTCCTTTGGTTGTTCTGGCACCACATGATTCAAGTGTAGCTGTTTACGCGCAGGTCCCGTTAACTGTTTTGCGTGTTTTATATGCCATTGTTCGGCTTAGTTCAGGCAAGACCATGGTTTCGATCCTCCATGTGGATCTCATCAGTTGCCGGTATTTCTAAAATACTCTGTACGTCTGAAGTCGCTAGCGCAACACGTACCTCTGTGAGAATGCAAGACATCCTGCGGCTTGGCACAAACCTCTCGTGGTGTGTACCCTTGTGAGACTTCCGGTGCCGAGAAAACCTCATTTTGATTGGTTACCCGCTCATTTCCATTAATGCAGCGAAGCGCAACTAATCAGGAGGTGTTTCGCATCTTAACGGGCTTTTCGGGCAGGCGTCTTCTCATTTTTCCCCTCCCCCATCCCCCACCGTCTAACATGGCGGTCTAAAAAGGCGGTCGCAAGGTTGTAACGCTAACTCGCCCCAATAAGACGCCTGCACTGCAGGCTACTCATATGTAATTTCAATTACAGGCTAAGAAAAGGTAGGGAAGATTATGCTTCCCTCGCTACAAAACCGTCTATTTTAATTCAAAGCATGGATTGCATAGATATGATACAAAGTAAAATTATGTTCACATCACAAGATAAGAAAATTGAAGTAATTTGATAATTTGATAACTGAATTAATCCAATTTCGACATTGTTTACAAGACTTAAAAGGATCGGGTGATTGTCCATGGTTTTACGGAAAGCACCTCAAGTTAACTGTTAGACACTTTTTCCAATGAAGAGGAAGATACTCAGCATCAACCTTTTATCAAGTAAACAGCTTTTTTTTTCAAAGCTGTCAGTTTCGTTTCATATTTTAGAGGGAAAGCTGCTGATTTAAGATTCGTTTCACTTTTTCGTTTTAGATTCTGACAATGCGTCATTTTTTTAGAATGAATTGGTTATGAGCACATATGCGTGTAGTATTTTATCACATCACTTCCAAATCTACGGCTAATCGGACATCATCAGCGACCGTCTTAGCTCCCGATTCAAACGAAAGACTTAAAACTAACCCTTGATCTCGAAGAGAAGTAGATGGCCTGCTAAGATATCATTCAATTTAGAAAACTGGACAGAATATCGTGACATTAACAGTCTATGCTACGCTTGATTTTCTTTACTCTCGTCACATGTCCGCACTTCACAAGATTAATACAGTACGGCGGAGAGATTTGGGGCTCACCTTGCGTAAGACCGAATAGAAAGGGTGTGATTCGAATTCGAACAAATTAGGTATAATTTCTGCCTATCGATTCGTTTCCCAAATTATCAAAAATCCTTCAACAGCCATCTTTAGCTAAACTGAAGACAACTTAATGAAGACACTATCTATATAAATTACAAAGCAGGTAAATAGTACATTTTCAAACTCACCCTGCGCCCGAGTTGGACAGAGGATTACTGAACTCCATGACACGAAAACGAAAAGCAGAGAAACACTCATTCTTAACCTGCGACGGATGTCTCTATCTAATCACTCTCAGATACAAGTCAATATAGTATCGAATAATCACCAGTGATGTCTGGTCGAATTATGCTTAAACAAAAGCTAACAACGACTAATGAAAGATGGCATGATATGACTCACAGTTAAAACAACGCTTTGATGTCAGACATAAGCCAATCATGTCACTTTTTCGCGTGACGGATGACTCAGCACACCACAGCACGTATATGCTTTAATTCTGTTCTAATTGCGCATTTTTAATGAGGAAAGAGAATACGGTTATTTAATTAATTTGTTTAACAAGGCTGGCTGAATATGTCTAAAGGATAGCCATTCTTGTGTAAATGTAAACTTTTTCTTTATTCGAAATAAGACATAGGCAAGCTAATTCACTGTCTCCAAGCGATATTAAACAGTCCGGGATCGTTATCAGATTTGATAACCTCGACCAAAACAAACCATTAACCAATCGCTGCACAAGTTTTCGCTCACGTGACATTATTTGGTAGCAACAGTGTATAATTCAATATGGCGGTCGACGGGGCGCTGCGTTGAAAGGAGTTACTTTTTTTCACAACATCACAGTGCAATTTCATTTAGTTAATTGTACGTTTGCTTCACAATAGGTTACTGGATTATGGAATAGAAACAGAGATGTATGGAAGAAAACTGTCCTTGTCCAAAAGCTACTGCGAAAAGTTTCATTTTCAGATAGACACCGTATAATATTTGTTCCGAGTAAAAACACGCGAAGGTAGACAACAGTTATTCTGTTCACAAAAGCGTTGTTTATTGATACTAATATGATAGCTTCTGTTTTCACTCAGGCTTAATTTTCTTGGTAGTTGGCGAAGCTGGTTGTTCAACAGTCTGTATAAAATATAAACGAAACACTAGCAGTAAATACATCTTGAGTTTACAAATTGACACTGAGCAAGTTGCTTCTATATTCCAAGCGGAGAGCTGTAACTGAATTTCGTTCAATTTGCACGAGCGAAGCGTGGTTGTAGGACCGAAACATCTCCTACTATGATTCATCACTATCAAATGGAAATAACAGTATCGAAACAATTCGCGACCCTCCCTCTGTCGACTCTCTGTCCAGATATACTGAAGATAGAATAGCTTACCTCGATGGCCATATCCCATCCCTCGCCTAATTCCATTTCTGCGATTGCTAATTCAATCCCCTCCGTGCTGTACATATCGTTTCCATTTTGACGCACCGGAGTTCTCTTTGTCGTTGTGGGCACGCCTGATATGGTTCTGGCACAACAACAAAAATATAACAGGTAAATTTACTTTAATTCGTGATACACCTCCGTTCAGTGGAATGGGTACATGTAACATTTTATGTCGTGAGATGTGACAGTAAACTTGGAAGTCTTGGCATTTCCGGAAAAAAAAATTGTCTTAGTTGTAGATCAGTAGTCTATTGTTGTGCATTCGGTGATATGGAAAAACGCTTTTAATGACCGATTCATATAAAAGAAACTATAATTCAAGTAATATGTTTTCGTACCATAGTTCGCTCGCTAATCCAGCAATAAGCTTCATTATATAACGACTGGTGTGCCAGAAAACTGACCTAGTTTGGCCGGCATTTCCGGAAAATATTTCAGGACCGCGAGTTGTTGAAATTAATTCTTGGGCTCTAAAATATAGGCAACTTACCCTTTAATGTGATTGCCGATTTTCCCGCAGTCCGAAAGGTGTTTTAGTTACCTGTTTAAGAGCAGCTTCGCCTAAATATCAACTAGACTTGGAAATAGCGAAAAAATCGAACTTCTTCAAACTCGCCCAGAATGAAGCCCCACGGGCACTAGTTACAAAAATATTGTTTTATGTTCGATAAATCAAAAATTATTTTTTTTACGCAATTTTTTCGTTCGATGCCCCAAATCGGCCAAAATCGATCGAAAATGAGCGGCATATTCAGAGGCTCGTAAACTCAAAAGTAAAAATCTTCATAACAAACTGATTGCATGTTGTATTTGTACTTCCTTTCTTGTATATTTAGAGCTAAACAGATCGCGATTTGATTAGAACTAAAATATTTGACGAATTTTCAAAGGTAACAACCCAAGACAGCTAAACAAGAGGTCTACATTTAGCCTATTTTCAAATGCTAAAAAGGCGTTCTGGTACACGGCTTTTCCCAAAACGACTTCTTTGGTCTGAAAGAGCATTGTTTCTTCTTCAAATTAGTGAAATAAAATTTTTGGGTAAATAAAATCGCGAGCGCTGAGATAGCGAACTAAATGCAGTACTTCTTCCTGAAAACGTGACCTTTGACCCAAGCGTAACGGAAACCGATTACTGCAAGAAAACCCGGAAGAAAAGCAAACGCTTCGTTATTTTGAAACATTTTCAAGTGATTTCTCGCCGAAACCATTATTGCAAGAAACTATTTCCAGATATGAAATCTTACAGGGTCAAAGAAGGAGCTAAAGGGCGCATTTTGACACAATAACTTTGTTTGCTGAGAATTGATGTCAATGACCGTTAACGAATTCCAGTGAAATTTGCGAACTTGAACTATGTTAGCCGATACTTACCTGAATATTTATATTTATAGCAGAATTGTCTTCTTGGATTAGCCTTCAAAAGATGCTGGATCCAGCTTTGGAAACCTCTAAAAGAAGAAATGGTTAATCTTCCGTGACCTGCCCGCTGCTATAAATTCCATGCACACGCCGACCGCATGTTTGTCGTAAGACTAACTGAACTCCACTGACAGTTTCCATAGGTAACCCCAAAATACACAATGCCGCAAAATGTAAAGTGAAATTGGCTGTCTTCGGGAACAGTTAGAAGCTAGAGTCAGGTTCCATTGCCTTTAAAAAGTGCTTGATTTTACTTCGTTCACTCAGTAGTTACTGTCACGTTCGAATACTGTGTATCAGTCACGCCAAAACACTGCAGACCGTGCAGACTGAGTAAGTTTCCCATACAAAGACTTTTACGCGTTTGTCTATTGAATCAAAAGTCACATACTGCGCTTGTGATGCCTGTTGATAAATGACAAACTTTCAGATATATTGAACACCATTTTGTAACTAGCGCCAAAAAAAAAAGAGTCAAAACTAAAGGCTCAAACAAGTCTGCACGGTCTGCAGTATTTTTCGCGTGACCGATTTGCGGTATTCGAACGTGACAGTAAGAAATACTGCGTGAACAAAGTCGACACAAACAAATAAAATCAAGCACTTTTTAAAGGTAATGGATCTTGACTCTAGCTTCTAACTGTTCCCGAAGACAGCCAATTTCACTTTACATTTTGCGGCATTGTTTATTTTGGGGTTGCCTATGGAAACTGTCAGTGGAGTTCAGTCAGTTTTACGACAAACATGCGGTCGGCATGTGCATGGAATTTATAGCAGCGGGCAGGTCACGGAACATTAACCATTTGTTTCCAAATGTGGATCCAGCTTCTTTTTAAGGTTAATCCAAGAAGACGACTCTTCTATAAATCAGTATAAATATTCAGGTAAGTATCGGCTAACATAGTTCAAGTTCGCAAATTTCACTGGAATTCGTTAACGGTCATTGACTTCAATTCTCAGCAAACAAAGTTATTGTGTCAAAATGCGCCCTTTAGCTCCTTCTTTGACCCTGTAAGATTTCATATCTGGAAATAGTTTCTTGCAATAATGGTTTCGGAGAGATATCACTTGAAAATGTTTCAAAATAACGAAGCGTTTGCTTTTCTTCCGGGTTTTCTTGCAGTATTCGGTTTCGTTACGCTTGGGTCGAAGGTCACGTTTTCAGGAAAAAGTGCTGCATTTAGTTCGCTATCTCAGCGCTCGCGATTTTATTTACCCAGAAATTTTATTTCACTAATTTGAAGAAGAAACAATGCTCTTTCAGACCAAAGAAGTCGTTTTGGGAAAAGCCGTGTACCAGAACGCCTTTTTAGCATTTGAAAATAGGCTAAATGTAGACCTCTCGTTTAGCTGTCTTGGGTCGTTAATTTAGAAAAATCATGAAATATTTTGATTCTAATCAAATCGCGATCTGTTTAGCTCTAAATATACAAGAAAGGAAGTACAAATACAACGTGCAATCAGTTTGTTATGAAGATTTTTACTTTTGAGTTTACGAGCCTCTGAATATGCCGCTCATTTTCGATCGATTTTGGCCGATTTGGGACATCGAAACGAAAAAATTGCGCAGAAAAATAATTTTTGATTTATCGAACATAAAACAATATTTTTGTAGCTAGTGCCCGTAGGGCTTCATTCTGGGCGAGTTTGAAGAAGTTCGATTTTTTCGCTATTTCCAAGTCTAGTTGATATTTAGGCGAAGCTGCTCTTAAGAAGTATTGCACCCAGCCTATCTGTCTTCCAGCAACTTCTCTCAAAGTGTGATTTTTCTTAGCGCTCTTTGATACCAGACTGTGGCACGTCTAGAAGTGTCTCGGGTATTTCTCTAATTTCTGGCAAAACACAACGAAGTGCGAACGGGTCTTTGTTTCCATTTTCAGGAAGGACATGAAAAGGAGTTCCTTCTGGCCCCTTGATTTTGAACTTATGGTAACCCTTCAAAAGAAAATAAACAACTAATGTTAGATTCGCAATTGGTTTCCCGACCACCTGGACTGCCGCACCACGAATCGAGCGACTCACTAAGAGCTATAATTTTTCTGAAGGGGTTTAGATGATTTATGTAAGTTACGTTTACCTACCCCTTCATTTTTCCACCAGTAATTCTTAAAGTTGAACGGTGCGTATCTGTCAGGCCTAAAAGGAACGAAAATTTTATGCTGCAAAACTCGACAACAATAAACCTACCCTATGTAATGACCAAGCTATATCCACAAAATCGACATCAATTTGCTATTTTGATCCTATGGGTACCAGCATCCGCCATCTCAATACCTAGGAACACATCAATTACAGCTGTAAATATGGCCGCCGTTACGAACAACAACACATCGCAAATCAAAATACCCCCGTGCACTTTTTTCACAGATCGTGCACAACACTAAAAACACGTTAAATCCCAAGAATATGGCGTGAAGATTAACGACATATTTTTTGTGATTTTCGCAAAAATCTGCAAGTAACTTAAATCTAATGACAAAATGAAGAACATACCTGGTTTGGATGCAAAATTGCAAGCGCTGTTTCACTTTACGAGTAGCATTTTGCATCGTTTACGATGGTCTTCAACCGCCACCTTCAAAACACGCGAGGCTCCTTCTTTTCTGCTAATTATCGAATAGAATTATGGGTAAATTACCCGAGTATAATCGAACAAATAACGAGCAAAGCGAAGTGAATACGAAAAATCCCGATTTTTGAAATGGCCGCCATGTTGTGACGTCACATGGTTATCAAATCTGCTAACGATCCCGGACTGTTAAAAGGGATCTTCTGCAGTTAAACCTTGGATCACAGTAGAAAATAAACTTCCGGTTTTCCTTATTACAAATAACTAGGCGCAAGATGATTCAGTTTCAGATTCTCGCTATTTCTTTTCATCGCATCAAGCTTCTTGACTGGTATACCCTCATTTGTTTGAATGTTATTTTTGTGAACTGGATGGCTTATCAAGTTGGTATCGTTAATGATTTCCCTTTTCCATCCCGCGCGTTTTCCCTGAAATTATTTCATTCTAAATGACAAATTCACGTTGCTTTATACCCAGATCAGACATGTCTAAGAATATTGGGGGTGAAAGGTGCTCCGAAATCAATAAGATTTAAGATGCAATATCATCTAGTCAGAGTTTACACTTTTTCATAATGTCGTTAAACTTTGCGTTTTTGCAATTTTGCTTTTTGACATCAAGTTTCTGTTGATAGTTCCCAGACAGCAATTTTTCCTTTAAAATAATCAAAAATTATCCCTTTTTGCATGTAGTATGAAGACCATGTCCCCATGTTGGCGAAAATATCTTAAAGTCTCCCATGGGCGAAGAAAGAGGAAGATAAAGATTGTCAAGTGGACGTAGTTTAGCTAAACCACATGTTGTCTATATAGAAGAAATTGTGATCATTATGCGACCAGTGTTTATATTCACAGCTTGACTTCGTCATTCTTAAAATAGTTTATACTTCTATTGAAAAAGAATTCGCCAAAGGGTTGTGAGAGAAACAGAGCACAGGGTTAGGGACAGATTGAAGTGGAGAGAAGGTGTTGCGGCCCTATATCCCACGTGGTGAAGCGGACAGTTATTAGTTATGTAGTTTACCCTGCAGGTTGGTGTCGTTGCCCGGAGTGTGGCCGTCACCATGTCAAGGGTGCGAGTTGGGGCGTTCATTTTGGGATTCAGTTAATTTAGTTTTCACCTGCAATCATGGACAAAAGTCTTGAGACAAATTTGCACTCTTGGCGCTTTTGCACACACGCCAGACAACAGTCGCGAGCGAGAACAACTTCACCTGCTTAGCCTCTCCACCCACCCTACCTACAACGTGTAATTTCGCCTGAGTTTTAACAGTGTATTTAGTAGGGAGGAGAGAATAACATTAGTATCCCAAGGGCTTTCGTCCACCATTACAGTTCTTGATTTGCTTCATTACGGTTTTCAGTCTGATGATTTATGGATTTTTAAAAGATATATTACACTGGTTACAAAACGAGCGCAAGATTCAAAGGGCGAAAAGAACTATCCCCCTCCCCTTAAGAACAAACAAACAAACAAAAACGAACAAAAGAAAAAGCCTGCGAACCTTTCTCGCTATATAAAACCGTTGTCAGCGTAGACAACAAGAAGAGAATCTGGGCAATGGAGTCGAAGTTAAAAATTACATTGTATAGTCTTGTTAATGTAAAATTATAACTACATCAGTGATTGACAGGGATTGGCTCTGCGAGGTATCAGAATTTCCCTGATTTTCCTAAATTCTTGGTTCCAGACCTCGCACCAGTTGACCGCGTACTTAAATTTTATTACGGCCGCCACACAACACAAAATACGAGCGATGAAGATAAGCTTGCATTTCCTTCCAAATCTTAAATTTGCTAACCCTGAGAAAAAAAGATTACGGCCTTTCCGATTGATACGTTGTTGTCGTTTTAATTTGTTACACGGTGAAAAAAAAAATCGTCACCTGGTAAACGTTCTTAGAGCGTCTAGTTACATGTAATTTGGGTAAAACTGAATTACCTTGACCAAAAAAAAAAAAAAAGAAAGGAAAAAAAGAAAAAGAAAACGAAAACGAAAGACATCCAGACTTTTAGGTTAGAATAAGTGCTAATAAATGGCCTGTAATGGATTTCAAAAATAACCCTTAACTGTCAACTCAAAAGTTAACTTAGCATATACATGTAGGTTAGTGATACTAGAAGCTGTGAATTTGATATGTTTTAGAGAATAGTATTTACATGTAAATCTGTTCATTTACAGGCTCAAATAATGTATTTAAAACCTGGAAAATCTGACTCAACTATTACTTTTTTTTCCTAGAACTCTAGAGAATATCTTATAATGGCTTCATTATCAAAAACGTTTGCTGCCACTGCAACATATCCCTATCAAGTTGTCAGGTCTAGGCCTCAGGTAAGGACTGTGCAGGGATTATTTGATGTCGTTCGAAATGGTGCAGCACTTCCCATGTAAAGGTTTTCAGAACAGAGGGCGTTCCAAGAGCAGTGGGTCATGGAATCCATTGCATGACTTTGTATGCATGACTGGTAACCAGTCTACAATCACAGACAAAAAAGTTAGGACACGAGGCAAGTTCTCCCTTCCCATCACTTACGATGTTGATAATCGGTGATTTTGTCCCTTTTTGTTGAGAAAAACGCAACGTTTGCCAACATTGATTAGGGGGTAGGGGGAATACGTGATCCAGCTCAGCTGTCCCAACTACGTTTGTCCGGGATTGTCTGAAAGAGATATGCGAAGAATTTTCTAGTGAAGGTAACGCCAACGATTGTCATGGCGTCACAATATTTTAGAATTTTGATTTCGGGTCAATGACGTACACTTTGTCTCTGTAAATTGGACAGAAGTTTTCTACGTCAATCTGGATTAAGGCTCAGTGGATATATTCGTGGAATATAACTCGTAACCGCCTGTAATAGAACGAAATTTGCGATCTGCTTCAAGCAAAATGGGATTTAGAGCTCTTGTCTATTATTTAGGACATTTTCCAGGATTATTAATTCGCGAAGTAGCAGATCTTTGTGTTGTTTCACGGAATAGTGTTAAATAAGTTGATTGAAGCTTACCCGTGTACAGTGTTCAGATGTATCACGATTACACGCGACACAACAACTTCCGGGTTCCATGCATTTAATTAACGCGCACGAATAACCAACAACGATTAACCATTTGAAAGTCAGCGTTTTGCAACCTAAACTTCGCTGATCTTCCCAATTGGCGGAAGGTATACAAATTTCCCACTTCACACGTTTGAAATGCAGGATGGAAGTGTTACACTCTACTCAATCTCGCACAGGAACTACTACAAAACTACAATGACAACACGTTTTCTCATCGATCCTCGTTTCGTTTTCATTCTCGCCAACGCGTGGGATTTTCGATCCCATAATAATAAGTAACCTGGGGCTGGGCCCAGTCCCTCACGTTCTACTTGTAACACACTCCCCTCCAACAGAAATGTCGTCCCGACATTATAACAGGAAATACAAAACCAAAAAGAACAATGGTTAGGAGGAAGCGTCAGTTCTCATCATGTTTCAAACTGAATACTTATTGTGGCAGTTCCATTATCCGCAGGTTTTGTCTTTAACAGTTTGTAACTAGAGGGAAAATCCAACACAAATTTCGCTTATGAGTTAAATCACAGAAGGCGAGCAACAGGTCTGCTTGTCCATGGTTAATACTCGGAGTAATCAGTTGTGACTTCAGGAGTGTTCATTACTGGTTTGTCCATATGGGCTGTGGTATATACTGCAGCTGTGGAATAAATGGGATGTGCGGGGTGGAGTGAACACACCGGCAGTGAGGTACAAGCCAGTTGGCCATGACTTGGTAGGGAAGTATCACCTGAGGGCATCGAATTGCGTTTACTACTGGGTTTAAACGTTGGTACTCGGGTACCCCCATCTGACTGTAAGTCAGAATCCGAGGGGGTCGTCTCTCCCTTCTAGGTCGCGTAGCTCCCTCTAGGTGTTCCTCTGAATCTGAATTGTCACTTTCCTCAGGGGCCATATCAGTCACATCTAGAACGGATGAATTTGGCACTGACGGGTCACCAGTGTCCACTTGTGGGTCAGGTTGGTCCCTGGTATCTGACATAGTGGCACAATCTTCATTATCACAGTGATCCTGTGGGTCCATAGGAGGGGTGTCTACTTCCGCCGGAAAGGTTATTTCATGGGTGACTGGAGAGGACAGTGTGTTCATCTCATACTCATCATCGGAACTCTCTCCAATGTCTTCAGGCTGAGGTGGCACTCTAGGTCTTAGTTGGGTGGTCTTGGATGATGCTCTCGTTGGTTTAGGCAGTGGTAAAGCATCACAAGGAAGTAGCAAGTTACGGTGTAACACTCGTTGTTTCCCACGGCCAAGTTCTGGCTTTACTCGATAGACTGGACTATCAGCTATGCGTTCCTCGACTACATAAATTTGCTCTTCCCAGTGTGAACGGAGCTTTCCAGGTCCTCCCCTTTCTGAAAGGTTTCTAACAAGTACGCGGTCGCCGGGGAGTAGGACTGCTGCGGAAGCCTTCTTGTCGTAATACACTTTACTCCTGGCTGACGATTTCTGGGTGTTCCTAGATGCTAGGTCGTAGGTCCGTCTCATATCTGCTTGTCACGTCTTTACATAGTCCTGGTAATCACCCTGTTGAAGGTCGTTGTCTAGGTCAAACAGCAAATCAACTGGTAATCGTCGGGAACGGCCAAACATCAGGTAAAATGGCGAGAACCCAGTCGTTTCGTGTCTTGTGCAGTTGTACGCATGTATAAGCTTGTTTAAGGAATCTTTCCAGTTCGATTTCTTTTCCTCCGGGAGGGTCCTTAGCATCGAGAGTAACGTTCGGTTCATGCGTTCTACCTGGCCATTGCCCTGTGGGTGGTATGGAGTGGTTCGCGAGCTGGCAACTCCACTGAGACGTTTTAGGTTGTGGAACAATTTGTTTTCAAACTCACCACCTTGGTCGTGATGTATTCGTGCTGAGAAACCGAACCTTGGGATAAACTCATTGTAGATCTTCTCAGCAGCAGTGCGGGCCGTCTTGTTGCGCGTTGCATAGGCTTGGGCATATTTGGTAAAGTTATCAACAATCAGCAGTACATATTCATATCCACCTTTGCTCTTGTCCAGATGCAGAAAATCAATGGAAACTACTTCAAAGGGTGCTGATGTCATCAGGTGCATCATAGGTGCTTTCGTGACTGTGTTTGGTTTCTTCTGTTTGATGCATCTGCAACGTTGTGTCACAAAATACTCTATGTCACGGTACATATGTGGCCAGTAGAGGCGGGACCTTGCAAGTTCTGCGACTCTCTCCACTCCAAGGTGTCCCATCTCTGTGTGTAGTTCTTTAAGTACCACTGGGATGAAGTTGTGTGGCAGAACTAATTGTATCTTAGAGCTTGTTCTTCGTCGCAGGATACCATGTTCATCAACTTCCAGTTTCTTCCATTCTCTCATAAGGTTGGTAACTCCATGGGGTTCATTCTTCAGTTGGCCGCCACCCGGTTTGATCCCGTGTGTCTTGTAGTAAAGCACGCGGCATATAGCACTATCCGAGTGCTATGCCTCCTTGATTTCACTAGGGCTGAAGGGTTTTAGATTCAGATCCTTTAATGTCGGTTCAGGAGTTGTCAAGTCTGCGGCAATTGCCGTAACCCATGGGATTGTGCCTTTTGCCTGTTCCCTAACTGCTTCCACGGTTGCTTCAAGGACATCTTTGGGTACTTCCTCTGTCCAATCGCTCATATACTTGTCTATGTCCAATGGGATTCTTGACAGAACATCCGCGTCAACATTAGTCTTGCCCGGTCGGTACTTGATTGTAAAGTTATAATCCGCTAACTCGGCCACCCACCGATGCCCCGTGGCATTCAACTTTGCTGATGACATCACATACGTTAACGGGTTATTGTCAGTGAAAACAGCGAAGGATGGAGCATAGAATAAGTAATCCCTGAATTTGTCAGTAATTGCCCACTTTAGGGCCAAGAATTCTAACTTTCCTGAGTGCAAGTGGTAGTTCCGTTCCGCGGGCGTCAATGTCCTTGAGCCATAGCCAACAACTCTCAATTTCCCCACTTGTTCTTGGTAGAGCACCGCCCCAAGTCCTTCGCTTGAGGCATCCGTGTGCAGTACAATTGGTCGTTCAAAGTCAGGGTAAGCCATTACCCCTGGCTGCATAAGAAGTTCAATTAGGAAGTTTAATCGCTCTTGGTGTCTTTCATTCCACGGGATTTTGTGATTTGATGACGATTGTCCTTTCGATGTCGGCAACTTTCACTTGGGGTGCTCTTTCTGTCCTTTAGCTCTGCTGGGCTGGTCACTGCATTCTTTAACTGAAAGTAGGTCATAAAGGGGTTTGGCTAATCTGGAGAAGTCGCGAATATATTGGCGGTAATAGCTTATGAAACCCAGGAGTTTGCGCAATTCACCAACAGTTCTTGGTTTAGTTTCCTTAAGGGCTGCCACTGCTGCAACGTCTGCTGAGTCCATCGTGTAGCCATCTGCTGAGACTATTCTGCCTAAGTAACGAACACGGGGCTTAAACAACTCACATTTATTTGGCTTCAGCTTGATACCATACTCCTGCAAACGTTTAAGTACCTTTCGCACATTGTCTACATGCTCAGAAAATGTTCTACTGTACACCAGGACATCATCAAGATATGGAATACATATTTCATCGCGAAGACCTTCTAGGCATTTCTCCATGTACCTCTGGTACGCTGCCGGTGTATTTTTAAGGCCAAAAGGAATCCGGTTCCACTGGTATAAACCCCAGGGGGTGATGAACGCAGTTAGATGTCGGTGTTCTTCTGCTACGAATCCTTGGTGATATGTCTTTCCTTGGTCTAACACTGAAAAGTAAGTTTTCCCACTGAGACTATTCAGGATGTCTTGGATGCGAGGGATGGGCTGGCGGTCATCCTCAGTTTTGCTGTTTAACTGCCTATAGTCAACACATAGTCTCAGACTGCCGTCTTTTTTTCTCACACACACCACTGGGGAAGAGTAGGGTGACTTTGAGTTGCTTATCCAACCACGATTGATCATATCCTGCAAGTGTGACTTTACCTCTTCGTACAAGGGCTTTGGAATTGAATTGTACGTTTTTTGTACTGGGACGTCATCTCTCAGGTTGATTTCCAATTTCAAATGTTCGGCACATCCAATGTCACCATCATCTATAGCGAAGGCCCCGGATTCTTCCCTCAACATCTCCTTGACAATCACCCGTTGCTTACTTGACAAATGGCTCAAGTCAACTGGGGGAGTCCACTTTGCTTTACTTTGTTCGGGCTGACTTGGCTCCCACTCATAACTGGTTGCCTCACTCCAAGTTTCACCTTCCTCTTTCTCTTGTTTCTGTTCAGCTTCGACTGGCAGTGGCGTGACGGACTGCACTAACTGTATAGTGCCCAGTTCTGTCCGCCTACGTAAGGTCATCTCTCGTTCGGTGTTGTTGCATACTGGAACATACATTCGGCTCGAAGACCTCGGGGAGATTCAGTGGAGACAGCCCTGAACTTCTAGCCCCTCAGGCCACGCCCCTTCCTCTTTGGGCTCAAACACAACAGGCAAATCTTCTTCTAATAGTCCAAAGTGTACCTGACATTTGACTCTCACAGTCTCTCTTGGTGAGACACGTATGTCTTGTCTGCCGACTGTGAGCATACCGGTGTCAGCTTCATTATCCATACTTTGGATGAAATTAACCAGCGCTCTTGCTTCGCCCTCTTTCACAGATGGGAACGAGTCATTCACTATTCGGGGTAATAGGCTGGTTGTGTTGGGGCTACTACTCCTCTTAATGACCTCTTCAATGACATTAAAGCCGATGATGGGATACTCCTGATTATCTTCACTTCCTATTAGTATGGGTACTGTCAATGGCTCCGAGTACCCGTCCTCCCCAACCAACTGGAACTCTACCTCAATCCAGCCATCATATGCGATTTTTGTACCGTTCACGGCCTGGAGATTTAATCCATCTTCCCCCAATAACTCGCTTATGTCTCTTACTGGCTCGTTTGGTAGGTTAATTTCTTTCCAATGTTTGGACACAACAAAAACTTGAGCTCCGGTATCCCACAGGGCATCCACCTTTTCCCCTTGAATCAAGCAGGAAACCACACATTTTCTTCCCACTAATTTGGTGAGTTTAGAGCGTTGTCTCGGGGTTAGGTGGGAACTGAACGACGTGTTCAATGTTTCAACACTTGCCCTTTCCCTCAGTTCAACTTCGCTGATGGCTTGACATAGTTTCTTATGCTTCTCCCAATGTTCCCTTTGACAAACTTTTGAACAATAGTGGCTAGTATGGCACTGTGAACACCGCAAGTATTGATGTGCCCAATCCTCCCTCTTTCCACAGTTCATGCATTGTTGGGACTGCTCATGAATCGGGGGAGCTGCTCCTTGTCCCGTGGGGGCAACCCTTGTCTGTTTCCCTGGGGGCTTGCTGAGTTATAGCCCCTTCGGCTTGACCTTAGGCATTGGTAACTGAAGTGGCCGACATCACCACAGTTGAAACAATGGTTGCAACGGAAACCCCTTCCTTGTCTTTCACAATTCCAGCACCCTCTAGGGCGAACCCTCCCTTGCTCTACAGGGTTGTACTGTGGGTGAGGGCTAGCGCGGCTTTGTTGTTCCATGCCCTCCCGGATAGCAGCCAATTCCGCTTTCAACTCTCTAACTTCAGTAAGAAGGTTAACTTTTGGTGGCTTTTCTGGGGTTTTACCTTCAACTGAGGCATGGCTGTCGTCATGGGTGGCCAATTGAGCTACAAGCTGTGTGGGGGTTCGGTTTGTGAACTGGTCATGACGGGAACCAAGCTTCTGCATTCTTTCTGTTTCATTACTAACTGCTGCATTCAATTTCTCAAAAAGTTCTTCATCTTCCACTTGGGTGTTTTGCAGGCATGGTTTTATCTCCATTTTAATGCTATCATTCCGTAACCCAGTTAATAATGAATGCAGAAACATGCACTGTACCAGCTTTGGGTCATACTTCAAATCAGATCCTGCTTCTTGAGATGCAAACAGTACTTTCTGCTTTAGATCAAGGAGGCGAACAAGAAAGTCCTGAGGGGTCTCCCCAGCTTCCTGTACTGCCGAACTGAGCAGCTGATACATTTCCGTAGCCCCCCTTTCTTGGTGATGTGACCGGAGTATTTTACGTAATCTGGCAAGATCTAGATCGGGCTTACCTTCCAAGTAGCTCCTCAATCTAAGGCCTGGATTGATGGCTCGAATAACGGCCTCGACAATTTCTTCTTCTTTATAGCCCCGTTTCAATCCAGCGTTAATTTGGTGAACAAGACTGGTAAAGCTCAAGCGATCTTTCTGACGTGAATCTCCAATCTGTCCCGATATTTTAAATTCCTTCCTGAACGGTGGAATCGCTGTGGTTTCTTTAGGCGTAACTGCATTTGTGCTTGACTTGACAGCAGACTTCTGATCCACATGTTCGGTTTTCACACCACCCTCTTGTTCACTCTTCGCGTCCTTCGTTGCCGGTTTCTTTTCTTTAATTGTTTCTCTGAGATTCGTTAGTGCTTCAGTTCCGAGTTCTTCGGCGTCTAAATATTTCGTTAGGATTTGTATTAACGCCAGACGTCCCGTATCCGTCTCTTTAACTTCAATATGTAGCCCCGCACAGATTTCTCGAAGACTCGCTTCGCTAAGCTGACAAATTGCTGTTCTCACCTCTATCTGAATCTCTTCGACGACTTTTATAGACATTTCGATGGTTTCTTTGTCACGTCGGGGTCACCAAATGTTACACTCTACTCAATCTCGCACAGGAACTACTACAAAACTACAATGACAACACGTTTTCTCATCGATCCTCGTTTCGTTTTCATTCTCGCCAACGCGTGGGATTTTCGATCCCATAATAATAAGTAACCTGGGGCTGGGCCCAGTCCCTCACGTTCTACTTGTAACAGAAGCAATTTGGTGGCAAAATAGTAGAGTTTGACACTTGAAATATGATTAACCATTTGCCGGAGACTAAGTTAACTACGCGTCTACCCTTCCTATCTTAATTGAACGGTTAACCATATAAACCTTCTCGCAAAGCTCTGTTTTGCTAGTTTTTGATCCCAAACAATGTTAAATAGTTTTTAGTGATTAGTATGAAGCGGAAAAAAGTATAATTCGAATGACACGAAGCAGTTTGGAACGAAAATGTTTTATCCGGAGACACTTCCAAAGCCGAGAACACACCTCGCTTTATACGCGTTCCGGTATTGGAGAGGAAAACGAAGAGAGACATGCCTAATTTAATCGCGTTTAGGTAGCAGCAACGCTTTATTGCTGTGCGCTGATAAACTCTGCGAGACAGCAAGGACAAGGCGAAAATATTCACTTGCTCGGTGCCCACTGTTTCAGCCGAATTTACATCATTTCTGTTTTGCGCGAATCAACCACCCCTCTAAAGAAGTAGACAAGATCATTTTTTCAGTGCAGGAAATAGAAACATCCTTTTCAACACAATATCTTGCGCATAGTTGGATTAGAGGGGCGAACAAGTGAGTCATTTGCCCCTTGAGAAGCAATAGAGGTTTATGTCACGGACTTATCGATCGCCTACCGTAGAAGGTCATTTAAAAAGATGACTTTACGATCTTTGGCGCCTACCCAGGTAAAACTTGTCGTTGTATGCTGTTTCTTTTTAGTAGCACTCGTTAGCTGTACCCGCGAGATGGTACAACTCCCCCTTTTCTCCAACTTGTTTTACAGCGAGTGGTTTGAGATCCTTTAAATTCTTCTTTCAGACAATTCCAGATAAAAACGTTGGGACACAAAGCAAGTTCTCCCCACCCCCTCTCCCCCGCCCCTCATTCACTTACAATGTTGATAATCAGGTGATTTTGTCCCTTTTTGTTGAGAAAAACGCGACATTTTCCAACATTGATTAGGGGGGATGGGGCAATATGTGATCTAGCGCAACTGTCCCAACTACTTTTGTCAGGGATTGTAGAAGAGGTTAACAAGCGAGACAACCTAGCATGCGTGGTGTTCAACTATTAAACGAAACTATTTGAGCTACATGTACTTTAAAACCATTGCATTTTTTAGCTGTTCGTCCGTCGCTTATTGCAATTTAATGTTCAGGCGTTTAAAGTAAATTCTGGTAAAGTAAGGAGGGGCCGGAGGTGGGCGGGGACTCCCATTTGATTTAAAAAGGTCAGGGATGATCATCGTCTCGCTTAGAGGTGTAAATGACGGATTTTGGTCTCACTTAGGATGTTCACACTATTTTTTGCTGTCAGAGTATCTTTTAGGGTGCACTCTCGAGAAGAAATAAAAAAAAGAAAGGTAACAAGAAAAATGCTGTCATTTCCGTTTTAAATGGTATCTTTTGGCGGTCGAATAAAGCGCGAGCCACGCGTCATGGGAAGAACAGACCTTATTTTAAAGAACAGGTTTAAAAGATGGTGGTATTTGCTGAGAGGAGGGCTCTATATTAAGTCACGATACCTGAACTGGACTATCGCAATTGTCAATTTTCTAATTTTAAGAATTAGTACACAATGGCCGAGTACAAAGGAGCAGTGGACAACAATGAAACAATGAAATTAAATAGTAAATAGTTATTGTGTTCGACTTAACTTAACAGTGGATGTTTGTTGACTGTCTTTAAGTTGTACTCTCCTCTAACAAATTAATTGTTGAGCAGTGTGGCTAGGGACGTCTGCAGTAGAACAATAAGGGAAGGGGCTCCTTTTTTGCCCCTCACGCCTGAAAAGAGATAAGGCCCAAAGGGCTGAAAGTTCTCCCCACGCAGTGAAAAATAAAATCAAAAACCATTCAGTGGATAAAGTCAAGAAATTGTGATATTACAGACGATAAATAAAGAAGACAGTTCTCCAAATTTAGGGTTTGTGCGTTGTCCCAAAGTTGAGATATCCGTTCAAATGTTCCTCGCAATATTATAGCTAGAGCCTAGTATGGAGCCGCCATGTTGGAGGACCTCCTTAGTCCTCCAATATGGCGGCCTGAAAATAGCGTAAACATCTGGAACTTACTTTGGCTATCTAGACAACTGATTATCTGAACCGAACCACAAAACATTTACAAAAGCACTTTTTTTATAATACGTTAACTCCTAAAATGGCTAAAATTCACGAGATAAGTGTATATTTTTCGACAAACGCGATCTTAGCTTCATGTTACGTACCGCCATAACTCCGAAATTCAAAATGCGCTGGTTTCCAAACGACGCCATTGAACTGGAAAGTTGTAAACAGATATAAATTTAGTACCTCTTATACCTGATGAGGATAAAACCTTTAGGGGAGGCTCTTTAGTTTTGGATTTGAGAATTTGATGACGTCACGTGCACACTCTAGACGCAAAAGTATCTACATTACTCGGGTATCCGTACTAACCGGGTTCTCAGAATAGACATAACGAACACATGTTTTATCGCTGTGTAAATAAATAATAAATTTATTTCAGTGCCGATGTATTTAGCTTAACAAGGCTAATTGAGGACGCTCTAAATTACAATTTATTGCAACAGAAAAAATGGCAAAAAATCTTGAGTATAAAATCTATCTTATCTAAATATACACAAAAATTTACTGAATTAAGATCTACGTAGAAAATATCTGTTCAATCTACAGTATGTAACTGAAAAACGAATATACAAATGCCTTGCACTCAATTTAAAGTTCCCTTGTCAAGTGCAAGAGCGTCAATACCTATTTCTTACAGTAAGTTTAGTGAAATTAAAGGTTTTCATTCTCTAACAGATTAGAATTGGTACATAATTATGAAAATCTGCAGTGCGCAAATAACCAGTGTCTGTAAACGAAGTTAACTTTGCATACGAGCTTGTCCCTTGAGATACAGGAAAATGTCCGTTGTCGTTATTAACCGGTCTCCTTATCCAATCTCTTTATCTCCTTGTCATTATTATTGAGAGCAACGAAAAACAAAACTTAGTTAAGGTTTGAGTGAGCTTCAGAGTTCGCGTTTTTTTTTTTTTTTTTTGAAAGGCGCAGTAATTCAGCGACTCTGTCACTTGGCGTGGTTAATAATGCTTGAAACAAAAACACCAGTGAAAGAAAGAGCAAAAATAATTAAATGTTACAAGCAAACACAGACAACAAAGCAGCAAGATGGAGCACAAAATAAAAACAAAACAAAACAGATTACAGACAAAGCAAACAAGCAAACATTGAGACAAGATAATAAACATGAAAACTAGGAAACAGACATCAAAACAGGCAAACGAAAAAACAAGCAAAGTAACAAACATAAACAAACAGACAAACAAACAAATACGAAAACTAGAAATCACGAAAAAAAGATATTACCAACAAACAAACCAACTCTAAACCAAATTGTGAAATCAATAACAATCAAAGAAGCAGCTAGCAACTGTCTGTCCTTATTATTTTTTTTTTTTTAATTTTTTTGTTTTTCAGAGTGACTCCAGCTTGTGCGCTTATCTGAACGATGACCTTCATACCACAAATGTTCCAACTGGACCCTTGGTTTGAGGAAAAGGATTTAATTGGAAGTGTCCAGCGTTGAGGAAAAATCTGGAAATGGACGCATAATTTTTTACCACAGTTTTAATATTAAAGACCAGCTACAAATGAGTTTTTTTTTTTTTTTTCTTACAGTGGATAAGAAAAGAGGTGAAAAACTCTCGAGGGAAATTGCACTGGAGCTGGAATTTCTTCCCGTTTCATGCAACAACAAGCTGTATTGCTTGATGCATGTTCTTATTGGTCGTTCGTTGGTTACATGGTTGGTTAACAACTTGAGTCTGGTATGGTCGACTCAGGCTGAATGTTATCAATCTTGATATTGAACGATCTTTGGAATGCCTCTAAATTAGTCTTATCAGTAAAGTGTTGAACATGATATACTTCATTCCACGTGTAATGACTCGAGTGAGTGTGGAGTCACGTGTACTATAGTACTGCAGTTGTATAACAAGAATACAATTGGTAATAAAAAAAAATCCATTAAAAAAAATTCCTGCGCAGCTTGTACTCTCCCCTCTCAAAAAGGAAGAATGATAGAGAACAAACAAAAAATCCAGCTGTAAAGAAGATATTTTGACAGGAAATTATTAACTCCGTGCCCCTCATCTCCCATGATTCCTACAACATGAAACAATCTGTGTAGAAATACTTGTACGCCGTGAGCGACGGTCGAACTGCAAAGGTCCAGTATTGAGGCATCACCCCTCACCCCACAATATAATATTATCGTTAATAAACGTTTTCCGCTTGGTCGTTTGTTTTTGTTTTTGTTTTTGTTTTTTTGTTTGTGTTTTTTTGTTTTTGTTTTTGTTTTTGTTTTTTTTTTTGTAACAAACCACGTGGTATTCTCTAGAGAATTGTTCTTTTATCCATATAAAAACTATTTATTCACATGCATGGGACAATTTGAAAATTTGAAGGGAAGAATTCTCAAGAGTATTATCACATGGTCTGAAATGGGGCAACAAACTACCCAGTCGAAAAAGGTATAATGCTGAGCAAATTCCTTCTCTAATTCCATTTGCTTGTTTTTCGGGTACCCGGGCCTGTTAGTAATCGCAAAGAAAAAAAGACCAATGAAAGTAAACGTAACAGCTGTCACTTAATGTCTAGGTTTTACAGTACGGTCATTTGTAACTGGATTAGTCAGTGCTGCAGTAACGGGCGGGACAATACGCTGGGCGAAATAACTTGTAAATATAGTAGGAGCCGCAGTTCTTTACTTTAATGGAGCGCCACTCGAGGCAACAGTCTATATCTGGGTCTGTCCCCTTGCGATGGCAGACTTTTTTCGAGACTTCACCCTCAGCCACTGTAGGATGTCTACCATTCAACCAGACAGGATAGGCTGCATCACAATGGAACTCCGGTGGACATGTGGTCACCATTTTTGTGCCTGCAGCTCCTTGGAAGCGATACCAGCCATTGAGGGTGTCGTCACATTTGGCGTCACCTTGTGTTTCGTAGTCATATCGTCTTTTTGCATCGGCCAGATTTTGGTAATTTTGCCAGTGACATACATCAACTAAAGAAAATACCCAAATCTGCAAATAAATATGTGATAAACGCAGAAAGACATTTGAACAAGCACGAAAAAAATAAATCAATGAAATACGTAATTAAGAATTGATTCATGCTTTAGCGTGGATCATAGAGTTGCTCGATGCGCAGTCGCGAGAAACTCTAGCGTCTTTAATGCTCTCCGATTTTTTGGTTTGGCGTATGAAATACATAAAAGAACTAAATTTCCATTGGAGTAAATCACGTGAAATATGAAGAGGTGTAATAACAGAACATTGTCGTATTCTCGGTATTGGACTGGAACGGCAATCATGGAGAAATTGCATGTGTGGGAAAATTTGCCAGAAGCTGAACTTATAACCGTTATATCTACAGAATGAGTGTCAGCCTCATTCCCCTTTCCATGTTGGAAAATGGTATAATGCAAACTTGTGTTGGACTTAAGTATTATGTCAACATTACACAGGGGTAGGGAGGAGCAAAATTCGAAAAGAATGACGATTTCTAACGCTTGTGACCATGGTTGTAGCTTGGAATGAAGGCTCGTGTGGGGGAATATCATCAAAAGGAGATGAAAGTCGTTTGCATTTGAAAATACTCCCCGCATTAGCCGCAGTCACAAGCTACAATCATGGACAAAAGTCTTGGGACAAATTTGCACTTTTGGCGCTTTTGCCCACACGCCAGAGGCGAATACAACTTCACCTGCCCAACCTCGACCCCCACCTCCCATACAATGTTGAAAAGTAGTACCTGCAATTTCACCTGATTTGCAACATTGTGTTGAGTGGGGAGGGGGGACAGCAACGCGCTTTTAAAGGATATAGCAGCGTTTTTTTTTGTTTGTTTTTTTTTTGTCAAACGTCAGTTCTAAAACACAGATAATTCGTTATATTACATAAGTGTCCCAAGGACTTTTGTCCACGATTGTAGTTCCAGTCCAACACCGAGAATACGAAAATGAGTTGTGTCTTGCACATAATGGGGGATGGAGCGGATAGCAACTCCTTACGGACAGGTTGTAACTAATTTTAAGCAACGTAAGGATACTCATGTTATGAACCAAATTATAGTGCACTTTCACAGGTTGCACCGTTCTTTACGAATCCATCTTCACACTTGCAATAGTACGATCCTTGCGTATTACTGCTAACAGAGTTAGTAACGGCAATTATTATATTTAAGCCAACGGTCAAATATGTGATTTTCTCCGCCGGTTTTCTAACCCAACGGTTTTTGAAACTGACTCTGTGTGTTAAGCATTGTGAGTCATGCTCTGCTATTTTTTCCTCACTCGCACCCCGACCGTAGTGCAAGGGAGGAGTAGGTGGACAGAAGCACCCTCTGGGTTTTCGTTGTAGTAAGACATGGAAAGTCATTTTTAGCATAATAATATCTCTTGGCTTGCTTCAAAGTTCCTACAAGATAAGATGTTTTTTTGTTTCTCTTGTTACGACTGAAGATATCTTTTATACCTACCGTCTTCGCAGTTTTCGCCCTCAAAACCAGGACTGCACACACATCGATATTTCTTACTTGTAAAACCAGACAGACAAGTTGCGTTGTTTTGGCACTTCTCCTGGGGCTTTCCACAATGATTCTAAATCAAAGTAGCAAAAATTAGTGAGCTTATTCTTACTAATTTTCGCGAGAATCTGGGAGCTGCATTTTGCGATTGCAGGAAAACAAATTTCACAAGTACATTTAATTTCATAGCTTTCCCATTGTTTTAATCTCCAAGTTCCTTATCCGAGGATCCCGTTTCCCTAGAAGTAGCCTACAAATGGAAATTTTATGACTGTACTAAAGAGGTTTTTGTGAATTTACAAGCTGAAGATGACGGTGAATCGGAGGAAGAATGCTAATTAGTTGAAAGCAAGACCACATAAAGACTGGATATTTTCAAGGAAAAATAATCAACCGATTACCAATGAACCCGTGACTAAACATCATTTAAACCTGGCCAAGGATTATTTCTTACATAACCTGGTATTAAAGTTCCCATATTTTTTCGCGCTCTCAGTTTTTTCGCGAGTATTAATTTTCGTGATTTTTCCCGAATTTTAAGACTCGCAAAAAACGCTCGCGAAATTAACTTCGGTAATCAATTTACGAAGTCGAGCAATTGCCTCATCAAGTGTTATTTGATCTTTCTCGACGTACTTTTGCGATTTTTAATATTCTTTTCTTAACATCATATCCTCAAGTCGCGAAATAAAACCTCGCGAAATTAAGAACGTGCAAGGTTAAGCACGAATGAGGTATCTTCGAATGACACGATACAGCTCTTCTTTACTTTTTAAACTGAAATTCTGTTACCCGACAAAATGCGGAAGAAAAAGGAGGTATTATTAAACACAACCAGAGTGTGATCTAAGCCATTTCATTTGTGATAAAATACTGAGATGTTTTGGGCGTATCGCCTAATCCTAACCAAAATTTACATGAAACCTATAACGAAAACGACTCTTTAGCCTTAAGAGTGTTTTGTTCCAGTACAGTATCTTATATATATCGATCGCAATATTCTAAAATTGATTGGCAGTTAGCTCGAAAACTTCAAGCTTCCGGTGTTTGTTTTTCCTGCATGACTAGAAAGATACTACTCGTGTTTGAAACAAAAGAAGTCGTCTAATAAATTTCTGTTTATCAACAGACTGCAATAATCAGTGAAAAATAGGTTAAAATCAGTTGGCCAAACGTTAACTGTGTCATAAGCTGTGGGATAATTCGTTATAATTGTACACGCTGGTTGGATATGTATAGGTCAGCATTATCCTGCAATTGTCTTCTCTCTTACATTGTTTTCTTTTCAACTATACACTTTTGCCAACCCCAACCACTTCCTCCCTGCAAGGATGAATTGTGTTCTCTCCGAGTCCTGCTCGCTTCTTGTCTCTGGCTTAAGGCCTGCTTGTTCTCATTACTTGTTCAAGCCTCAAACGTTTGTGAGTGAGGACTCCCGGTGGTAATATACAATCTAACAAAGCAATCGAGGGCGCAAGGTTAAAAATGTCATGGTTACTTACTTCGGCGCCACGATAGTAGTAAAGCTGGTTGTTCCTCAGATCCCCGTCATGCTCCAAGTGAGTGGAGTTATTCAGCTCACATTCATGCGTTCCGTTAGGGTCTTTGTTCTTAATATTAAGACTGACACAGTTTGCATCCCGGTAGCAACGGTATTCACACTCGTCCAAGTCCTTAACAATCATGGTTTTTATCCAGTGGTTCACTAGACGTTTCTCGGCATAGAAATAGTGGGCTGGAAAGTACAGCTCACGTCCTCCATCTGAAAAAAAATATAAACATGTTTATCTAGAGCTTATAATAAATAAAAGAAAATTTGAAACATGCTTTTATAATTAAAGTCTGAGACAAAAATAAATAGTCAAACATTTTAAAGAACAGAGTAATTTAGGAGTGAGTGCTGAGGGCTTATGTACATAGTATCTCCTATCAACATGCAGTATATCTTTATTTCGCTTTACTCTCCACGCACAAGATTGATTTTTTTGCCAGACCTTTGTAGAAACAAATTGGTGAAACTATAATTTCTATCCGGTTCGTTATTGTTGTGATACCAAATATATATGAAATAACTTCTTTAAAGGGGAGCTAAGAGTGTAGTCGCAATTTTCATTCCCGCTCGCTAAGTCTTGTGAGGATCCATGATAACTGCATAATTTATTTATGAGTTCACTTTTCAGTGTCATCGCTTTTTTAAGAAGAATTTACGAGGAAATGCGATAGTAAATCGAGAAATTTCAGTTTTTAGTGGACCAGATTAATTTTAGGTACTTTTCAGTCCCTTTTACACTTTCTTAAAGCTAAAGGTATATCAACTAGGTGCCTTGAATAACACTGATAACATCTTATTTATGGGAACTAGATAAAATAAATTTCACAGTTCAAAGAAATAATGCAAACGCAGGTAAAATTATATCATTAGTTTCATTTCACCAGTACTTTCAAGTGTTTTTTCCATATGTAGCGTGTTAGAAATAATTAATTTTTCAGAAGAACTTTAAAACAATCAAACAGAAGTTTGCAACACGATGTAGACAATCTCAGTACAAAGTGTTTGTTTACATGTTACTCGTACCTCAGGTGAATTATTTCTTACACATTCCACCCTGATGCTTAAATCACTTACTTGGTGTTTAAATGAAATAGCAAACTACAAATATTTAGAAGACTGGACACCTCGAAGTCGTAATTTAGTAATAATTAGAGAACAACGTAGTGCAAGTGACGGCTTGTTTTGTAATCTTCTCATTGCCGATATCAAGCGTAAATTATCCTATCTAAGCATCATACATTTCTCAGTTACTGTCTTTGTGAGAATTTGGAGGTATTTCAACATAATAGCCGTGCTTTTTGTTTGTTTGTTTGTTTTTTTTTTTGTGTTTTGTTTTTTGCCAACTGTCTATTTAGACAGCCTGTTAATATTCTGACAATAGAGAGTGCTGATCAAGTTTTTCAACTTTAGTTTAAAAAAAATTAGTAGTTGTGGAACCCGAAATTTCGCTCAACGGCAGAAGAAGGAACCGTCCCTTCCAAATATTACCTTTTGTTGACTGATAGGTCAGATCAAGTATTCGAGAAAATTTCCGTGTTGCAAGAGAGAAATTAGATTGCCTTAAATTTGGAAATGGCTAATTAATACGAGACATGACGTCTATGTCGGATTTACATCATCATCGATTTTAATCTTTGGCAAATTTTCACAAAATAATTCGCATTTAATTCAATAACACTTTTACTATTGGGTCTAGACCCCGGCAAACGTTTCTTTAGAATTTGCGCTTAAACAACCTCTGCTAACAGTATTTTTATTTTAAATTAGCGGTGGGTAATGATGAGTATCACGGAGATTTTAGTCATTACACTGCAAATAAAAAATAAGATAAAATTCTCTGTTCCTATCTGTTTTTTTTTTTTTTTTTTTTTTTTTAATTTTTATGCATTCTTCTGATACTTTCACGAGCGTTTCTGTAACTTGGTTCTGAACCACAGAAACAATTTGGAACATTATCAGTATCTGAGCCAAGTGTTTTTTTATTAAAACTTTCGTAAAATCACCAAAAAATGCCTTACGTAATATATCGAGTTTTAAGTTTCCTCGGGCGCTTATCACTCCCTAAATTAAGCACTTTAAGACTCTTCCAGTTGCGCACTTTAACACTCCTTAACTTACGCACTTTCAGACTCCTTCAATTGCGCAATTTAACACCCCTTAAATTTGGCACTTTAATACTCCTTAAATAGCACACTTCAAGACTTCTAAAATTGCGCACTTCAAGACTCCTAAAATTGCGAACTTTAAGACTCCTGAAATTGCGCATGTTAAAACTCCTTGAATGGCGCATTTTAAGACTCCTTAAATTGCGCGCTATAAGCCTCCTTAAATTGTGCACTTTAAGACTCCTAAAATTGCGCACTTTAAGACTCCTGAAATTGTGCACTTTAAGACTCCTTGAATTGCGCACTAAAGACTGTTTAAATAGCGCACGTTAAGACTGTTTAAATAGCGCACTTTAAGACTCCTTAAATTGCGCACTTAAAGACTCCTTAAATTGCGCACTTTAAGACTCCTTAAATTACGCACATTAAGACTCCTGAAATTGCGCAATTTAAGACTCCTGAAATTGCGCAATTTAAGACTTCTTAATTTGCGCGATTAAACACTCCTTAAATTACGCACTTGAAGACTCCTAACATTGCGCGCTATAACACAACTTAAATAGCGCACTTTAAGACTCCTTGAATTGCGCACTCTAAGACTGTTTAAATAGCGCACTTTAAGACTCCTTAAATTGTGCACTTTAAGGCTCCTTAAATTACGCGCATTAAGACTCTTGAAATTGCGCAATGTAAGACTCCTCAATATGTGCAATTAAACACTCCTAAAATTGCGAACTTTAAGACTCCTGAAATTGCGCATGTTAAAACTCCTTGAATGGCGCATTTTAAGACTCCTTAAATTGCGCGCTATAAGCCTCCTTAAATTGTGCACTTTAAGACTCCTGAAATTGCGCACTTTAAGACTCCTGAAATTGTGCACTTTAAGACTCCTTGAATTGCGCACTAAAGACTGTTTAAATAGCGCACGTTAAGACTGTTTAAATAGCGCACTTTAAGACTCCTTAAATTGCGCACTTAAAGACTCCTTAAATTGCGCACTTTAAGACTCCTTAAATTACGCACATTAAGACTCCTGAAATTGCGCAATTTAAGACTCCTGAAATTGCGCAATTTAAGACTTCTTAATTTGCGCGATTAAACACTCCTTAAATTACGCACTTGAAGACTCCTAACATTGCGCGCTATAACACAACTTAAATAGCGCACTTTAAGACTCCTTGAATTGCGCACTCTAAGACTGTTTAAATAGCGCACTTTAAGACTCCTTAAATTGTGCACTTTAAGGCTCCTTAAATTACGCGCATTAAGACTCTTGAAATTGCGCAATGTAAGACTCCTCAATATGTGCAATTAAACACTCCTTAAATTACGCACTTAAAGACTCTTAAAATTGTGCACTTTAACACTCCTTAAATCGTGCATTTTAAGACTCCTTAAATTGTGCACAATAAGGCTGCTTAAATCGCGCTTAATGACACTCCTTAATTCGCGCGCTTTAACACTCCTTGAATTGCGCTCTTTAACACTCCTTAAATTTCCTCTTGTTATAATACATATTCAAGCAGCTGATTATTACCCACTGCACGATCATGAATTTACGTTAATTTATGCAATGTTTTAAATTCCTTTTCATCGGGAAAAAATGTAAGAAAAAGAACAAAAATCAAAATGTTAATTCTCTTTACTCGTGCCATCACAATGTCAACAGCGCTTTCTCGAGTTCTGTGTTTGTATCTTGTTATACAAGGAAGGCTTTTACATGAACGAACCCCAATCCGAACAAATAAATAACAGATCAGAGTTCTCTTGTCTGCTCAAAAATTTGCCTTCTGAGATCTTTGTGAGTTTCGATCAACAGGCCAAAATAATGCAGAGTTGATTATTCTACTCGCGTTAAGAAACTGACTGTTTTAATGAAAAGCATCAGCCATATATAAATGTATCACAAAGTAAAATCAGGTATAAAACACAAGATAAGAAAATTGAAGTAATTTTAATTTGGTAAATATGGCTGATGCACGTATCTCATACATGATATTGTATCCAGATGATGCACGTATCTCATATAGGATATTTTTTTTAGACTTAAAAAGATCTCGTGACTGTCCAAGGATTTACAGTAACCACCTCCAGTTAACTGTTAGACACTTTTTCCAATGACGAGGAAATACTCAGCCATAACTTTTAATCAAGTAAACATGGTTTCTTGAAACTTGTTATGAACAGTTCTACACTTGTTGCGTGATCTATGAACATGAACACGAACAGCCCGTGAGTTATGAAGAATGCGTGACTTTGAACAATGCGTGATTATCGAAATATGCGTGATTATTTATTTGTTTTTTTATGGTTCTCTGTGGTCCTAAATAGTTTAACGATTGCGGTTTCCTGTATGTGACAGCTCATGAATAGTTCGTTTTCCTTTATTTGACAGATCATGAATAGTTCGCTTTGGGAGTAGAATTTTAGGTTTCGAGTTCAGTTGCGATCAGCGTCAGTATTGCGAACATTCAATTGTATTCAAGCTTCATCGTATTACTTCTTCCAAGCCACAGAGATCCACTCTTCAGAATCTATATATACTAATCAACTGCAATAAAGATTTAAGAAATCTCTGGTGGTTTGATACGTTTCTCGCCTTCTGCACCAAAACTGTTGTCCTTTGCCTTTTTAGGTATAAGAGGTAAAGCTAGTTTAAGATTTGTCTCACTCCCTCATTTTACATGCTGACAGTGCGACACTTTTCTGAATGAGCTGGTTATGAAGACAAACGCAAGTAGCAGTCTATCACATCGCTTCTAAATCTACGTCTAATCAAATATCGATTCAACCAGAGGACTAGAGACTAACCCTTGATCACGAAGAGAAGTAGATAGGTTTGCTTACATATCACTTAATTTTCAAAAATTGGAAAGACTATTGTGACAATATCAGTTTATGCTACGCTTCTTTACTCTCGTCATATGTCCGCGCTTGAAAAGATTAATACAGCACAGAGAGATACGGGACTGACTCGGCGTAAGACAGAATGCAAACAATGTGATGCCTATTCGAACAAATTAGTTTAGGTATAATTTCCGACTAAAGATTCGTTGCCCAAATTATCAAGAATCCTTTAACAGCCATCTTTAACCAAACTGGGGAACGCTGACTTAGAAATTAAGATAGTATCTATGAAATACAAAGCAGGTAAAGAGGAAATTTTTTTAAACTCACCCTGCGCCCGAGTTGAACAAGGGATTACTGAAATCCATGACACGAGAACGAAAAGCAGAGAGAAACTCATTCTTAACCTGCGGCGGATGTCTCCACTTAATAAGTCTCAGATACAAGTCAATACAGCATTGAATAATCACTAGTGATGTCTTGTCGAATTAAGCTCCAACAAAAGCTAACAACGACTAATGAAAGATGGCATGATATGGCTTAAAGTTAAAACAGTGCTCAGATAACAGGCGTAAACCAATCATGTTACTTATTCGCTTGACTGCACTCCACAAAGTACATACAAACTTTCTGGTCTAATTGTGCACTTTTAATGAGTAAATTCACTGTTCTCAAGCGTCAATAAAATAGATTTTCTACAGTTGAGCCTTAGATCAATGACGAAAATAAATTCTCAAATTTCGGTTTTCCTTCTAAGAAATAATATTCTTTCTTACACTAAACGCAGCGATGATTCAGTTTCAGATTTCTGCTATTTAGTCTTGCATCAAGACATTTTATTGTTATACTTTCATTTGTTTGAATTTTTTTTTTTTTTGAATATCATATATAGCTTGTTAAGACGGTCTCCTTCGTTAATGATATCCCTTTTTCATCCCGCGTATTTGCCTTTAAAGTTGTACATTCTACAATGAGAAATTTTAGATGTTGAATATCAAGACATGTGAAAGACTATTGGGAGAGAAAGCTGCTCAAGAATCGATAAGGTACACGACGAAAGATTTCCTAATCAGAGCTTACACTTCCTACCAATGCCTTCAAACTTTAAATTTATGCAATTTTGCCCCTTGATATCAAGTTTCTGTTGATAGTTTCAAGACATCACTTGTTCCATTAAAATAATTGAAAATTATCCCTTGTCTCATGCAGAAGATTATAATTCCTTCTTCCCAAAAATCTTTGGAGTCTCCAAAAAACAAAGAACGAGAAAGATAAAGATTTTGAAGTGCAAGTACTTTTAGCTTTACGTGTGTTAACGGAAAAGTGTTCATCGTTAGACCAGTTGTTTGTTTGCACAGTTTTACGCCGTCATCATTCGAGGAGTTTACATTTCTATTGAAGGACGATTCGCCAAAAGCCTGTTAGAAATACATTATAAAACGCGCAACCAAGCTTACTAAAGTGCAGTTCTTAGAAGGGCGAGTTTCTAGAGGAAATAAACAATCGAGCTAATTAAGGTATTTGAAGTTAACGTGACCTAAATTAATGCAAATTGATGTGTTACCCAAGAGATGTGTTTAGTTTGCCCACCACTATGCGCGTTAATCAAGCTGACTGTTCTACCAAAGCTAAGAGACGTTTCATTTTCGCATTATGAAAAGTGCGAACCTTGTCTGCTAAATAAAAGTTTGTTGAAATTAAATCTGCAATATAATTGAAATATCACCGAATATATTTATAACCCCATGACAAATTCGTTAGAATATTGACATAAACTAATCCCGAAATTATCGAAATAAGGGTTACTTGGAATTTAATCTTTACATATACAAGGAAAGTAAAGCAGCACTTCCAGTAGACAAGGTTCCTCTTTCGTGAATTTTCAAGCGGTCAATTAGATGCAAGGAAGAAGATCTCCAGTGAATCGATGACATGTAGCTTGCTAATCCCCAAATTACAATTTATGTTTAACATTTATAAGGAAAATAAAGAAGTTGTTCCAGTACAGAACCTTCTTTCTTTCTTCTTTCTTGAAAGCTGAAGAATTTGTAAAGTGAGATTAGACGAGTGGAAAACTGAGAGTTCGGCCCATCCTTTATCCTTAGATTGTCGATCAGCTTTGTTGTCTACACGAAGAGCTGTGACTTGTATGTATCTTTTTATCGAGCGTTTGTGCTTCAAGTTTCAATAACGATCAGCACAAATTTCTCTACATAATTGAAATACTTATTAAATCATGAGCATTCTCGTTAAGATGTTTTAACTAAAGAAGATGATTACGGTAAAAGTGACATATATCTGCTTGATATGCAAGCACTTTCTCCCAACTGCTATATGTGAAAATGTATGTCAGTAAAGTACTGAGAAGAATAGCATGGTTGAGTGAAAATATGTTACAAAAAATGCACGTTGGGCAAATTTGAAAGAGAGTTATGAAGTTTCAGCTTCACCACGCTTCACAAAGCTGGCTTGACGTCGGTGGGTTTTCAACACCCTAGTGCTAGTTTTATGCTTTTCTACTTGCGCCGAATAAAAGGAAAAAAAGCTTTTAGCGATAATAAAGCTTTTGTTTTGACGAGCATGCCACATCTTGCAGAAAACTTCATTACAGGCCTCGAGCTCCATCTAGTTATGTAATGTGAATGACGTTCATGTTTTTTCTATATGATGTTTGTTTTAAACAGGAAAGGCGAGGAAAATGCCATTCTTCTTTACAGCAATTATTTTTTACTTCATAGGCACTTTAAAGGCAACGCAGCTTGCAAATTTTAGGATGTAATTTAAGCATGCATAAACATTTGGTTGCTTGCAAGCAGACTTGTGGCTTAGCTCATCAGTCGTTAGGAGACGTTCATATTAATTGTAAAATTCAGCTAATTTATTGGTAGCAAAGCCAGTTGCCTGTGATATAAATGGACATTTGGACCTGTTGGAAAAGCTAGACTCTACTCAGAGATACGAGCGTCTCATGCAGTGCACGCAAGCTTGTCCTCAGCTCGTACTCGTCTCAATATATTCATTCATTCGTTCGTTCACTCGGCATTCATTCGTTTAGAAGAGATGATATTACGGTGGCAAACAAGGTGGACGTACTAAAGAAACGCCGCCTACGAAAACTACAAGATCATTTGACGTTTTTTTTTTTTTTGCAAGGAAAATGTCGGAGAAAATAGCTTACTGGCCTTGAATTATGACCTGCTAAAAACACCCTTAATCACAGCTTTAGGGGCTAATAATTAAAACTTTGTTAAAAGTTGCGACTTTTCATACTGATTACAATTTAATTTTGAGAAGTTATAAAAACAGTCGCACAAAAGTTTGCAATACCATGTAAATAATCTCGGTACATTTTCCTTTACCATTTGTTACTCAAACTTCTGATACATTAACACGTTGGACACTGATGTTCGGACACTGGGCACCTCCAAGTCGTAATTTTAATTAGTAGTAATTAGCGAAGAACGTAAATTGAAAGTGCGAGGGTTGGCATGTTTTTTTAATCTATCCGTCTCCGAGATCAAGCGTAAATTCTCATTAGTGATCATCATACATTTCTAAGTAATTGTCATTGTAAGAATCTGGTGTTACGTCAATATAATATCCATGTTGTCCTTGCCACCTGTCTATGCAGACAGCATATTAATATTCTCATAAGGAAAGAGGTGCCTATTAGCTTTTCAAGTTTAGTCTAAAAAATAACAGTTAATTCAAGAGCTCGAGTTTTTTCTCTCATAGAAAAAAGAAGGAACCGTTCCCTCGAATTATTAGCTTCTGTTTGGTCGACATTAGCGGTGGGTAAACATCATGATCAGAGAAGTTTCGCACAACAAGACCGAAAATAGATTGCCATGGAATTGATATTGTTAATTATACGGGACACGACGACTACGCTAAATCTCCATCATAAACGCATTTTTAGTTACATTCATATTCCAAAAGTTACTGGTTGTAGCAAATTCAGAAGAACTGAAGTGAGTCTCAATCTTTGGCAGGTTTTTACAAAACAATTAGCGTTTAATTTGATAAGACCCCTGTAAACCTCTCGTCAGAATTTACGCTTAATTTAAACAGCCTCCGTTGAGAAAAAGTGATTATTTAAAAATTAGCGGTATATAATAACATTTGGTGTTCCTACTTAGTTTTTTTTTTTATATATATAATTTTTAATTTACTGATACTTTCACGAGTATTTCTGTTAACTTGGTAGGAATACAGAGAAGTTTTTCTTCTTCTTCTACAATATAAAAAAGCAGGTGACTGTAACCCGCTGCGCGATCTTGAATTTAAGATGATTTATAATTCAATGTTTTATATTCCTTTTCGAAGGGAAAAAATCGCCAAAAAGGGGCGAAAAATCATTCGTATATTTCGATTATGAAAAATATCTCTCCAGTATTATGTCAGCAGCTTTTGTTGGAGTTTTGTGTTTCTATCGGATTATGCAGGTAAGCCTTCTACAAGTAAGTGCACAAAACCGAACAAATAAATAATAGAACAGATTTCGGCTGCCTGCGCAAATTGGTCTCTATTGCGCGTGGTTTTAAACAAACGGTAGCACCTTCCTCTAACATGCAACTTGTTTTACAGGATAAAAATATGCAGGGAAGATTATACTTCTTGTGCTAAGAAACCAACTTTTCTAATAATACAAAGTAAAATTATATTCACATCACGAAATAAGAAAATTGAAGCAATTTGATAATTTGATAATTGAATTAATCCAAATTCGTCGTTGTTTATACGATTTAAAAGTATCGAGTTATTGACCAAGGATTTACAGTAGGCACCTCCAGTTAGCTGTTGGACCCATTTTCCAATAAAGAGGAAAATATTCAGCATCAACCTTTAATCAAGTAAACACAGCCTTTTTTTAAACTGCTGTCATTTTAATTTTTATTTTTTTAGAGGCAGACCTGCTGGTTTAAGATTCGCTGCACTTCCTCGTTTTAGATGCTGACAAATAATACATAATTTTTTTTTTTTTTTTTTTTTTTAAATGAATTCCGTTACGAGTACAAATGCGTGTAGCATTCTATCACATGGCTTCCAAATCTACTACGGTAATCGGAGATCATCACCGCAACCGTATTGGCTCACAATTCAAACAAAGATTTCAAACTAACCCTTGATCACGAACAGAAGTAAATACGTTTGCTTATTAGATTTCACTAAATCGTCAAAACTGGACATATTATCGTAACATTATCAGCTTATGCTATGGCGTTGGCTCTCCATAAGACAAAATTGAAAGAATGTGATGCTTCTTCGAACGAATTAGTTATCATTAGTGACAAACCTTCAATTATAGATCCATTTCCAAAATTATCAAGAATCCTTTAACAGCCATCTTTAGCCAAACTGAAGAAAAATTAAGTAAGATACTATCTATAACATACAATGCAGGTAAAAAGGAAAATTTCCACTCACCCTGCGCTCGAGTTCACGTAGGGGCCAAACCACCCCCCAAATGTTTCTTCAGTTCTTGGGTATTTCACATTATTTCGCATTACTTAAAAAGTGTTGACTCTTTCTACACCAAACTTGGCAGGTGAGCAGGAAACCTATTGCCAATTATATTTACGTGAAAAATGTCGGTAAATGTCAAAGTTGTGACGTCACAGTGATGCTGTCATGTTTTTTTCCCACTTTTGAAGTTTTTAATATGCATACTTGTTACAATGTGTTCGAAAGAGCACATCAAAGGGAGTTGAAACCTCAAAAAATTTTGTCCATATCACAAAAATTAAATGAAATATGGCAATTTTAAATATGAAAAATATTTCTGCAAAATATGGGGTCCCCCCCTTGAGAAAAATCCCCAAATTGGAGTTGTATTTTTGTTCCAGCAAATGCAGCTATGTTGCACATGTGATGTGCCAGATAACTAAAGCAAAAATAAAGAAGAAAATCGGAATAAAAAATTATCCCTCTAGTGTTATTGCGTTAAAACTAGTTTTGTTACGTCATAACCTGTGACGTCATCCGTTTTTTTACTGTTAATACCACTGTAACAAAGCCGAAAATCAAATTTCTAAAACCATACGATTTTTGACTATATCAAGCTTTCTATTTTTCTAGATTATTAGCCTTCCTAGAATAAAACAGAAAAAAATAAACCAGAGAGATTGACTTAAGAAGGACAGTATGCTTAAGCAAATTCCGGGGGGGACAACAAAAAAATATTTAACTTACCATATCTCAAAAAATAATCATCATAGCAAAAAAACGGTTTCCGACATTTTACTCCTCAAGTCAGGGCCTTTCCAATGACATAATCTTTACATTAGATTTCACAAAAAATTAAAGCACGTTTTGGTGACGTCATCAATTATGACGTCATAATCTGACATTTTGTCACAACTTCCAAATTAAAATAAACTGGAGAACAAAGAAAGCTCATCTGCCAAACTTGGTTCAGAAATATATAAACCAAGCAAATATAGCCTTCATGAAACATTAGGGGGGTGGTTTGGCCCCTACGTGTTGGATAAAGGATTACTGAAATCCATGACACGAAAACGAAAAGCAGAGAAACACTCATTCTTAACCTGCGGCGGATGTCTCCACTTAATAACTCTCAGATACAAGTCAATATGGTATTGAATAAGCACCAGTGATGGCTGGTCGAGTTAAGCTCCAACAAAAGCTAACAGTGACAAATGAAATATGACATGATACGGCTCACAGTTAAAACAACGCTTTGATGACAGACGTAAGCCAATCATGTCAATATTTCGCGTGACGGATGACTCAGCAGACCTCAGCGTGTATAATTTTTCTGTTCTAATTGCGCATTTTTAATGAGGAAAGAGGATACGGTTATTTAATCAATTTGTTTACCAAGGTTGGCTGAATATGTCTAAAGGATAGCTATTCTTGCGCAAATGTAAACTTTTTTCTTTATTGGAAATAAAAGACATAGGCAAGCTAATTCACTGTCTGCAATCGATATTAAAAGAGGTTTTCTGCAGTTAAACCTTAGATCATAGCAGAAAACAAACTTCAAAAATTCCGGTTTTACTTATCGCAAATTAGTACGCGCAAGATGACGCAGCTTCAGATTATCGCTATTTCTTCTCATCGCATCAAGCTTCTTGATTGGTATACTCTCATTAGTACCATATCCTCACTGCATATTCATTACCTCATCGAATAAGATTAAGTTATGGGAAGAGTCCGCGACTGATGAGGCAGTAGGCATGCAACGAGGATATGAGCAGATAGGAGCTTGGTCAACCGCCACCAGGGGAGGTGGGCGGGTTGCAAAAGACGACTGTCTTTGTGGAGTACAGGACGACAAGACCACGCTTCAAGCGAAGAGACCAAATAGAAACTCCAAATGGCGCAAAACAGTACCGACGCCACTAGCACGGGCGAAAACGGGGGAATGTTATGGAATAACAGCATGTCTTGCAATGAGCTAATTAATAATCCAGTGAGAATAGTTTGAATGTTATTTTTGTGAACTGGATGGCTTATCAAGTTGGTGTCGTTAATGATTTCCCTTTTCCATCCGGCGTGTCGTTCCTGAATTTATTTCATTTTAAATGATAAATTCTCGATGTTGAATACCCAAAGGAGTTATAGAATATTGGGAGTAAAAGGTGCTCAAAATCAATAAGATCTTCTAGTCAGAGCTAACACTTTTTCATAATGGCATAAAACTTTTGCAATTTTGCTCCTTGACATCAGGTGTCTGTTGATAATTCCCAGACAGTACTTGTTCCCTTAAAAAATCCAAAATTATCCCTTTTTCCATTTAACATGATGACCTTGCCCCCTTGTTCCCGAAATATCTTTGTCTCCAAGAGGCGAAGAAAGCGGAAGATAAAGGTTGTCAAGTAGACGTAGTTTAGCTAAACCACATGTTGTCAATATAGAAGAAATTGTGATCATTATGCCACCAGTGTTTATATTCACAGTTTGACTTCGTCATTCTTAAAATATTTCATGTTTTTATTGAAGGCGAATTCGCGAAATGTTTGTGAGAGAAACAGAGCACTGACAGGGTTGGAGACAAATTGAGGTGGAGGGAAGATGTTGCGCCCCTATATGACATGTGGCATGCAACGGACAGTTATTAGTTATGTAGTTTACCCGGCAGGTCGATTCCATTGCTCGAGGTGTGGCCGTCGCCATGTCAAAGGTGCGAGTTGGGGCGTTCAATGTATGTGTGAACCAGACAGTCATCCATTCGCCTGGCACTATGATGGACCACATCGCTGTAAAGGTGCTACCACTATAAACCCTTCCCCAGACACCCCCATAAAACGAAGAGGATTCAGTTAATTTAGTTTTCACCTGCAATCATGGACAAAAGTCTTGAGACAAATTTGCACTCTTGGCGCTTTTGCACACACGCGAGACAACAGTCGCGAGCGAAAACAACTTCACCTGCTTAGCCTCTTCCCCTACCCTACTTACAATGTGTAATTTCGTCCGAGTTTTAACATTGTATTTAATAGGGAAGAGGGAACAGCAACGCCTCTTTAAAAGAATTGCAGTGCTTTTTCAAACTTTATAATTAGTGAAAAATATAAAAGATAAACACAGAAAAGCACGTTGAATTACATCAGTATCCCAGTATCAGTGTCCACCATTGCAGTTCTTGATTTGTTTTATTAGGGTTTTCAGTCTGATAGTTTATGGATTTTTAAAAGATATATTACACTGGTTACAAAACGAGCACACGATTCAAAGGGCGAAAAGAACCACCCCCCCCCCCCCCTCCTCCTTCCCAAGAACAAACAAACAAACAAACAAACAAACAAAAAATTAACTAACAAAAGAAAAAAAAACCTGCGAACGTTTTATTGTACTTTGAAAAGCTCTCGCGTCGCTCACAATCATTTGCCCAAAGAAATTTTTACAGGAATCTGTAGACCATCCTTCTGCAATTCAACCACCAGAAGCTTGGTCCATTTGAAGGTTTCGCACATGGTGAAAATTAACTATATTCACGAAGTACTTTTAAGTGAATGAAAATACATGTCTTCGAAATTTAATTATTGTGCACCCAAAAAGACAACGCAACATTCCCTAAAATCACTCCAGTACACATTTAAACATTGGACAAAAATATTTGAGTGTTTTAAAGACGGAAGAATGATGTGGTTTTGCATCCGAGGCTCTCAAACTTGTTTAATACAATGGTGCGTCAAATGACGATTTTAACGGAATTTGGTAACTTGCATATTTCTTTGAAATAAAAGGATATTTTGCCAAAAAAACTATCCAGTAGTTTTTGTCATGCCCTAGCCTATCTGACATAAGAATATGAGCGAAATCGAATTTTCGACCCTTGCCGCGAAATTAAGAATTTGTCTGATTTTTACGGGCAGGGACTCTTAAGTAGCCTGCACACCAACGAATCTACATCCATGTCCACAACTAACAACGCGAACAATTATGATGGATAACCCTATGGAAACTCTTGAATTGCAGCAAACACTGATCGAGATTTGAATAATTGCGTATATATACATGCATACCGAGTTACAATTTGACCGGTCCGGCTGCGCAGATCTGACAATAATAAGCTTATCCCACTAAACGCTACATAATTTCCGCCAGCCATTTTTCCCATCTAAGCAGACCAGTCAGTCAGACCGCTCTGTAAGTCAGAATCTAGTGTACTTATGTACCCGCTATTCATCTGCATAGACTTAACAGTGTTGTAATGTAGATACCTGTATCATTCATATTTGTATATATCGAAACTCATTTAAACTAGAAACTATAGTTTATTAAGAATTTTTTACTTTCTACATGTAAGTACTGCATGCGTACACGAAAAACTATTAGCGAGTCAGTTTAAGTAACCACGGCGGCGACGCCGAGGACGACGTCGATTAAAATATATATATATATATATCTATTTTACCCACGAATTTCGCGGTACTCTAAAGTTATTTACTTTATTTATCACTGTCAAAACTGTCACGAAACTGCATCTGGGACACAGCGGTAAATTTGAAATAAAAATTTAAAAAATTAGCCGTCGTGGTTCACGTTACAACAATACAATAAAATAACTTTATTCGTATAGCGAATATATACAGTTCTATATCGCTTTACAGTCATGAAAATAAAACTAAACACATTCTCCAGACAACGCAGAATTTAGTCATTTCATGCTGTTGTTTTTCAAAGGACGGCAAAGAAATGTACCAAGAATTATAACGCACGTCCAGGGCCATTGTTCTGCTCATTAAACCGTTTGTTTAGCGACGCACCCGGTGCCGTTGCCGTCGTGGTTTTCTTAAACTCCCTATTTAACTGAGTAAGACCGTTGTTTGAAATATTAGTTGATCTAGGCCCCTTCAAATTCTGTTTTCAGTGCGTTTTCCGGAAATGATGCGTGTTCAATTATGTCTCTTTTTACTGAAAACGTATAAAAAGCTTCACGTCCACGCTACTACTTTCGTAGGACATTCCTCGTCCACACAAATTCTCGCTAAAACTTTCCAAGAGGTTAATCTGTGAAGAGTATTGTAAACACACAACCATAAGCTGCGCCTACGATGTTATGTGAATGGCGCTAGCATTTTCGAAAGGATCTGTTTTCGCTGTCCACACTAATGCGATTGATACTGGCCAGTTTTTAATTCATGTCGCAACGTCAAGCGACGTCACACATCGAGCGCGCGCGCTAAGTGAGACATGAACAAGTAGGGCTCGGTGCTGGCTGCGTTAACTTCAGCTGCATTTGGCTACTTTCTATAAGCGTAACCAACAAAAGAATGGCACCGGTGATACTAGTAGCTAGTTTTTTGCCAATTCTTAATTGTACCTAGCTTTTCAAAGGAGAAACGGATATAGTTCTTGATCCAATTTTAATTATAACATAACTAAAGCAAAGCGCGCGCTCTGATTGATTAATTTAGCGTCTACTATTTGCCCATGGGTGTACGCTGCTGACGTGTGTGCTAATGTTTACAAAGCAAATCTTTTGACAGACATTGTTTCCAAAGTAATGACCGACGTCCTTCTGCCAGAAATGCGAAACTATCTTCATAGTTGTCTGAAGATGAAACTTTATCGAGTTACTGGTGTGCAGTCGGTTGTCATGACTGAATTTTCGCGCGCTTGTTTTCTCTTGTCATGTAAGACTACACGAACATTTTTTTGTGATGTAGCTCAATAAAAGGACTTCTCTTGTTCCAATGTCTCAATGTTATGTTATAAAACAAATGGTAAACGCCATAGCGTGCACTATTGAGTTATGGATGCACTTGGGAGGTTTGCTAAGCACTCAAGAAGCTAGAGTCGCAATCGGCTATCGCCTCGTGCGACTCTTACGCTTCTTTCGTGCTTAGCAACCTCCCGCGTGCATCCATAACTCAATAGTGCATGCTATGGCGTTTATCATTTGTTAAATCTATAACTCATACAAAGTTCCATACAAACTCTCACAGTACTCTCTGGATACCTATTTAGTGTATTTACTTGGTTTAGTCGGTTCCACAGTGTCGGAGACTACATGTAGAAATAGGAAACAATTTGTAGACAAAGTAGAAACTACAATTCTTTATGTGAATGAATATCGATCGGGCGCAACAATTAGTCTCACCATGGAACCCAAAACAGACTTTGATGCTCTCTTCTGTTACGCCTTCTGGCGGCAAGGGTTTTTCATCAACATTCAACAATCCAGGATAGTCAGTGTGACATCGTTTGACTGATGGACAATCGGTTAGTAATCTTGTTCCCGCAGCTCCTTGAAAACGATACCAGGCGCCATTGCTGGACAGTGATTCAGTATTGTCACGTAATGGATTACGCAAAGATTCATTATTGTTATTATTTCTATTAAAACTGTTTAGGGTTTTGCATGGCATGGATCAACTAAAGAAAAAAACAAACACCAAAAGAAAAAAAAAAAAAAAGAGAAAAGAGAGTGAGTTGAATTGCTCTATTGATCAACTGTGAATTGCATTTCATTTCCTCATCGCACGTACAGTTTGTTTCTTATTTAATTTGGATGTTATAAAAGAATTGGCTCATAGCGGAGCTTCAGCTCGCGAAGCGCACCAGAAGGACACCATGGGTAAAGACTTTTAGTACGCCATCAAACCGAGAAAGTTTGGTAATAACGTCAACGTGAGAGCAAGCGAGCGTCCGTCCCTGCAGACATTGCGGGAGAAAATCACATAGAAAAATCAAACGTGTTTGGTGTGTTTAGAGACTTTAAGAAACGATGAAAACGGTAAAATGTGGTCGATTCATTGATCAATCAAAAAGATTAGTTCATTTCACTCTTCATAAATTTTGCTTGGTGTTTCTGCCTGGAAATTTCACACTGATGCGAATTGCCAAATTGCGGTAAGCGACTCTTTGTTGTAGAACCCTTGGTCGCGTTTTCTATAAAAACTGTAACGTTGCTTCGGCGAGATATCTACAATAGGAGTTGTTAAGTCTTCCTGATTAGAAACCATGCTCTGAGTAACTTAATAAAATTTCATTGTGTTAATTTTGCTAATCCCTAAACAGTGATACTTGAGTTGCATGCTTTGTTGTAAGTTCAGTTGTTTAAGTTGCATATTGTAAACAAATAATTTTCTCTCGGTTTTCACCGATATAAAGTTCAAGTCTAAAAGAAATAAAACTGTACTTGTTAATAATGTCAGGCGAGTTTTGCTAGTTGCGAAAGTAAATGGATTTGATATATTTGACGCTTGCATATTGTGTTAGACTACGAGTAGCCCCTCTTTCGCTTTGTCCGCCGTGCGTGACGCGATAGAAAACCGCGAGAAGAAAATCACCGCGCGAGTTCACGCGGCCATTTTCTTTTCTCGCGGTTTATTTACGGTCTCGCTCAACGTACTAGGCGGAAGAGGGACTATTCGTAGTCTAATGTTGTGTTTACTAAGTATGGAGATTTCCTCAATTTATTCGGTTTGCTAAAATGCTCGAGAAAATGTATTTACAGGTCACGTATAGCTAGGGTTTATAGAATGACTGCAAAGCCGTAGGCAAAAATAATCAGTATTCAAATTGCCCTTCAGGTTTCTACCGCCTTCTCGAGCGTGGGTAGATGGACAGTCACTTACGCGAAAAAATGGCTAATCGAATGAAAAAATTCCTTACTAGACAAGAGCCAATGGATTGAAAGGTAATTAAAATGTAATAAGATGCAGAGTGTTTACCTGTACAAGTTTGCCTATTGTCGTTGCTTACGTATCCAAAATCACAAGGGCAGTTGAATGATCCTTCGGTATTTCTGCACTCAGAATTCGGTTTGTTTTCACAGGTATGGTGTCAGGTAGCACACTCCTCGATATCTGAAAGGTACGATCGAATGCAAATATTGGTGGTCAAATGATTCAAATCAGAGGAACCGTGATTGCATTAGGACTTGACATACTGCTAACATTTTATGCCTTCTGTGGTCTCTACAGCTTTACATCGTCGACCTATGCTATTGGCAAGTCAAGACACCTTACTCTCACTTTTTTTCTCCACAAGGGATTATTATAAATGTGTACAGGAGAATCGTTGACACCACTTGACGCAATGTTGCCGCCATTAACCTACAAAGGAATAACATGCTGTGAAAATGCTATTTCTCTTTTGTCTGCTAGTCTGTTTGTCCTGCTGGCTTCCGTGCTGATTGGGTTTGCATAAGCTGACGTGAAGTGAATGAATCTCATCCATTTCTCGACATAAAATATCATAAGATATACTGTTATATACAGACAAGAAGCAAACCTGTGCAATTATATGTCCATCTCCAGTGTATCCGTCTTTACAAGAGTAGTTGTACCCTCCCTTGGTGTTGTTGCAGCTGGCGTTCAGATGGCATTTGTGAGAACCTCTATTGCATTCTTCAACATCTAAAATTAAGGTAAAATATGACCGGAAAATCCGTCTACAAGATTCCCATGGTGAACTATTTTCAACTGAGAAATATGTGATTTCCAGTCTTGATATGTGTATGTAGAGATCTTACATACACTGTAAATAAAATGAAAACTGTCAGATGTGACAACATATTTAACATATTTAACACTCCTCTCAAGTTCAATGGCGCAATCAATAAAATGATATACTATTAATAATCTTTACATTTAAAAAATATTTAGTATTAATTGGTGTGTCTCTTTTTAGTTTTCTGATTTTTAAAATTTAATCCTAGAAAAATTACACTGGAAAAGTTATAAATTTACAGAGTATGTAAATAATATGTAATTAACATGTAAATAATCAAAAAAAGACTGTAAAGAATAATTTACATGATTTTTCCCCTTTTACATGTTTTGGAGGTTTCATGTAAATAACATGTAAATATTTTAAGTGAAACATGTAAATGATGAAGAAAACACTGTAAATGTTTCAAAGCAAAGGGCTAAGATCATGTAAATAACATGTAAACTGTTCGTGCAAATACTGTAAATAGCCTGTAAATTTCTTGTGATTCAACCTGGAAACCCGTAAATAACATGTAAATTTAATACAGGGAGGGTGCCATAATACTGTAAATAACATGTAAATAAAAAAGGGAAGGCTGTAAACAACATGTAAATAAAAAAAGGGAGGCTATAAATAACATGGAAAATGAAAACAGGAGCCTGTAAATAACATGTAAATCGAAGAAGGGAGCCTGTAAATAACATGTAAATCGAAAAAGGGAGCCTGTAAATAACGTGTAAATCGAAAAAGGGAGCCTGTAAATAACATGTAAATCAAAAAAGGGAGCCTGTAAATAACATGTAAATCAAAAAAGGGAGCCTGTAAATAACATGTAAATCGAAGAAGGGAGCCTGTAAATAACATGTCAATCGAAGAAGGGAGCCTGTAAATAACATGTAAATCGAAAAAGGGAGCCTGTAAAGAGCATGTAAATGGAAAAAGGGAGCCTGTAAATAACATGGAAATCGAAAAAGGGAACCTGTAAATAGCATGTAAACTGAAAAGGGGAGCCTGTAAATAACCTGTAAATTGAAAAAGGGAGCCTGCAAATAACCTGTAAATTGAAAAAGGGAACCTGTAAATAACATGAAAATCGAAAAAGGGAGGCAGAAACCCTGTGCAATAAATGATGTGTAAATAATCACTTGAGGAAAAATGCATGGAATGTACTGTTTTATTGTAATCAAATCTGTTGACCTTAATTATAATAGTAGAAAATATGCAAATTTATACAGAATCAGAAATTTATTGCAATCAGAAAAAACTCAGTAAAATTCAAATAGTTTTTATATGCCATGAATAAGGTTTACAGTGTATACATTGCAACAAATAAAACATGTTTTCTTTTCTATCTATTCATAACAAGACGACTTAAATGTAATTTTGTGCATGGCCAAAATATTTTAAAATACCATGACTGAGCTCCTTTAACCAAATTCAAGCACTTTTCAAGAAGACTACTAAAATTCAAGACCTTTTCAAGATTGTGCGAAACCATGTCATATTCAGCTCTATTTAATTCATAAATAATAAAATGATTAAGAACTATACTGTTGTCAGCTACAACTAGTAAAAATTTTGCAATTTAGGTGTTTTACTAAATTAAAATTGTTTGCGAATGGATACCTCTCTTAAATATATACTAAATCCACAAAGTCAAATGTAACGTAGTGATAATACCTTTGTCATAAAATGAATGAATAAACTGTTTTTTCTTACTAAGTAATTAATGTAGGATTAAATTAGCCTTAACAATGAAAAATGGAGGAGGCACGATTGCCTCGTAGTTACATGTAGTGCGCTCAACTCCTGATCGAGCGATCCGGGTTCAAGCTCTAGGCGGGTACATTCTGTTGTGTTGTTGGGCAACACACTTTACTCTCAGTGTCTCTCCACCCAGGTGTATAAGTGGGTAGCAGTGAATTTAATGGTTGGGTAACCCTGCAATGGACTGGCATCTCATCCAGGGGGAGTAGAAATAGTCCTAGTCGCTTCCTGCTACAGAAAGCGGGATAAGCTCCAGCCTGTTGGGCCATGTGGCTCGTATGCAGACTTTACCTTTACCTTATTATGAAAATTACTGCAATGTAAGTGTGAAGTATTGATCAACTTTTTTCATAGAGTGAATTGTTCTTGTTTGAAATAACAGAAAATAGGGAGAAAAAACATTTACCACAAGATAGAGATTGACATTTTAAATTCATCATAAAAACATTCATGCCAAAGGAATACTACATTGCATAACATAAAACAAGGCTTCTGACATCTTTTAGGCTATGTTTACAAAGTCACAGTTTCCTTCTTTTTCCAAAACTGTACGGAATCCAAACAGTACAAACATTTTGGACCCCTGACAAAACGTTCACTGTAAACAATATTCAAAATTTTACTTTTTCTTTTTGTGATAAAAAACTGTACTGCAAAAAGAAAAAATTCATAGGGGCCTGTTGAAATTGAAAGGCCTATCAGTACCATAGTTCCCATAACACATCATGGTACTACATGTATGTAAACATAGCCTTTTCTTTTTATGATGAAATCTTATAGCTGCTGTATTGAACAATAAGTATCAACCTAGTAATCTAAGCTAATCTAAGCTCTTAGTTTTTAGACACAGCTCAATTAAAGATGGCTTTGTGGGCCCGAAAAGTTTCCAGGGCCTTCAAGAAATGGGCCTTGGACCCCTTATAGAGTCATAAGTACTGTAGACTTCTCAGTGGCTGATTTTTTTCCTGATCAAGCATCAATGCCAAGGAGTATGCATGTATTGACCACTCTCAATTTTACTTCATCCTACAAGTAACAAAAAACATTTCGTTGAATAAGATAAGTTATGTCTGAATATGAATCAGCAAATTCTGTGTATGATATCAATCACTGAATTTTACATTGGAGTTATTATTTTGTTTCTTGTCATTCCAATTTATACTGTGACCTTTGAAATCAGACTGTAGCCGGTCATGTTGACTGGCCAAAGTAATTTTAGCTCGGTCACGTCTCGTTTCTGACCGGTCAGGATATTTATGCAAAAATCAAGTACATGTAATGTGAGCCAAATTAAACCCACAAATATAGTTTATTTGTTCCAGTCACTGCTAGACCGTTTAAAAATTGGCTTAATATTAACCCCAGTCACTCGAATGGCATTCCTATCGATCTTGAACGCATGATAAACAGCAAGCGAATGGTCTTTAGCCGTTCGAACAGATACATGTATGCATTGGTGTATGTTTTCATTAGAGGTCATAATAAAAAAGAGATTAAAAACTCTCAGATTTACAGTTGGGGATTTGATTGTTTATTCAAGAATGAACAACGTGACCGTCTCAACATGACATGACTGGTCAACATGACTGGCGAGTGAAGTTTTTGGCCAGTCAAGTGACCATTCTGGCCAGACACTGCCCGTTGACCGGCCATTATTTTGAGCCCTGAATATTCATCAATCAAACAGATCTTAATCTACATCTGTAGCTACTGTGTGACAAAAACTTTGCATCTCTGATTGGAAGGCACTGAATGTCAGAGGATGTAGAAGAACTAAACTCAAAATGTGTGGCAGTAAATATTCAATGTTCACTATCTACTACATTGTAATATTCATGTACAATAAATCAAACTCCTATCAAACAATGTTTAAATAATAAGTCAAGTTATTTGCAGGCACAATTTGATTGTTTCTTACATGTACTTATGCTCTATTGGTGGACAAAGGTACAGCTGATGTCATAAATGTTTGTTTTTGTTTCTTTGTTATGTATTATGAAGCAGATAGATTCTACGTTGTCGCGCATCTGTTCAGTAATAGATGGCAGAAGACATCAAAATGTTGTAAGAACATCAGTGACACACGCCTGAAAAATTCACAGATTCTGTGACACACTCTGGTAATGGCTTATGTGAATATTTTTTGTTTTTACCACATTTTGGTGTTATCTGTGATCTACTCAGGGCAGGAAAAAACCAGATCTGATTTACTCAGCCAAGTAAATTTTGCTCTTGGGCAAGTGAAAATAGAAGTTCAGTGGCCCAGTGGGCAAGTGAAATTACAATGTAGCCTCAGTAGTCTTGTGAGTCTGACTAAAAATGCAAGCTTGATAAATGATAATTTCCAGTCATTCCATTTCAAAACTTAAGACCTAAAGATTAGTTAATTATTAGGTTGAAAGCAAGAATTAGTTAGGAATCCGAGCGTACTTCATTCGCATTTGTCCTCTGATTTCCTTACTGGCCACCACACTGGCAACTAATATTTAAATGGGGGCAAGCGAAAACTGAAATTGACTGGCCCACTGGGCAAGTGACTTACAATTTTTTTTCCTGCCCTGCTACAGATGAATGAACAGATGCATGACACATGAAACCTGCATGTATTTGGTAAGAGCCCAATTTCGTACAAGTAAAATGTACAGCTGTAACAGGTCTCTAAAATGCTGTCTGGTCATCCCAGGGTAAGGCAATCGATTGAAATTGATCCATAAATTGATATAAATCAATAAATTGAAATTAATGTAAGTGTTATCAGTGCTATCAATCAACTGAAAGAAATTCATACTCACATGCTAGAGAAGTTTCAAGTTATCAATTTGATTTTACCAAATTTATCAGTCATTAGAGAATCAATTGAAAGTTGGCCTCTCTTTGTTAGTTCACATAAACTGTAGAAAAATTGTGTCCCTCAACACAATGTTTGATTGTAACTTTTTTATGTAGATTTCAAAGGCACTACCAAAGACCCCTAAAACATAGTCCCCAATACATGTATGCCAGCAAAATATTCTGTTTACAAGATACAATGTTATGTTTTTATGCAATTGTATTCATGATTTCATATTTCACTTTATATCTTTTGTTCATTTCTTTCTTATTAAATGTTGCTTAAAAGATAAGCTAGTATCAGCAAAATTGATAATGCTTATTGAAAATTTGATCACAATCGATTACTCATGACGAGTCCTTTTATTGATTTCTGATATCATTGACTAATTCCTATTGATTGTTATGAAATAATCGATTGACTATGCTGTGTCGTCCAAGACAAGTAGATTTTCCTGCCTGGGCAAGTTACTCTTCCTTTTTTTTTCAAGTCCTGTGTAGTTTTCATGACAGTTTGAGGTACATGTATACCTCTTTATAAAGTATCATAGTGTTTTTTTTGTGAAAGAAAATTTCACAACATTTAGCTTACTATCAGCACCAGTGGGTGCAATGTCCATGTACAGTTGTGTAGCATATTGTAACTTGCATGGAGGTACAACTGTAGACACTTGAGGAACTTCAGAATACTTACACTAGCATAAGAGAAATTTCTCTGCTGAAGATGGCACATTACATTTTAGCTTACTAGCATTCACATCAGAGGGCAACATAACCTTACAAGAGAATGCATCAAAAGGAATCATAAGGTGCATATAAGCCAATAACAAATGTCGCATGCTCTTACTCGGTTATCGAGAACAGATAAGAACAGATAATAAAGCCCTTTATGCACAGCAGGTAAACATCAACAAAGTCGGTTCCACAAGCAACGTAACTTCTCCTTGATAATGACACATTCACAACCAAAGACAAAACGAAATGTATACGTATCTTGACGTTACTTTACTCTACTCGTTCAATTTATGCAAGACTTGCTTACCTGTTGTTGTTGTTGCCTGTAATCGCTATCTTCAGCTTCTGGGTAACGGAAAACTTTGCCTTGAAACTGTGCACGATGACGAAGCGAAGGTAGAGTGGATTTTGGCCCGCTGAAACAGAGCTCGAGTTCGATGCAAGTTCCAACGAAACTGCCGAACATGGCGGGAGAACCGAGAGGACCTGGTACCTAACATGAAGACCGCTGATTCCTGTTTGTTGGAGATCGGGCACTCACAAGGCTGGTACGCTCTTATAAAGGGACTGGGATAACAGTGACGGCAATGAAAGCACAGAACGGTAGAAATCACAAAAAAAAAACCAAAACAAACCAAAAAAACAAAATGTCATTTTGGGTACCGAAAAAAAGTCAGCTATCATTTTCGGAAAGGCGATAAGTCCTAACGTTTTCGGGAAATGGACAAAAAAGCCCTAATAAGTACGAGATACACAAGCTCCTCTAGAATAACCGAACAGATATATATTTTTTTTGCGCTACCTAAAATTAACCTACAGAGCTTCGAAAGTACACCAGATAGCCTAAAACAGCGTTTCAAAGCATTCGAGAGAAAACGGTCGTTGGGCCGGCCGTGTCCCTTATGGTTCCCTGCCTAACCTAACTCGCGTCAGTTCAAACTCGGTCACCGGGGCTCTTTCCGTCTTGAACTCACACAACACGTGACGCTTTCATGGTCCTTCATGAATAAATACGTACGTGTCCGAGAATTAATTTTTCCCTTTTCTAGAGGCGTAAGCTTGGGACGCCTGCATGTGCAGTAACAATTCTAGTTTTATTTTGTCGTTGTGGATGCGCGGAAAGTTCACAAGAAGACAGCTTCGTGCGGTGTCGATCAATGCAGCGATTTAGTTTGGTGCATACCCTCTAACCCAACTTCAGTTTAAAGCACACTATAGCACACGCTTGGATTTTAGAGAAGTTCAAATGCTTCAACGTAAAAGGCACCTTAATGGAGGCTTCACGGTAGGTTTACGGAGCTTTAGGGCGGTGTTACGTTTTAACTTTACGCGCCTTTAAAAGGTCCCATTTATATGTTCTCGGTTACCCAAGACAACCCTTCCTCTCTCTCCCCCCCGTCCCCCAAGTTTAACCTGGCCGGGGTAACTTTTCATTTATTTCTTTGCAAAATCCAACCAACCGTTTACAAGAGGATAGCGAACCTGTCGGTAACTTGGAATTTACATCATTTCAACAGTCTCCGTTGGTTGAACCATTACACCAGAGTTATATTAAATAAGCCCACTTTTCCGTTACATGGTTTTTGCAGGGTTTAGGCAGACCTTCTCTTAAATTTAGATCTTTTTTTTCTAAGAGTCTCCATTTTACATTAACGTGGTTTTAACAGTTTTTCGAAAAGCCCCTATTAGCTCATTTAAATTGTTTTCACAGCCTTTGCAAGGTCCTTATAAGATTAAATTTGGAAATACAGTTAACAATAAAGATTAGCGAAAAAACTGAGCAACGACGTTTCGGTGTCATCCTGGCACCATTTTCAAGTTAAAAAATATTTGTGCGAAAAGTAAACTAATTTATACCAATGGTAGAGGTGCGAATTGCAAGGTCCCCCTTTTTAATTTACATGTTTTTAACAGGCTATTTACAGTCCCCCACTGCACCCGTGCAACTTCTAGGTTTTCCATTTACATGGTTTTTACATGTTTCTTACAGGCTCCCTTTCTTTCATTTACATTGTTTTTACATGTTTCTTACAGGCCCCCTTTTTTCATTTACATGGTTTTTACATGTTTCTTACAGGCCCCCTTTTTTCATTTACATGGTTTTTACATGTTTCTTACCGGCCGCCTTTTTTCATTTACATGGTTTTTACATCTTTCTTACAGGCCCCCTTTTTTCATTTACATGGTTTTTACAGGGTTACAAACATAACATTTCCAGACTTTTTACAGCATTCGCTTGAATTATTTACATGTTTCTTACATGGTTTAGCAAAGCAATTTACATGTTTTTTACAAAGGCAGATACTGTAAAAGTGCGTAAAATATTTTACAGGTTTTTACATGTTCTTCAAATGATCATTGTCGACAAAGACAATGTAAATCACTATTTACAGAACATTTACATGCTGTACTAAAAGCTGTAAATTTCCTGTAAATTTATTTTACAAAACCCTAACATGTAAATTGTAATTTACAAAGAATGTAAATCAATATTTACATGCTGTAAATTAAAATTGACATGTCCATGTAAATTTTCAACTTTTCCAGTGTTAAACTTTATCTTTTCTTGTTCATTCATTGGGGAAATTAAAACTATGAATCAAAGCATACATGGTGGTATAAACCATCATCTACATGTATGCTTGCAATGCTTAGCTTAAGTGTTAAATGAAACAAATGCTCTTCTAGGAATTGGAACTCTATCAGTAACAAACCCAATCTGGGTTGTGAAAACTCGCTTATGCCTTCAATACACTGATCCACAAGCTGGAATTACTCAGGCACCTCAGTATAAAGGGAATGCTTGGTGAGTACATGTAGTTACAGTGTATGTGGAAATCATGAATTAGATTGAAAATAATGGACAGGAATTACTGTTACTAAAGTTTAAAAAGTGTCAGTTTTACACTGTCAAGTTTGCACAGACTATGAACAGGGTGGGGGTACACCCAAAAATCAGGCCATTTTTCAAACAATTTTCACATGTAAGATATTATTCCAAACTATAGCAAACTATATATTTCTAGAAAGCTTATGAGCCAAAGATTGTGAAAAAAAAAAAAAAAAATTAATGCCCCAAAAGCTTATTGTAAGCTGATACCAAACAGTTAATTGTACCACCTGCTGGGTGATACCAAGGCTTACTTGAGAAAAGATATCTCCTGCTAGAATGACTGAAATTGAATTATTTTTGCTTCATTTTAAAAAAGACAAACTGCTTACTGTTTTAAGCATAGAGATTTCTGAAATAATAAAAACACGAGAAATGATGGCTCATCAAATTTGGTACAAAAAATCCAAGATATGTTTTACATCATAACTTCAAGCACATGCATCATATGAAAAATCTCTATGCTTAAAACAAACAACTTATTGAGAACAACAAATCCTGAAAATTTCAGCTCAATTGGATAAATCGTTCATGAGATATCTTTTCTTGAAGGCTAAAAACATACGTAATGAAAAAAGTAACTTTAAAGTTGTAATTAAAGTAAAACATTGATTTTCACATCGGTTATGCCTTGATTGTTGCTATTTTGTACACATTTTGCCATAATAAGTTTTTAAAATCATTTCAGAAGCCTCCTGCTTCATAAGTCACTCCTTCGGCTTCTCTTAGAGCTTCTTCACGACGAGTACGCAGAAGCTGTTCTCCCTGACGGCGCTTCTTTTCTTTCGCAGTTGCTTGCAAATCTGACTTTCTCTTCCTTTTATTGTCTTTGACATTAGAAGCCAATCTTGTTGATGCTCCACCAGGGATTGAAAGTCTCTCCATTACTCTTAGTCTACTGCTTGCCCCACTATGGAAGTGACAGACAGCTGACGCCACTGCACACTGAACCACTTTGACACCATGGTGCTTGTTCTTGGGACACCGGACCCACACCATTGAGTTTAGACACTCGTTTCGATTTTGTGTTGTCCCTAGCACACACCTCTCCAGTAGTTTGGAATCACTTAATGTCATAAATGTAGGGCGAAGGACTTCAAGAAAGACCTCTGGTAAACACTCATCGTCTTTGTACGTTGAAGTACCAGATGCTGCATCCTGCTGCCACTTGCACCACGACGACTCTCCTGGAGGACAGAAACGATGTTGTTTGGCTGGGTCTTGTGACTTAACACCATGATGAAGAGTTGCAATGATGCTCTTTTTCATGACATAAACTGCAACATCCACCTCTCTTTCTGTTGGGTTCAACTTTTTAATGGTGTTTTGGTGAATTGCAAGACCATAATACTTCTACAGCTGTTTAACTTTTCCCTCCGTCAGTCGACCACGACCTCCAATCGGTTGACCATCAGCCAGTTTACCCTTTGTTCTAGCTTTGAGGTTCAGCAAGTGTTCTCCCATTCTTTTTTGAACATGCCCCACACAGTCCAATTTTTCCACATTTCGCCATAAATATGTTCAACAGAATTGAATGCCTTACTGTCGCCATCGCTTACCATCCACTTATACCTGAGGTTGTGGCGTTCGATTGACCTACCCCACAGGACAACAGCTCCTTCAGCTTCCATGGCTGGAGAACTACCAGTAAAGTTAATATCACACTCATGTTCTAACAGCCACTCTTCAAACTCTTCATCAGTGCATTTTCCCTTTTTTAGGGCACATTTTTGACATGATTTGGACAAGACATGGTAGTCCAAGACTTCTCCAGTGTCTACTGAGATGGCAAACACTACACCTGTTAATGAAGTAAACCCTCGCTTTGCCCATGTGCTATCAAAGCTGACAGCAGCATTGAGGATGTCATTCTCATCTTCATCCGGATTTTCATCCAAGATGTGTTGTCGGAGTCGTTCTCCAGCTTTCCTCATCTCTTCCTTCGCTTCATCTTCTAGTGCTTCTAAGATGTTATCTACTTGTTTGTGATATGCAGTTTTCGTGAGACAAGGCATGTTCATGATGCTACAAAATGTAGCAAGGCCTTCGTAGCCACCACCAGTCTCTATGGCATGATAAACAGCTCGGCGGTTGATGTCGTACGATGTTCCTCGCTGGGTCACACTGGTGGAGGTTAGAAATGGCGTAGACTCATGGCAGGTGTTACACTGTAAAGACAGTTCTGACATCGGTCCCTGTCTTTTTGTTGTGTCATCTTCTAGAGTTAAACTCCCTAAACAGAAAAATTAAGTGTAACTAGGTAAAAATTGAAAAATTGCCATGCAGTTTGACAGGAACACACAACAACAGAAAACATATTGCAGTGTAAAATAACCTAAACATAACAATGCCTTCTTGGAGCTAGCCTTTCAATCTAAAAGGTCAGTCCCTACACCAAAAAATGTGCTAGAATCCAGGAGCCGAAGTCGAAAGCAAAAACTAGGACAAAATCCATATCTGGAAAATTTGGTAAGGACTCTATGATAGCACTACGAAAATTTCTCACCTTCATCACACACGTGGGCACTTGAGACCGCCTTGGATAAGTTTTCCAGGTCAATGATTCTGTATCCCTTGCTTTCCTCGGGTTGGAATGAAATCTCATCGTCAGAGTTTTCTATGGAAAGCTTTTTGCTTGTATTCTCCATTTTCTTCCTTGATGAACCAATGGGTTTTTCGGAGTCTGAGTCCGATTGATTTGCAACACCAGATGTGCTTGGTTGTGTTTCGAAATCATCAGCAGGAGCGGGTTTCTTTCGTTTTGCTGCATGTCTCTGCGTCCCAGAAAATCCTTTCCTTTTCTTTTTGTAGGAAGATCTCACCGTCTTTCCGACCATTGCCAGTAAATTTTACGCTGATATATCGCTTCCAAATGATTCTGATCGTTCTTGCTCGTTCTGTATACACAGTGATTTCGATCGATTGAATGTAGCACGTCAAAGCTATCCCATAATGCGTTTCACCAACAAATCGCCTCAAGTAAGACTAAATGCAGTGTCCTTAGTCATATGCGGTCCAGAAAGCTGCATAAAAACATCATAAACAACTGGAAAACAACGAAATGCTGTTTTCGTTGCTATGGCAACCAAATTAGCCAACAGAGGCGGGAATTTTAAAATCGCTCGCAAAGGCATAAAAGAAAAAATACTGCCATAAACTCTTACTCCATAGTAAACTTAAATACCTAAAGATGCAAAATCCGAGAAAAACAAAAATTTGAATTTTCCAGCAAATTTTGGGTGTACCCGCGTTTTTGTTACACCTCCCAACTCAAATGCGTTTTGCGATTGGAGGAGGACGTGTCACGTGTCATGGGTCAAAACTCACTAACTCCCTATGGCGAACAGGACTCACTAACATCCCTAGGGAAAGAACAACTTCAACTTTTGATTCGAATGTGATCATGTCATGCTCCTTAAAACCGGGCAAATTTGTGAGCCAGCCAGCATGAAGCAAACGATTTCTTCGCAGGTTTTTTTTTTTTTTTTTTTTTTTTTTTTTCTATTTTTGAGTTGGAAGGTATAACAAAACACTTAATGACTGGCCCCACGGGAAACACTGAGTTTTGTTTTCCCTCAACCTCAATGACATTGAGGGTCTCTGGGAAACAAAACTCACTGTTTCCCTTGGTGCCAGTCATAAAATGCTCATTGTTGCACTCAGATTAAATGGCAGAAAATTAATGATACCCTCATTGTAAAACATTTCAAAGAGTGTGTGGAAGAGAAACTAATGATGTTTAGTTTAATTGTAAAATTCTCTTTCCTCAGATGATCAATATTATATATCACCTGTTTAAGCTCTGTGTCTTAAGAGTATGGGAAGTATCATTAATGGTTTTAAACATTCATAACCTTACAGTGTGTGCTTTTTTTAATATGCCATATTCATTTATGTGTTTTATGGTTGGCTGCAGTATCAAGCAACTCTCCCTTCTGTCAGTAGTCGTCATGTCTTCCCGGGCTTACACAACTTCTAATACTCTTAACTCTTACTTTAAGCCTGGCTAAGCGGGGTGGTGAGTTGGGGGTTAAGGCACCAGCTTCTAGTGTCAACAATATGAAGTATCATTCTTATCCTTTTGAAGCAATTCTGTCTCACAGACGCACTTTTAAAGTTATGGAGACATGAAGGACTCCGAGGATTGTACAAGGTGAGAGTATTGCCTGTCAAAAAATCTCATATTGCTGTTGTAAACTTTTTTGTGAATATGATCTTTTCCTCGAGTTTCAGTTACGGCGACCATAATGATTTATGAACACTTGCGCTTGGGGCTCCAGTAGGTGTATGTTACTTTGAAGGTGTGGCACTGAGCATTACCATATTGCTGTAAGATACTGCAGTATGACCTTTTATATTATTAATGCTGATGATCATTGTCGTCACATTATTTAACAATTAAAGAGGCCTAAGCCGTGTAAAATTACACTATGATAAAACACGACGGGCATTGGAGAACTCAAGGCAGGCGAGTGCTTTCTACATTTCTCAAGTGTTCTCAAATGTCCGGTGTGTTTTATCACAGTGTACTTTTACATGGCTTAGGCTTGATCATTTGCTTTATGATATAGAAGTAATGTGGCGAAAAACATTAAAACACGCTTTTTCTATGTTTTGTACTCTGATAAAAGATCGGTTTTCGACCAATCAGAGCGTGCGCAGGTATAAAAACTGATAATCGAGCCAAGTTGAGCCTCTCCAGTACAGGTGACAAAGGACCAAACTGAGTGCCCATGTTATGGTAGTGTCTGTATCATACAGGCGGAGATTCTATGAATTCTGATTTATCTGATGACCGTATTGTGGAAGTGTCTCTGAGGAGGGGTGTGACTGTATTTGATGTGGTTCAATTTTAACTTTGGTTTAATTTTGTATTTTACATTGTTCTGGTGTATTCACGATAATATTATGATTACCGTAATGCAGGTCAAAGAAAGTAAAATATCAAATTTTACGACGGCTAGAATTGAACGAAGTTGATAGAGGGGTATGGTTATGAGATCCAAATTTTAAAGTTCTTTGTTGTTTGTTTTTGTTCGATCTTTTGGCCTTGACCTTGCACAAAACACAATAATTTTTTACTATTGACCGAGGAACTGACCAACAGAAACGATTTACTCCGCAATTCATGCATAGTGTATGAGCGCAAAACAAAAGATTCTGCGCGCGCGGTCGTGGACCTTCCAATGTAAATCTTGGCATTTTTGTTTGCTCCTTTGATGTTTTCCGGGCTTCATAACCATTCCCCTCTGTTAACTGTGAATTGAACCACAACATATACATTCAAAATAGACCTGTTAATATTTTTGAGAATCTGCAAGCCTCTTCACGTAAAGTTTGTTTGATCTGCAGGGGTATGCACCGGAACTTGTTGGTGTTTCACATGGTCCACTGCAGTTTATGGCATATGAGGAACTTAAGCAGGGCTACAGCCAGTACTTTGGAACACCAATAAATAAGAAACTGTAAATAAATGTCATTGTTTGAATATGCATTTGAAACCTTAAGACTAAGATTGAAGCAAAGGTACTCGAACAAAACATGCAAGCAGACATTCAAACACACTATTAAAATAAGTCTGCAGTGCTTACAAGTGTGGATTACAAGCTAATTTCTTGAAAGGAGAACAAACTGAATTATCTTGAAAAAAAATGGAAGACACCAAGCCTTTAAGGCTAGTATAAGTGTTAATAAATGGCCTGTAGTGGATTTCAAAAATAACCCTTAATTCTCTACTCAGAACTTAGCATATACATGTAGGTCAGTGATACTAGAAGCTGTGAATATGATATGTTTTAGGGAGTAGTATTTAAATGTAATTCTGTTCATTTAGAGGCTGAAATAATGCATTTAGAACGTGACTCAATTATTACTTTTTTCCTAGAACTCCACGAGGCGTGTCACTGTAGTTATATTATTGTCGTCTTAACGTGACATCTTCCTTCGTGTTCCAGTTCAAAATTATAGATACGAAGGGGTGAAAGGATTTTACAAGGGACTGGTTCCTAATGTTCTGAGGTAAGATGAATTTTTGACGTACACAATAATCCCAAATTACCACAATTACCACAAAGTCTGAGAACATGCGTTCTTGTTTGTGTCTCTCCGCGTTGTTGTCAAATCCCAGTGTTGGGGACCAGGATTGCAGTTTGGGTCATTCATCGCAGTACAGCATGCATGGTAGGCTTTTGTAGAACACAGTGGAACAGATAATGCATCTACATTTCTCGGGTGGTCGTTTTAAGCGGGTTCTCATAACAGACTTAGCGAACACAAGTTTTGTCGATGCGTAAATAAATCATAACTTTATTTTTCAGTGCCGATGTATTTAGCTTAACAGAGCTAGTTGAGGACGCTCTAAATTACAATTTATTGTAACAGAAAACATGACAAAAAGTATTGAGTATAAGCCTATGTTATCTAAAATTATATACATAAAAATTTACTGAATTAAAATCTACTTCCAAAATATCTATTTAGTCTATGTAACTGAAGAACAAATATACAAATGTCTCGCACTCAATTTAAAGTCAAGTGCAAGAGCGTCAATACTCATTTATTATAGTAAGTTTAGTGAAATTAAAAGCTTTCATTTTCTAACAGATTAGAATTGGTGCATAATTATGAAAATCTGCAGTGCTCAGATAACCAGTGTTTGTAAAACGCGGTCAACTTTGTATGTGAACTTGTCACTTGAGATACAGAAAAATGTCCGTTGTCGCTATTAAGCGGTCTCTTTATCTTATCTCCTTATCTCCTTGTCATTATTATTGACAGCAGCGGAAAAAAAAAATATTAAAAACTTAGTTGAGGCTTCTCTGAGCTTCAGAGTTCGCGTGTGTTTTAAAGGCGCAATAATTCAACGACTCTTTCACTTGACGTGGTTAACAATGTTTGAAACAAAAACACCAGTGAAAGAAAGAGCAAAAATAATTAAATGTTACAAGCAAACACAGACAACAAAGCAGCAAGATGGAAAACGAAATAAAAACAAAACAAACAAAGGAAAGAAGCAAACATTAAAACAAGATAACAAGCATGCAAACTAGGAAACAGACATCAAAACAAGCAAAGGAACAAACAAGCAAAGTAACAAACATAAACAAACAAACAAACACGAAAACTAGGAAACACGAAAAAAAGGTATTACCAACAAACAAGCCAACTCGAAACTAAATTCTGAAGTCAATAAACAATCAAAGAAGCAACTAGCAACTGTCTGTCCTTATTATTAATCATTTTTTGGTTTTGGTTTTCAGGGTGACTCCAACTTGTGCCCTTACCTTTATGGTGTACGAAAACGTAATTCACGCTCTAATGCCGTCCAGTTAGCATCGAGGGAATTAATAATGAAATAGAAAAATACCAGAGCAGTCTGAACGATGTCCTTTATACCTCAAATTTTCCAACTGGACCCTTGGTTTGAGGAAAAGGATTTAGTTGGAAGTGACCATCCTTCAGGAAAAATCTAGAAATGGGTGCATACTTTTTTACCGCAGTTTTAATATTAAAGAACAGCTACGAATGATAAGAAAAGAGGTGAAAAACTCTCAACAGACATTGTAATGGAGCTGGAATTTCGTCCGGTTTGATTCAACAACAAGCCTTATTGCTTGATGCATGTTCTCATTGGTCGTTCCTTGGTTACGTGCTTGATTAACAACTTGAGTCTGGTATGGTCGACTCAGGCTGAATGTTATCAATCTTGACGTTGAAAGATCTTTGGAATGCCTCTAAATAAGTATTATTAGTAAAGTGTTGTACATGATATACTTCATTCCGCGCGACATCACTCGAGTGAGTGTGGAGTCACGTGTACTATAGTACTACAGCTGTATAGCGAGAATACAATTGGTAATAAAAACGAAGAAAATCCATTAACAAAAATCATGTGCAGCTTGCACTATCCCCTTCCTAAACGCAAGAACGACAGAGAACAAACAAAAACATCTAGCGGTAAAGAAAATATTTTGACCGAAAATTGTTAACCTCGTGCCCCTTGACCCCCATGATTTCTACAACATGGAACAATCTGTGTAGGAATACTAGTACTTGTAAGGTTTTTTCGCTTGCGCGGTTTGTTTTCCCATTACAGATCACGTGATATTCTCTAGAGAATTGTTCTTTTATCCATCTAAAACTTATTTATTCACATACACGGGACAATTTGAAGATTTGAAAGGAAGAATTTTCAAGAGTATCATCACGTGTTCTGAAAAGGGGCAACAAACCGCCCAGTCGGAAAAGGTCTAATGCTAAGCAAATTCCTTCTCTAGTTCCATTTGCTTGTTTTTCGGGTACCCGGACCTGTTAGTAATCGCAAAGAAAAAAAGACCAATGAAAGTAAACGTAACAGCTGTCACTCAATGTCTAGTTCTTACAGTAACGTCATTTGTAACTGGATTAGTCAGTGCTGCAGTAACGGGCGGGACAATCCACTAGGTAACCCAACTCGTAGATGTAGTAGGAGCCGCAGTTCTTTACTTGGATGGGGAATGAGTTGTCACAACCGGCATACTTATTAACACAGACGTTTCTTGTGACTTTACCCTCAGCCACTGTAGGATGACCACCACTCAACCAGATAGGATAGAATGCATCACAACGGTCTATCGGTGGACATGTGGTCACCATTTTTGTACCTGCAGCTCCTTGGAAGCGATACCAGCCATTGAGTGTGTTGTCACATTTCTGGTTTACTGTTACGTAGTCATATTTTCTTTCTGCATCGGACAGATTTTTGTAATTTTGCCAGTGACATCCATCAACTAAAGAAAATACACAAATGTGTAAATAAATACGTGATAAACACAGAAAGACATTTGAACAAGCACGAAAAAAGTACATCAATGGAATACGTAATTAAGAATTGATTCATGCTTTAGCGAGCATCATAGAGTTCCTCGATGCGCAGTCGAGAGAAGTTCTAGCGTCTTTAATGCTCTCCGATTTTTTCGTTTGGCGTATGACATACATAAAAGAACTAAATTTCCATTGGTGTAAATCACGTGAAATAGGAAGAGGTGTACTAATAGAACATTTTCGTATTTTCGCTATTGGACTGGAACTGCAACCATTAAAAAGCTGTGTTGGAAAATAATCATAACCGTAATATCTACAGAATGAGTGTCAGCACCCCCATTCCCCCTTACAATGTTGGAAAATGGTATAATGCAAACTTGTATTGGACTAAAGTGTTATGTCAACATTACCCAGGGGTAGGGAGGGGCAAAATGCGAAAAGAATGACGATTTCTAACGCTTGTGACCATGGTTGTAGCTTGGAATGGAGGCTCGTGTGGGGGAATATCATCAAAAAGAGATTAAAGCCATTTGCATTTGAAAATACTCCCCGCATCAGCCGCAGTCGCAAGCTACAATCATGGACAAAAGTCTTGGGACAAATTTGCACTTTTGGCGCTTTTGCTCACACGCCAGAGGCGAATACGACTTCACCTGCCTAACCTCGCTCCTCACCTCCCATACAATGTTGAAAACTAGTACCTCCAATTTCACCTGATTTTCAACATTGTGTTGGGTGGGGGGGGGGGGGGGGGGGGGGGACAGTAACGCGCTTTTAAAGGATATAGCAGCGTTTTTTTTTTTTTTTTTTTTTAATTTCAATTCTAAAACACGGATAATTCGTCACATTACATAAGTGTCCCAAGGACTTTTGTCCACGATTGTAATTCCAGTCCAACACCGAGAATACGAAAATGGCCAATTGAGGTGTGTCTTACACATAATGGGGGATGGAGCGGATAGCGGCCAGTTTGTCCTGCATCGTTCCACGAGGCAAGGTCGTTAACCCTGTGCCAAACTCGGAAGACCGAGAAATCACTCTTCATCTAATGTTTAACCTTCACGTTGTTGGACATGGGTGATCCTAACAGGAGTGCAGGACCCCAGCTGACATAGCTCTAGGGGTCACAGAGACGAACAAACCACCTGGGTTCGGTTAGGTGGTTACCCCATTCAGAGTAGCATATTTTAGGAGATCGATTTGTCTTCTGAGGTTTCTCGAGCGACCAATCTTCTCCGTCTATCCATTCGTCTCCCTCGCGCCCAAACATCGAGTTGTTTGTCTCTGTTTTCCGAACAGATCAATTCCGGGCAATACATTATAATCTGGTTTCACATGTTTTGTGTAACAGTTGAATATATACAGTGGAACCTCGATTTAACGAAGTCGCTGGGGACCGGCCAAATTTGTTCGTTAAATCGAGGGTTCGTTATTTATATCGAAAACCTTGATATAACGAAATGAGGGGAAACGACCAAAATGTTCGTTATATCGAGGTCATAGTTAATGACTGATTTGTGACACAGGTGACTTCTGTCACGCAATTCAATGCAATTTTCGTCACTCAGAAGTGCCGCGTTTTGAGATGCAATTCATTAAGCATGGTGGCTTTCAGTATCAATTATTTTCACTTTTGAGCAGACGTGCAGCTTTTGTTTACAAAAAACGACACTTTCAGAGTAGTGATTTAAAAATGTTACAACATAGAGGTTGTACAGAAAACTGTCCATGTAAACAAGGAAACGGGCTTTAGTGTTGTTATGTTGCACTACCCAACATTTCCGGTTTTCAAAGAAGATAGAGCAGAAGTTAATGGATGTCGAAATACTATAGTGCCAATGTCTATGACATATAATAAGCCGTTGACTGAAAGGTTGCTGTCTCTTTACCATAAGGATTACAAGGATTTGTTGACTGTTGATCTGTTCAGCGTTTATCTTCTGTCGCATGCTGACATTGTAATTCGTGATATCGAGGTAGATTTTGCGTTTGGGCTTCCGGATTATGTTCGTTATATCGAAGAATTCGTTATATCGAGGTTCTATTCCATACATTTTACTGTAACTTTGACCGGGACATAGAATATCGTTCGTTATGTCGAGGACCTCGTTAAATAGAGGTTCGTTAAATCGAGGTTCCACTGTAATATAAAATGGCAATGTGTAGACAAATAAACAAACTGACGAGTTGTGAAATACGAATGAATGAATGTTTTAGCTGAAAGATAGGCCGTAACAGGATTTGTTATATTTGACGCTTGCATATGGTGTTAGACTACGAGTAGTCCCTCGTTCGCTCAGTCCGTCGTGCGTGACGCGAAAGAAAACCGCGAGAAGAAAATAGCCGCGCGAGTTCACGCGGCCGTTTTTTTTCTCGCGGTTTATTTACGGTCTCGCTCGACGGACTAAGCGGACTAGGCGGACTAAGCGAAAGAGGAACTACTCGTAGTCTAATACTCGTTGAAAGTATGACTGAGTGGGGTACGAACGCGCGCGCATTAATAAATTTGTATTGCAGTGCATATCAAAAATAGCGATAAATTGGCCTGCCATCAGCCAATTACAACGGATCGCGAGTTATGTCACAGTCATATAATGATATCAATAAATCATAATAAATACATGATTAAACGTTCATAATTATCTTTAGTTAATACACACAGGTTTCTGCGTTCCTTTTGATAAGTTAAATCATACTTTTTCAGAGCCAAAAAAGAATAAAATAATAAATGCAATCACTCTTTATAAATCACAATCTATATATAGTTGGGTTTCACATGACCTCAGCAAAATTCAAAAGTTCTCGAAATCACTGTCACGAAGTCACTGTCACTAGCTAGCGGTCGAAGGGTCTTGTTTCGACACAGTATTCCCTATGGAAATAGGCGTTTTTGATTTTGAGACACCCTAATTCACTACGCGCTCATCCACACCCTAGCTTTGCAAGTGCGTGAGGTCCTGTCAAACAGCCTTCTCAACTGACAGCACAACCGACTCTTCTTCCACCGAGTTTTCTTCCGCCGATTTTCATCAAAATAACAGTGTGGTGGTGGCTCACGACCCGCTCCAAACCCGCTACTTAACTTCTGGCCTTTGACCTTTACCAACCTAATTTGTTAACAAAAACTTGAGTATTTTGACTTTGTTTGTCTACATTTTCATCGACTAGTTTGACTTTGTTTGCCTACATTTTTTGGCAATCCCAAAAATTAGTTCCCCAAAAAGGAAAAAAAAAAACTCGCAAAATTTTAGTGAAACACTGTTCTTCTTTGATCTTCGACAATCGTCACGAACATTTGGGTTTCTTGACGGACTTACTTTAGAAATCGTATTTGCTACAGAGCGCGTTGGACTCCTAGTCAAGAGGCCTTGGTTCAAGTCTGGTCAGGGTCATTATGTTCTTGGACACTTTTACTCTCAAAATGCTTCTCATTATCCGAGGACCGGTTGCCGATTAAAGTTAATCCAAGTCTACAACAAATTTTGACCACTGTGATGGCGCATACCGTTTTCGATAAGAGTACCGACAATGTTGAACCACAATCCATATGTTTTTTTTTTTGCCACAATATCAACGTCAAAGAAAATGTGTTTTTTTTTTTTTTTGCCTGACACATTGACGCAAGCAGCGTTGTCTGGACTCTTCTTGACAACGACAAATTAGCCAATGAGATTGCGAGATTAGTAGCAATTGTGGCAAAATATTTGTTGGGAAAAGAGAACTATGAGTTTTGAGGAACGGATGATTTCCAGGGAAAAAATGCGAACATATTTTCGCTCCAAATGGAGGTTATTGTGTTTATTATCCTTCAAATATTTTTCGCAACGCGCGCAGTTTTTACTCGGATAGTCCCCAGTTTTTGCTGAGGAAGATTCAGTCACGTGATAAATTTACATTTAGACTAATCGTGTGCGAGCGAAAAGATTTGATGGATTATAAACCGAGATATTCCGGAGTGTCAAAACAGATGCATGGGCCAAAAAAAGTTTCACATGAATCCGAGACTCAAAGAACTCGTGTATTTGTGGTGGACGATAATTCGTTTCTTTAAAATTCAGAAAGTTCAAAAGTCGTGAGCCGAAATTTGTTTCAACTTCTTTCGATTCGGTCTTCTCTTGACTACGATTCCCTATTTGGCCTCCTCGAGATGACGGTTATTCACACATTATTTCCGCCCATTCTCTCGCGTATAACTGTGAAAACCCAGTACTTCAGTTCACCCCGTGTCTCGTATATCTCTCTTCTAGGTTCAGGCTCCCCCAACAACCAACCCGAGGAAGGAAGTCACAGATTTTTAAACCTTTAAAAAACATATGGGAGGGAGGTGGGGCGGGGGTAGGGTGAAGGAGTGAATGCATCCCCCTAGGCAAGTTATTTTTGCAATTCTGAATAAATGTTTAACGAAACCTAGCCTCAGAAACCTTTTCTATCAAACTTTATCCAAAATGATAATTAGCTCACCTGTTTCACAGTTTTTCCCGATATACCCATCTTCACAGTCGCACGTGTATCCGTTAATGCCATCGATGCAGCTTCCACCATTTTTACAAGGATTATTAGTACAGTCGTTGATGTCTACAGAATTAAATGATATAGTTAACAAGTTCGACAACGAAATGTAAAGGAAAGTCCATCTTACCCTCAGGTAATTAAGGCTCGAAGAGAATAAGTAGGGTAGAAGGCTTGTGGATGCCATCGTGCTTCTTAGTGTTCTCTTTTTGGTCTTTTTCACATGTTGTAAATTTTATTCCGAGTATTGATATTCTTAGTGTTGAAGAAGCCCGAATGGGCGAAACGTCCACTTAAATTAAAGACCTCCTACGAGAAAAGTTCGCATCTTCTTCTGTTTATTCAACCTATAATTATTTAAAGAAGAAACGTTCTGTATCCACTGGATCCTTTTCTCCAAGGCATCATCGTTGGCAAACCAACATCGTTTACACATCTCTATCTATCTATCTATCTATCTATCTATCTATCTATCTATCTATCTATCTATCTATCTATCTATCTATATATGTATATGGATGCCATCGCGATTCTTAGGTTTATTTTTTTGGTCGCAATTTTTGATAGGTGTTCAACTTTGGGGTTAACAACTGTGTTGGGCATTTTAACCCATGCTCTTTAGTTTCTTTGTGACTAGTTTTTCATGCTGTTATTTGGAAGTTTCAAAACTTTTGAGAAAAACTTCATTTGAATTGGACAAGTAGGCAGATCCACCTTGGATATTACTGGCTTATTTTAGGCCGTTTGCTATGTTTTAACGACGATGGTATAGGAGATATCTGTTTTGGAACCTCTGCTGCCGAATACTCGATGCTTACCTCTACTTGTGTTAAATGACAGCTACCTGCAAGATGTTAAGAACACTGCAACTAGTCATAATATTTGAGATATCTTTTATACCTACCGTGCTCGCAGTTTTCGCCCTCAAAACCAGGAGTGCACACACATCGATATTTCTTACTCGTAAAACCGGACAGACAAGTTGCGTTGTTTTGGCACTTCTCCTGGTTCTTTCCACAATGATTCTAAATCAAAGTAACAAAAAAGTAGTTAGTATTCTTACTAATTTTCGCGAGAATTTGGGAGCTGCATTTCGCGATTGCAGGAAAATTTCACAAGCAGATTTAATTTCACGGCTTTTCCATTGTTTTAATATCCCAGTTCCTTATCCGAGGAGCCCGTTTCCCTAGAAGTAGTCTGCAAATGGAAAATTTGATGACTGTACTTAAGGGGTTTTGGCGAATTTACAAGCTGAAGATAACGGTAAATCAGAGGAAGAGACCTAATTAGTTGAAAACAAGACCACATAAATACTGAATATTTTTAAGGAAAAATAATCAACAATTACCAACGAACCCGTGACTAAATATCATTTAAAATTAGCCAAGGATTATTTCTTACATAATCTGGTATTAAAGTTCCCATATTTTTTCGTGCAGTCAGTTTTTTTCGCGAGTATTAATTTTCGTGATTTTTCCCAAATTTTAAGACTCGCAAAAAACGCTCGCGAAATTAACTACGGTAATAAATTTACGAAGCCAAGCAATTGCCTCATAAAGTGTTATTTGACCTTTGTCGACGTAATTTTGCGAAATTTAATTTTCTTTACTTAAGATCGTATCCTCAAGTCGCGAAATAAAACCTCGCGAAATTAAGAACGCGCGAGGTTAAGTACGAATGAGGTATCTTCGAACGACACGATACAGCTCTTCTTTACTTTTGAAACTGAAATTCTGTTACCCGACAAAAGGCGGAAGAAAAAGGAGGTATTATTAAGCAAAACCCGAGTGTGATCTAAGCCATGGAATTTGTGATATAATACTGGGATATTTTACGTGTATCGCCTAATTCCAACCAAAATTTACATGAAACCTATAACGACAACGACTCTTGAGCCTAAAGAGTATGTTGCAGCACAGTATCTTATATTGATCGCAATACTCTAAAATGGATTGACAGCTAGCTCAAGAGACTTTGCTCAGAAGGCTGACGGTGTTTATACTGGAACGATGCTACTCGTGTTTGAAACAAAATAAGTCACCTTGTAAATTTCTGTTTATCAACAGACTGCAAAAATCAAAGCAAAAGGTTGAAATCAGCTGGCCAAACTGTGTCATGAGCCATGGGATTATTCGTTACCTATTTATACACTGGTTGGACATATATAGGTCAGCATTATCCTACCATTGTATTCTCTCTTTCATTTTCTTTGTTTAAGCAACAGACTTTTACCTTTCCACCGCTCCCCACCCCTCCTCCTCCCCCCCCCCCCCCCCCCCCACCGAACCCCTTCCTCCCGGCAAGGATGACTTGTGTTGTCTTCCGAGCTCCCGCTTCTTGTTTCTGGGTTCACGCCTGCTTTCTCTCATTATTTGTTCAAGTCCAAAACGTTTGTGAGTGAGGGCTTCCGGTGGTAATATACAGTCTAACAAAGTAATTGAGGGCGCAAAGTCAAAAAGTTCATAGTTGCTTACTTCGGCGCCACGATAGTAGTAAAGCTGGTCGTCCTTCAGATCCTTGTCATGCTCCAAGTGAGTGGAGTTATTCAGCTCACATTCATGTGTTCCTTCAGGATCTTTGTTCCTAATATTAAGACTGACACAGTTTGCATCCAGGTAGCAACGGTATTCACACTCGTCCAAGTCATTGACAATCATAGTTTTTATCCAGTGGTTCACTAAACGTTTCTCAGCATAGAAAAAGTAGACTGGAAAGTAGAGCTCACGTCCTCCATCTGAAAAAAATATAAACATGTTTATCTGAAGAGCTTATAATAAATAGACGAAAATTTAAAACAGGCTTTTAAAGTCTGAAACAAAAATCAATAGGCAAACATTTTAAAAAGAACAGACTTATTGAGGAATGAGTGATGAGGGGTCATTTACATAGTATCTTTTATAAACATGCAGTATATCTTTATTTCGATTTACTCTGATCTCCACGCACAAGATTAATTTTTCGCCAGACCTTTGTCTAAACAAATCGGTGAAACTATAATTTCTAAATGGTTCGTTATTGTTCTGATACCAATTGTGAAATAACTTTCTGAAAGGGGAGTTAAAAGTGTAGTCGTAATTTTCTCTCCCGCTTGCTAAGTCTTGTAAGGATCCGAGATAACTGCATGATGTATTTCAGAGTTTACCTTTCAGTGTCATCGCTTTTTTATGAAGAATTTATGACAAAATCTGATAGTAAATCGAGAAATTTCAGTTTCTAGTGGACCAGAATAATTTTTAGGTACTTTTCAGTCCCTTTTACATTTTATTAAAGCCAAAGATAGTATTAAATAGTTGCCTTGAGTAACATTGGGAACATTTTATTTGTAAAAACTAGAGAAAATAAATTTCAAAGTTCAAAGAAATATTGCAAACGCAGGTAAAGTTTTATCATAAGTTTCATTTCTCCAATACTTTCAAGTGGTTTTCGATATGTGCTGTTGTTAGAAATCATTTATTTTTCAGAAGAATTTTAAATTAGTCAAACAGAAGTTTGCAACACGATGTAAATAATAAGTGTATGTCCACATGTTACTCGTACCTCAGGTGAATTCCTGAGGTACGACGCTGATGGTTAAATCGTTTACTTAGTGTTTAAATGAAATTGCAAACTACAAATATTTTGAAGACTGGACACCTCGAAGCGTAATTTAGTGAAAATTAGCGAAGAACGTAAAAAGGTCTAAAACTTAAAATCGATTTTTAAAGTGCGAGTGACGGCCGGTTTGTTTTTTAATCTTTCCCTTGCCCATATCAAACGTAAATTCTCCTCTGTAAGCATCGCATATTTCTCAGTTACTGTCTTGTGAGAATTTGGTGGTATATCAATATGATATCCACGTTGCTTTTGCCACCTGTCTATTCGGACAGCCTATTGATATTCTAACAATAGAGAGTGCTGATCAAGCTTTTCAAATTTAGTTTAAAAAAATAGTAGTCGTGGAACCCGAAATTGCGCTCTACTGCAGAAGAAGGAACCGTCCCCTTGAAATATTAGCTTTTGTGGACTGATACGTCAGATCAAGTCTTATGGAAAATTTCCTGGCTACCAGACCGAAGTTAGATTGCCTTAAATTTGCAAATGGCTAATTAATACAAGACACGACGTCTACGTTGGATTTACATCATCATCGATTTTAATCTTTGGCAAGTTTTTACAAAATAATGCCCATTTAATTCCATAACAATTTTACTATTGCGTTTAGACCCCGGCAAACTTCTCTTTAGAATTTGCGCTTAAACAACTTCTGCTAAGAGTATTGTTATTTCAAATTAGCGGTGGGTAATGATGAGAATCACTACAATTTTAGTCGTTACACTGTGGGTGTAAAATAGGATAAAATTCTGTATTCCTATCCAGTTTTTTTTATGCATTTTTCTGATACTTTCACGAGTGTTTCTGTAAATTGGTCCTGAACCACAGAAACATTTTAGAACATTATCATTATCTGGGCCAAGTCTTTTTTATAAAAGCTTTCGTAAAATCACCAAAAAATGCTTTATGTAATATATCTAGTTTCAAGTTTCCTTGGGCGCTTGTCACTCCTTAAATTAAGCACTTTAAGACTCTTTCGGTTTCGCACTTTAACACTCCTTAACTTACGCACTTTCAGACTCCTTCAATTGCGTTCTTTAACACTCCTTAAATTCCGCACTTTAAGACTCCTTAAATAGCACACTTCAAGACTCCTTAAATTTCGCACTGTAAGACTCCTTAAATAGCACACTTCGAGACTCCTAAACTTGCGCACTTCGAGACTCCTGAAATTGCGCATTATAAAACTCCTCGAATTGCGCACTTTAAGACTCCTTAAATTGCGCGTTTCAGCCTCCTTAAATTGTGCACTTTAAGACTCCTGACATTGCGCTCTTTAAGACTCCTGAAATTTCGCACTTTAAGACTCCTGAAATTACGGATTTTAAGACGCCTTAAATTGTGCACTTTAGGACTCCTTAACTTGCGCTCTTTAAGACTCCTCAAATATTACACTTTAAGACTCCTTGAATTGCACACTTTAAGACTGTTTAAATAGCGCGCTTTAAGACTTCTTAAATTACGCACTTTACGACTACTTAAACAGCGCACTCTAAGACTCCTTAAATAGCACGATTTAAGACTCCTTAAATTGTGCAGTTTAAGGCTTCTTATGTTACGAACATTAAGACTCCTGAAATTGCGCAATTTAAGACTCCTAAAATTGCGCAATTTAAGACTCCTTAATTTGCGCAATTAAACACTTCTTAAATTACGCACTTTAAGACTCCTAAAATTGCACACTTTAACACAACTTAAATAGCGCACTTAAATACCCCTTGAATTGCGCACTTTAAGACTGTTTAAATAGCGCACTTTAAGACTTCTTAAATTGCGCACTTTAAGACTCCTTTAATAGCGCACTTTAAGACTCCTTAAATTGTGCACTTTAAGACTCCTGACATTGCGCTCTTTAAGACTCCTGAAATTTCGCACTTTAAGACTCCTGAAATTACGGATTTTAAGACGCCTTAAATTGTGCACTTTAGGACTCCTTAACTTGCGCTCTTTAAGACTCCTCAAATATTACACTTTAAGACTCCTTGAATTGCACACTTTAAGACTGTTTAAATAGCGCGCTTTAAGACTTCTTAAATTACGCACTTTACGACTACTTAAACAGCGCACTCTAAGACTCCTTAAATAGCACGATTTAAGACTCCTTAAATTGTGCAGTTTAAGGCTTCTTATGTTACGAACATTAAGACTCCTGAAATTGCGCAATTTAAGACTCCTAAAATTGCGCAATTTAAGACTCCTTAATTTGCGCAATTAAACACTTCTTAAATTACGCACTTTAAGACTCCTAAAATTGCACACTTTAACACAACTTAAATAGCGCACTTAAATACCCCTTGAATTGCGCACTTTAAGACTGTTTAAATAGCGCACTTTAAGACTTCTTAAATTGCGCACTTTAAGACTCCTTTAATAGCGCACTTTAAGACTCCTTAAATTGTGCACTTTAAGGCTCCTTAAATTACGCACATTGAGACTCTTGAAATTTCGCAATTTAAGGCTCCTTAATTTGTGCAACTAAACACTCCTTGAATTACGCACTTTAAGACTCTTAAAATTGTGCACTTTAACAATCCTTAAATTGCGCATTTTAAGGCTCCTTAAATTTTACACAATAAGACTCCTTAAATCCCACACTATAACACTAATTAAATTGCGCGCTTTAACACTCCTTGAAATGCGCGCATTAACACTCCTTAAATTTCCTCTTTTTATCATACATATTCAAGCACCTGACTATTACCCACTGCACGATCTTGAATTCAAGTTAATTTATACTATGTTTTAAATTCCTTTTCCTCGGGAAAAAATGCAAGAAAATGAAGAAAAATCAAAATATTAATTCTCTTTACTCGTGCCATCACAATGTCAACAGCGCTTTCTCGGGTTCTGCGTTTGTATCGCATTATACAAGGAAGGCTTGTACATGAACGAACACCAAACCGAACAAATAAGTATCAGATCAGAGTTCTCTTGTCTGCTCAAAAATTTGCCTGGCTTTTGGGTGATTTTTGAGAAACAGCAGCAACTTCCTCTGAAATCTTTGTGAGTTTCGATCTACAGGCCAAAAAAATTGCAGAATTGATTATTGTACTTGCGCTAGGAAACGGACTGTTTTAATAAAAAGCATGAGCCGTATATACATGTATCACAAAGTAAAATCAGGTTTAAAACACAAGACAAGAAAATCGAAGTAATTTCAATTTGGTAAACATGGCTGATGCACGTATCTTATACATGATATGGTATTCAAATGACGCACGTATCTCATACGAGATATTGTTCATTAGACTTAAAAAGATCTCGTGACTGTCCAAGGATTTACAGTAAGCACCTCTAGTTAACTGTTAGACACACTTTCCAATGAAGAGGAAAATGCTCAGCTTAACCTTTAATCAAGTAAACATGGTTTCTTCAAACTGTTCTCATTTGCCTTTTTGTGCATTAGAGGTAAAGCTAGTTTAAGATTTGTCTCACTTCCTCGTTTTACATGACAATGCGGCACTTTTTTGAATCACCTGGTTATGAAGACAAACGGGTGTAGCATTCTATCACATCGCTTCCAAATCTACGGCTAATCAGAGATCATAAGGGAATATCTTGGTTCCCGATTCAACCAGTGGACTACAGATTAACCCTCGATCACGAAGAGAAGTAGATAGGCTTGCTTACATATCACTTAATTTTCAAAAATTGGAAGACTATTGTGACAATATCAGTTTATGCTTCGCTTGATTTCCTTTATTCTCGTCATACGTCCGCGCTTGCCAGGATAAATGCAGTACAGAGAGATACGGCACTGACTCAGCGTAAGACAGAATGGAAACAATGTGATGCTTATTCGAACATATTAGTCTAAGTACAATTTCTGACTAAAGATTCGTTTCCCAAATTATCAAGAATCCTTTAACAGCCATCTTTAACCAAACTGGGCAACGCTGACTTAGAAATTAAGATAGCATCTATAAAATACAAAGCAGGTAAAGAGGAAATTTTTTTTTTAAACTCACGCTGCGCACGAGTTGGACAAGGGATTACTGAAATCCATGACACGAGAACGAAAAGCAGAGAGAAACTCATTCTTAACTTGCAGCGGATGTCTCCACTTAATAAGACTCAGATACAAGTCAATACAGTATTGAGTATATAATCACCAGTGATGTCTTGTCGAATTAAGCTCCAGCAAAAGCTAACAACGACTAATGAAAGATGGCATGATATGGCTTAAATTTAAAACAGCGCTCAGATAACAGACGTAAACCAATCATGTTACTTATTCACTTGACAAGAGACTGCACTCCCCAAAGTACATATAAACGTTCTGCTCTGATTATGCATTTTTAATGAGTAAATAGAATACGGTTCTTTAGTTAATTTATTTACCTACATGTAGGTTGTTTACTGAATACATTTGAAGGAGAACCACTCTAGTGAAAGTTTGAGTTTTGGTTGTTTTGTTTTGTTTTGTTTTGCTTTTTATCGAAATAAAAGACATGGTTAAGGTCGTTACGCTAATTCACTGTCCTCAAGCATTGATAGAATAAATTATCTGCAGTTAAACCTCAGATCAATGAAGAAAATAAATTTCTCAAATTTCGGTTTTCCTTCTAAGAAATAACATTCTTTCTTAAACTGAACGCAGCGATGATTCAGTTTCATATTTCCGCTATTTAGTCTTGCATCTAGATATTTTATTGCTATACTTTCATTTGTTTGAATGTTATTTTTTTTGATCATCATATATAGTTTATTGAGACGGTAACCTTCGTTAATGATATCCCTTTTTCATCCCGCGTGTTTGCCCTTAAATTTGTACAATCTATAATGAGAAAGTGCACATGTTGAATACCCAGACATGTGAAAGACTATTGGGAGAGAAAGCTACTCAAGAATCAATAAAGTAAACGACGACAGATTTCCTAATAAGAGTTTACACTTCCTACCAATGCCTTAAAACTTTAAATTTATGCAATTTTGCCCCTTGATATCAAGTTTCTGTTGATAGTTCCAAGACATCACTTGTTCTATTAAAGTAATTGAAAATTATCCCTTGTCTCATGCAAAAGGCTATAATTCCTTCTTCCCAAAAATCTTTGGAGTCTCCAGGAAGAAAAGAACGAGAAAGATAGAGATTTTAAAGTACAAGCACTTTAGATTTACGTGTGTTAATGGAAAAGTGTTCATCATTCGACCAGTTGTTTGTTTGCACAGTTTGACGCCGTCATGTTTCGAGGAGTTTACGTTTCTATTTAAAGACGATTCGCTCAAAGGCTGTTAGAAATACATAATAAAACACGCAACCAAACTTACTAAAGTGCAGTTCTTAGAAGGTCCATTTTCTAAAGGAAATTAATACTCATGTTAATTGAGGTATTTGAAGTTAACGTGACCTAAATTAAGGCGAATTGAGGTAAATACGCAACAGATGTGTTTAGTTTGCCCACCATCATGTACGTTAATTAAGCTGACTATTCTACCAAAGCTAAGAGACATTTTATTTTCGCTTTATGAAAAGTGCGAACCTTGTCTGCTAAATAAACGTTTGTTGAACTTAAATCTGTAATATAATTGAAATATCACCAAATACATTTACCACCCTATCACAAATTGGTTAGAATGGCGACTTAAACTAATCCCAAAATTATCGAAATAAAGGCTACTTAGAACTTAATGTTTACAAATACAAGGAAAATAAAGCAGCACTTCCTGTACAGAAGGTTTCTCTTTCGTGAATTTTCAAGCGCTTAATGCAAGGAAGAAGATGTCCAGTGAGTCCATGACATGTACAATGTAGCTTGCTAATCCCGAAATTATGAAAAGCGTTTAATGAACAATTTATGTTTAACATTTGTAAGGAAAATAAAGAAGCTGTTCCAGTAGAGAACCTTTGTTCTCTCTTGAAAGATGAAGAATTTATAAAGTTAGATTAGACGTGTGGAAAACTGAGTGTTCGGCCCATCCTTTATCCTCAGATTGTCGATCAGCTTTGTTTTCTACAAGAAGAACTATGACTTGTATGTATCTTTTTATAGAGCTCATGATTGAAATACTTATTAAATCATGAGCTTTCTCGTTAAGATGTTTTAACTAAAGAAGATGATTACGGTAAAAGTGACATACATCTGCCTGATATTCAAGCAGTTTTTCCCAACTGCTATATGTGAAAATGTATGTCAGTAAACTACTGAGGAGAACAGCATATGGTTGAGTAAAACTATATTTAAAAAAAAATGCATGTGGGCAAATTTGAAAGAGAGTTGTGAAGTTTTAGCTTCACCACGCTTCTCAAAGCTGGGTTTACGTCGATGGGTTTTCAACACCCTAGTGCCAGTTTTATGCTTTTCTACTTGCGTCGAATGGAAGGAAAAAAGCTTTCAGCGATAATAAAGCTTTTGTTTTGACGAGCGTGCCACATCTTGCAGAAAAGTTCAGTACAGGCCCCAAGCTTCGTTTAGTTATATAATGTTAATGAGGTTCATGTTTCTCTATATGATGTTAAGTTTTTAAACAGGAAAGGCCAGGAAAACGCCATTCTTCTTTACTTTAAGAAGCCTTTCGAGTAGGCAGCAATTTTTTTTACTTCATAGGCACTTTAAAGGCTACGCAGCTTGCAAATTTTAGCAAGTATTTTAAGCATACATGAACATTTGGTTGCTTGCAAGCAAACTTGTGGCTCATATGTCGTTAGGAGACGTTCAAATTAATGGTAAAATTCAGCTAATTTATTAGCAGCTCGTACTCGTCTCAATATATTCGTTCGTTCGTCTATTTGGCGTTCATTCATTCAGAAGAGATGATATTACGGTGGCAAACAAGGTGGACGTACTGAAAAAACCTCGCGTACGAAAACTTCAAGATCATTTGTTTTTGTTTTTTTTTTTTTCTGTTTTGGAACGAAAATGTCAGAGAAAATAGCTTACTGGTCTTGAATTATGACCTGCTTGTTAAAAGTTAATTTTGGGAAGATATTTAAAACAGTCGCACAGAAGTTTGCAATACCATGTAAATTAACTGGGTACATTTTTTTTTTACTATTTGTTACTCGAACTTCTGGTGCATTCCTTCTTTATACCACATTGGACACTGATGTTGGGACACTGGGCACCTCGAAGTCGTAATTTAGTGGTAATTAGGGAAGAACGTAAATTAAAATCGACTTTTAAAAGTGCGAGGGGCGGCATGTTTTTTTTTTTTAATCTATCCGTCCCCGAGATGAAGCGTAAATTCTCACTACTAATCATCATACATTTATTAGTAATTGTCCTTGTGAGGATTTGGTGTTACATCAATATAATAGCCACATTGTTCTTGCCACCTGTTTATGCAGACAGCATATTAATATTCTGATAAGGAAAGAGGTGCCTATTAGCTTTTCAAGTTTTGTTAAAAAAAATAATAGGTTTAGAACTTGCGTTTTTCCCAGTTCATAGAAAAAGGAGGAACCGTTCCTTCGAATTATTAGCTTCTGTTTGGTCGACTATTAGGGCTGATTATTTTTTAAGAAGAAGTTTCGTGCAACAAGACAGAAAATAGGTTGCCAAGGAAATTGCTAATTATACGGACACGAAAACTTTGTTAAATCTGCATCATGAACGTATTCTTTTAGGTACAGTTGTATGTATGGCAAATTTAAACGATAGTGGGCCTTCATCTTTGGCAGGATTGGCATTTAATTCCATAATATTTTTACCCTTGCGTCAAGACCTCTTGCGTCAACCTCCGCTGAGAGAGTTATTTCAAATTAGCGGTAGGTAAACATCATGATCAGAGCCATTTTCTTCATTACACTGTCAATAAGAATATAATAAAATTTGATGTTCCTATTTAGTTTCTTTTTATACACTTTTTTCGGATACTTTCGCGAGATTTTTTTCGAGTTATGTGTTTCTATCGGATTATGGAAGTAAACCTTCTTACAAGTACGAACTGAAAAACCGAACAAATAAATAATAGAACAGATTTCTGTTGCTTGCGCAAATTGGCCTGCATTGCGGGTGGTTTTAAACAAACGGTAGCAAATTAACTTCCTCTAGCATGCAATTTGAATTACAGGCTAAGAAAAGGTAGGGAACATTATGCTTCTTTCGTTAAGAAACCAACTATTTTAATTCAAAGCATCGATTATATACATATGATACAAAGTAAAATTATGTTCACATCACAAGATAAGAAAATTAAAGTAATTTGATAATTTGATAACTGAATTAATACAATTTCGACATTGTTTACAAGACTTAAAAGGATCGAGTGATTGTTCAAGGATTTACGGTAAGCACCTCAAGTTAACTGTTAGACACTTTTCCAATGAAGAGGAAAATACTCAGCATCAACCTTTTATCAAGTACACAGTTTTTTCTTTTTTTTTTTTTTTTTCTACTGCTGTCGGTTTCGTTTCATATTTTACTGGTAAAGCTGCTGACTTGAGAGCCGTTTCACTTCTTCGTTCTAGATTTTGACAATGCATCATTTTTTTAGAATGAATTGGTTATGAGCACAACTGCGTGTAGCATTTTACCACATCACTTCCAAATCTACAGCTAATCGGAGATCATCAGCGACCGTCTTGGCTCCCGATTCAAACAAAAGACTTAAAACTATAACCCTTGATCTCGAAGAGAAGCAGATGGCCTGCTAAGATATCATTTTTAGTGATAACAATGGGGTGACAGGCCTACACAACTCCTATCCACGTGTAATAGCCGCTTTGAGAGTTTTGCTCGAACTAGTATATCTTTGAGGATCTGCCCCTTTTGTATTGTACGACAGGGGGATCTTTGAATATTTCGCTAAGCAATACTCCTGTTTTTAGGAGGATATTTCACCAGAGTAGAGCCGTTAGAGGTCATAGGTCTGCGTGGCTTCCGCTGTTATCCGCATGTAATTTGTTGAGTTTGACACCTCTGTTTTTGGCCACGTATTACTTTTTTTGGCTCATTTGATTGCAAGATATGTTTTAAGCTCTCTGAATGTTAGCTCTGGAGGAACAAAGTTTGAAATATTCCCTGAGCATGTTGGTTACTTGCATTTTGTATTATTACGCCGGGCCCAGCTGTTTGATTTACTGTTGCAAGTTATGCTGCTTGTTATCACGGGTGTCATATTTATCTTTGTCCGGCTTCGCCAGAGATAGCTGTAGCTTGCCTTGTTGAAAGCTATGAGTCTGTATTAGAGAGACGTTCTTATGCTTCTTGCATCAATTTCATCGAGCTTTTTGTCCTTCCAGTATGTTCTTTCTGGAACTGCAAATGTAGATGTTCACGCGCAAGTCTGTAGACTGTTTTGCGTGTTGTTTATGATATTGTGTGGTTTTGTTCAGGCAAAAGCTCTGAATTTAGGAGTTCTTCCTATGATTGTTCGTCCAGCTCCACGTTGTGGTTGTCATTGCTTTTATTTGCGATGTTGTCAGGTTTTCTTGAGACTGTTAATAGTCCCTCTTTTGTTAGAAGGCTCGAAGCCTTGTAGATCAGGCAAGACCGCGGTTTCGATCCTTCTGGATCTCATCAATTGCCGATAACATGGAGTGGTAGAGACCAATGCTCGGTAACACTCCGCACCTGGCATATTTTTTTGGTATTATATACTCGTTCGGCGGATCGATAATTCTTGATTGTGATTGGTAGTTTTGCCACTAGCGAATGGTGGGCATAAAGTCTTCGATCCTATTGTACACAGCTTGACACTGTGTTTTCTATGATGGCTATAACGCTTATTTTCTCCAGCATGTGTGATTTGAAAATATTCCATTACAAAATTGGTCAGAATATCGTGACATTAACAGTCTGTGCTACGCTTGATTTTCTTTATTCTCATCACATGTCCGCACTTGACAAGATTAATACGGTGCGGCGGAGAGATATGGCGCTGACTTTACGTAAGACCGAATAGAAAGGGTTTGATGTGAATTCGAACAAATTAGGTATAATTTCTGCCTATCGATTCGTTTTCCAAATTATCAAGAATCCTTCAACAGCCATCTTTAACTAAACTGAAGAAAACTTAATGAAGATACTATCTATATAAATTACAAAGCAGGTAAATAGTACATTTTCAAACTCACCCTGCGCTCGAGTTGGACAGAGGATTACTGAAATCTATGCCACGAAAACGAAAAGCAGAGAACACTAATTCTTAAATTGCGACGGATGTCTTTATCTAATCACTCTCAGATAGAAGTCAATATAATATCGAATAATCACCAGTGATGTCTAGTCGAATTATGCTGAAACAAAAGCTAACAACGACTAATGAAAGATGGCATGATATGACTCACAGTTAAAACAACGCTTTGATGTCAGACATAAGCCAATCATGTCACTTTTTCGCATGACGGACGACTCAGCAGACCACAGCTCGTATATGTTTTAATTCTGTTCTAATTGCACATTTGTAATGAGGAAAGAGGATACTGTTGTTTAATTAATTCGTTTCCCAAGGTTGACTGGATATGTCTAAAGGTTAGCCATTCTTGTGTAAATGTGAACTTTTTCTTTATTCGAAATAAAAGACATAGGTAAGCTAATTCACTGTCTTCAAGCGAGATTAAAAGGGACTTTCTGCAGTTAAACTTTGGATCCCAGAAGAAAACAAACTTCAAAAATTCCGGTTTTACTTATCGCAAATAACTACGCGCAAGATGACTCAGCTTCAGATTCTCGCTATTTCTTCTCATCGCATCAAGCTTCTTGGATGGTATACTCTCATTAGTACCATATCCTCACTGCATACTCATTACCTCATTGCATAAGATTAAGTTATGGGAAGAGTCCGCGACTGATGAGGCAGTAGGCATGCAACGAGGATATGAGGAAATAGGAGCTTGGTCAACCGCCACCAGGGGAGGTGGGCGGATCGCAAAAGACGACTGTCTTTGTAGAGTACAGGAGGAAAAGACCACGCTTCAAGCGGACGTGCAGACCAAATATAAACTCCAAATGGCGCAAAGCATTACCGACGCCACCAGCACGGGCGAAAACGGGGGAATGTTATGGAATAATAGCATGTTTTGCAATGAGCTAATTAATTATGCAGTGAGAATAGTTTGAATATTATTTTTGTGAACTGTATGGCTTATCAAGTTGGTATCGTTAATGATTTCCCTTTTTCATCCGGCGTGTTGTACCTGAATATATTTCATTTCAAATGATAAATTCTCGCTGTTGAATACCTAGAGGAGTTACGGAATATTGGGAGTAAAAGGTACTCAAAATCAATAAGGTTTACAACGCAAGATCTTCTAGTCAGAGCTTACACTTTTTCATAATATCATAAAACTATTGCAATTTTGCTCCTTGACATCAGGTGTCTGTTGATAATTCCCAGACAGCACTTGTTCCCTTAAAATAATCCAAAATTATACCTTTTTCCATGTAACAGGACAAGCTCGCCCCCTTGTTCCCGAAAATATCTTTAAGTCTAGATCTCCAATAGGCGAAGAAAGCGGAAGATACAGATTGTCAAGTAGACGTAGTTTAGCTAAACCACACGTTGTCAATATAGAATAAATTGTGATGATTATGCGACCAGTGTTTATATTCACAGTTTGACTTCTTCATTCTTAAAATAGTTCATGTTTTTATTGAAGAAGAATTCGCGAAAGGGTTGTGAGAGAAACAGAGCACTGTCAGGGCTAGAGACAAATTGAGGTATAGGGAAGATGCTGCGGCCCTATATGCCACGTGGCATACAGTGGACAGTTATTAGTTATGTAGTTTACGAGGCAGGTCGATGCCGTTGCCCGGAGTGTGGCCGTCGCCATGTCAAAAGGTGTGAGTTGGGGCGTTCAACGTATGTGTGAGCCAGTACAGCCAGTCAGTCATTCACCAGTTGCCTGGCACTAAGATGGACCACATTTCTGTAAACGTTGTTGTAGGCCTCCATCGGTCAGGGTTGACCATGGGTAGCATCCTAGTTGTCTGCTTGGCTGGAGCACCGGTGTCTGTGGCTGTGGAGGCCGATGCGGAAGTGACAGTCTTTGTTGCAGAGGCTGCATTTGTGTTCTGTCTCTGGTCTGTCGAGGCTGTCGCTTTGTTTTCTGCGGACCCGCCTCTCTGTGGCGGCGTGTCAGCTTCACCTCCCCTGATTTGAGGTGTTTGGTCAGGGCTTCTTTCCACTTGGACCGGTTGGACCGGTATGTAAACGTGCTACCACTATAAACCCTTCACCAGACACCCCCATAAAACGAAGAGGATTCAGTTAATTTAGTTTTCACCCGCAATCATGGACAAAAGTCTTGAGACAAATTTGCGTTCTTGGCGCTTTTGCACACACGCCAGACAACAGTCGCGAGCAAAAACAACTTTACCTGCTTAGCCTCCCCCCTCCCCCACCCTACCTACAATGTGTAATTTCGCCTGAGTTTTAACATTGTATTTAGTAGGGAGGAGAGAATAGCAACGCCTCTTTATAAGAATTGCAGCGCTTTTTCAAACTTCAGTGAAAAAGATAAAAGAGAAACACGGACAAGCACGTCGAATTAAATCAGTCTCCCAAGGGCTTTAATTCACCATTGCTGTTCTTGATTTGTTTTCTAACGGTTTTCAGTCCTTATTTTCCTAATTTCTTGGTTCCAGACCTCGCACCAGTTGACCGCGTACTTAAATGTTATTACGGCCGCCACACAACACAAAATACGAGCGATGAAGATAAGCTTACATTTCTCTTCAAATCTTAAATTTGCTAACCCTGAGAAAAAAAGATTACGGCCCATCCGATTGATACGGTGTTGTCGTTTTAATTTCTTATATGGTGAAAAAAAGTCGTTATGAATAAATCTAAGCGTCGCCTTAGAAGTGCAAAGACGAGGGAACAATGCACTTGTAAAAACGGTCCACTGCATTTCAGATCGGAAAACAGTTTCCCTAAAACTTTGCCCATTGAACTGTCTTGGGTCATAAGTAGAAGTAATAATTGCAGTCAGACAGCCTTTCTCACTGGAGACGGCATCGAATATATATTCCAGAAAAGGGATTTATAATTCCGAAAACTCTATCAGATTGTAAATATATCTAGTAAAAATTTTTATGAATGTTAACATTTTGTGTCTCCAAGCCTTTAATTTGAAGCCAGAAAATGGATATCACGCGTCCGACAACTTATTTGTAGTTCGTTGAGTGTCTCAGGTAGAAAAATAGTAGTGCAATTTTGAAGAAAATACTGTAAGTTGTTCCTCGTGAAATTGAACCCTGAATTCTCGAGCTAAGTATTCAAAGAGGCCACAACAATTTTATCGTTGTCTAAAGTTTTGTTAGTTGCGAAGAAAAAGACTATCTGATATCGTGTCGTTTTAGTAGGACAGTTTTGACTGGCGCTCGTGCTGTGGGCTTAGTCTTCCTATGCAAAATTAACAACAGGGAACGAGAACGCTACTAATCAGAAGTTTTTAAAATGAGCAAAACAATAGCTATACACGTGCGTTATAATTCTTTTTACATTTCTTTGCCGCCCTCCACAAAACAAGAAATTGAAATAACCAAGTTCTGCGTAGCCTGAGGGACGGAATCAACGACGGCTAATTTATGGTATTTCCATTTGAACTTGAAAGCTGTCATTGCATATTTAGCGTGAGCAGGTTTTTAGAGCCATTGGCAAACTGAGCAGATCTAAACAATTGGGAATTTCGCTGGTAAACAATAAGCTCAGCTTTGACCAGGCATCGTCCTCGGCGTTTCCCTCGTCGTCGTTGGTAAAGCTATTCAGGGAGCTTTAGCAATATAATGGCGACAGCAACGCCGAGGACGATGCCTTGTAGAAAATGTATTTATATTTTATCTTCGAGTATTGCAACTGTGTAAATCTGTTCAGTACGCCTATCGGTCTAAAACCTTCCTCAGGCCAAACATGCACCGACAGCTTTCAATTCCTAAAGAAGGTACGAAAAATTGGCCATTTCACGTCGCTGTTTTGTAGAGAATGGCAAAGAAATGTACATAGATTTATAAGAGCCGCCGCATATTAGCCGATTTTTTGTCGGCCGACAAAATATCTTCACTTGTCGGCTAGTGTGCGGTGAATTCAGACAAGTCTGCAACAAGATCGGGGCTTGCCAGGCAATTTTATCTGACAATGCGAGATCTAAAAACAATTTGTCGGGCCTTTTCGGCTAGTGTGCAGTGGACGAAGACAATTTGACGGGGCTCGCGCGCGCCTTAACCAAGTAGAAAATGTCATGAGAGTCACGTCAGCGTAAGAAGCGCCATCTTGATTTTAAATGACTCAGCCCCAAGCCTCGGCTGGTGTGCAGGAAGCTGATGGTCCGACAAATTTTAACCCGATTTGACCGCGACAAAAAATTTCCAGTTCAACAACAAAAAAAAAAATTCGGCTAGTGTGCGGCAGCCGTAATGCACGTGCACAGGATGATTGTTTTCATCATTAAATCTTTTGTTTTGGTGACGCCCTCGTTGCCGTCGCCGTCGTGGTTTGCTAAAGCTCCCTATAATAATCAATATCTTGTTTAGGGACGTTCCCGTTGCAGTTGCCCTCGTGGTTTTTTAAGCTCCTTAATAGATAGCCAACGAAGCTGTGATCAGCTCATATCCAAAAAGCGTGATTGAAGTAATTGTTTTCTTAAAAATAGCCCCCACAATAATATAGAAAACTAAAGTAAAATGAAAATAAAAACGACCCGAACAATTACGCGTGCGCTTGACATATTTGTAGAGCAGGGTGTAATGGCTCTTGCTGTCTAATCACTCTGCAGTGAAACGAAAACAAAATAATTTCTAACGTAGTACAAGTAAAAAAAAACCAGCCTGTAGGACGGGGCATCTTGTTTATTGATCAAACATAAACAGCCTTAGCATAGTTTATTGTTATAAACATAAGCAGCCTTAGGATACTTATTAATACAACAAATGTGCTAAACAAAAAATATATATTTATACCAAAAACAAAATTTCCAGAATGGAGTGATCAGAAACGGAGACGCCGTCGAGTGACAACTCCTAACGGACAAACTTCTTAAATAGCAGCTTTTTAGCATAATTACGTAGCCTGCACAGAAACGAATCTACATCCTGGTCCACAACTAACAACGCGAACAATTATGATGGATAACCCTATGAAAACTCTTGAATTACAGTAAACACTGATCGAGATTTTAATAATCGCGTATATATACATGCATACCGAGTTACAATTTGACCGGTCCGGCTGCGCAGATCTGACAATAATAAGCTTATCCCACTAAACGCTATATAATTTCCGTCAGCCATTTTTCCAATCTAAGCCGACCAGTCAGTCAGACCGCTCTGTAAGTTAGAATCTAGTGTACTTATGTGCCCGCTATTCATCTGCATGGACTTAACAGTGTTGTAATGTAGATATCTGTATCATTCCTATTTGTATATATCGAAACTCAATTAAACTAGTAACTTTAGTTTATTAAGAATTTTTTACTTTCTACATGTAAGTACTGCATGCGTACACGAAAAACTATTAGGGAGTCAGTTTAAGTAACCAAGGCGGCGTCGCCGAGGACAGTGTCGATTAAAAAAAAACGTGGTTCACGTTACAACAATACAATACAATAACTTTATTCGTATAGCGAATATATACAGTTCTATATCGCTTTACAGTTATGAAAATAAAACTAAACACATTCTCCAGACAACGCAGAATTTAGTCATTTCATGCTGTTGTTTTTCAAAGGACGGTAAAGAAATGTACCAAGAATTATAACGCACGTCCAGGGCCATTGTTCTGCTCATTAAACCGTTTGTTTAGCGACGCATCCGGTGCCGTTTCCGTCGTGGTTTTCTTAATCTCCCTATTTAACTGAGTAAGACCGTTGATTGAAATATTAGTTGATCTAGACCCCTTCAAAATCTGTTTTCAGTGCGTTTTCCGGAAATGATGCGTGTTCAATGATGTCTCTTTTTACTGAAAACGTATAAAAAGCTTAACGTCCCAGCTACTACTTTCGTACCACATTCCTCGTCCTCACAAATTCTCGCTAAAACTTTCCAAGAGGTTAATCTGTGAAGAGTATTGTAAACACACAACCATAATCTGCGCCTACGATGTTATGTGAATGACGCTAGCATTTTCGAAGGGATCTGTTTTCGCTGTCCACACTAATGCGATTGATACTGGCCAGTTTTTAATTCATGTCGCAACGTCAAGCGACGTCACACATCGAGCGCGCGCGCTAAGTGAGACATATGAACAAGTAGGGCTCGGTGCCGGCTGCGTTAACTTCACCTGCATTTGGCTACTTTCTATAGCCGTAACCAACAAAAGAATGGCACCGGTGATGCTAGTAGCTAGTTTTTTGCCAATTCTTAATTGCACCTTTTCAAAGGAGAAACGGATATAGTTCTTGATTCAATTTTAATTATAACATAACTAAAGCAAAGCGCGCGCCCTGATTGGTTAATTTAGCGTCTACTATTTGCCCATGGGTGTACGCTGCTGACGTGTGTGCTAATGTTTACAAAGCAAATCTTTTGATAGACATTGCTTCCAAAGTGATGACCGACGTCCTTCTGCCAGAAATGCGAAACTGTCTTCATAGTTGTCTGAAGATGAAACTTTATCGAGTTACTGGTGTGCAGTCGGTTGTCATGAATGAATTTTCGCGCGCTTGTTTTCTCTTGTCATGTAAGACTACACGAACATTTTTTTGTGATGTAGCTCAATAAAAGGACTTCTCTTGTTCCAATGTCTCAATGTTATGTTATAAAACAAATGGTAAACGCCATAGCGTGCACTATTGAGTTATGGATGCACTTGGGAGGTTTGCTAAGCACTCAAGAGGCTAGAGTCGCACTCGGCTATCGCCTCGTGCGACTCTTACGCTTCTTTCGTGCTTAGCAACCTTCCGCGTGCATCCATAACTCAATAGTGCACGCTATGGCGTTTACCATTTGTTAAATCTATAACTCATACAAAGCTCCATACAAACTCTCACAGTACTCTCTGGATACCTATTTAGTGTATTTACTTGGTTTAGTCGGTTCCACAGTGTCGGAGACTACATGTAGAAATAGGAAACAATTTTTAGACAAAGTAGAAACTACAATTCTTTATGTGAATGAATATCGATCGGGCGCAACAATTAGTCTCATCATAGAACCCAAAACAGACTTTTATGCTCTCTTCTGTTACGCCTTCTGGCGGCAAGGGTTTGTCATCAACATTCAACAATCCAGGATAGTCAGTGTGACATCGTTTGACTGATGGACAATCGGTTGGAAATCTTGTTCCCCCAACTCCTTGAAAACGATACCAGGCGCCATTGCTGGACAGTGATTCAGTATTGTCACATAATGGATTACGCAAAGATTCTTTATTGTTAATATTTCTATTAAAACTGTTTAGGGTTTCGCATGGCATGGATCAACTAAAGAAAAAAACAAACACCAAAAGAAAAAAAAAAAAAGAGAAAAGAGAGTGAGTTGAATTGCTCTATTGATCAACTGTGAATTGCATTTCATTTCATCATCGCACGTACAGTTTGTTTCTTATTTAATTTGGATGTTATAAAAGAATTGACTCATAGCGGAGCTTCAGCTCGCGAAGCGCAGCAGAGGGACACCGTGGGTAAAAGACTTTTAGTACACCATCAAACCGAGAAAGTTTGGTAATAACGTCAACGTGAGAGCAAGCGAGCGTCCGTCCCTGCAGACATTGCGGGAGAAAATCACATAGAAAAATCAAACGTGTTTGGTGTGTTTAGAGACTTTAAGAAACGGTGAAAACGGTACAATGTGGTCGATTCATTGATCAATCAAAAAGATTAGTTCATTTCACTCTTCATAAATTTTGCTTGGCGTTTCTGCCTGGAAATTTCACACTGATGCGAATTGCCAAATTGCGGTAAGCGGCTCTTTGTTGTAGAACCCTTGGTCGCGTTTTCTATAAAAACTGTAACGTTGCTTCGGCGAGATATCTACAATAGGAGTTGTTAAGTCTTCCTGATTAGAAACCATGCTCTGAGTAACTTAATAAAATTTCTTTGTTTTAATTCCGCTAATCCCTAAACAGTGATACTTGAGTTGCATGCTTTGTTGTAAGTTCAGTTGTTTAAGTTGCATATTGTAAACAAATAGTTTTCTCTCGGTTTTCACCGATATAAAACTCAAGTCTAAAAGAAATAAAACTGTATTTGTTAATAATGTCAGGCGAGTTTTGCTAGTTGCGAAAGTAAATGGATTTGTTATATTTGACGCTTGCATATTGTGTTAGACTACGAGTAGCCCCTTTTTCGCTTTGTCCGCCGTGCGTGACGCGATAGAAAACCGCGAGAAGAAAATCACCGCGCGAGTTCACGCGGCCATTTTCTTTTCTCGCGGTTTATTTACGGTCTCGCTCAACGTACTAAGCGGAAGAGGGACTATTCGTAGTCTAATGTTGTGTTTACTAAGTATGGAGATTTCCTCAATTTATTCGGTTTGCTAAAATGCTCGAGAAAATGTGTTTACAGGTCAGGTATAGCTAGGGTTTATAGAATGACTACAAAACCGTAGGCAAAAATAATCAGTATTCAAATTGCGCTTCAGGTTTCTACCGCCTTCTCGAGCGTGGGTAGATGGACAAGCACTTACGCGAAAAAATGGCTAATCGAATGAAAAAATTCCTTACTAGACAAGAGCCAATGGATTGAAAGGTAATTAAAATGTAATAAGATGCAGAGTGTTTACCTGTACAAGTTTGCCCATTGTCGTTGCTTACGTATCCAAACTCACAAGGGCAGTTGAATGATCCTTCGGTATTTCTGCACTCAGAATTCGGTTTGTTTTCACAGGTATGGCGTCAGGTAGCACACTCCTCGATATCTGAAAGGTACGATCGAATGCAAATATTGGTGGTCAAATGATTCAAATTAGAGGAACCGTGATTGCATTAGGACTTGACATACTGCTAACATTTTATGCCTTCTGTGGTCTCTACAGCTTTACATCGTCGACCTATGCTATTGGCAAGTCAAGACACTTTACTCTCACTTTTTTTCTCCACAAGGGATTATTATAAATGTGTACAGGAGAATCGTTGACACCACTTGACGCAATGTTACCGCCATTAACCTACAGAGGAATAACATGCTGTGAAAATACTATTTGTCTTTTGTTTGCTTGTCTGGTTGTCCTGCTGGCTTCCGCGCTGATTAGGTTTGCATAGGCTGACGTGAAGTGAATGAATCTCATCTATTTCTCGACATAAAATATCAAAAGATGTACTGTTATATACTGACAAGAAACACACCTGTGCAATTATGTCCATCTCCAGAGTATCCGTCTTTACAAGAGCAGTTGTACCCTCCCTTGGTGTTGTTGCAGCTGGCGTTCAAGTGGCATTTGTGAGAACCTCTACTGCATTCCTCAACATCTAAAATTAAGGTAAAATATGACGGGGAAATTCGTCTACAAGATTCCCATGGTGAACTATTTTCAACTGAGAAATATGTGATTTTCAGTCTTGATATGTGTATGTAGAGATCTTACATACACTGTAAATAAAATGAAAGCTGTCAGATGTGACAACATATTTAACATATTTAACACTCTTCTTAAGTCCAATGGCACAATCAATAAAATGATATATTATTAGTAATCTCTACATTTAAAAAATATTTAGTATTAATTGGTGAGTGTCTCTTTTTAGTTTTCTGATTTTTTAAATTTAATCCTTGAAAAATTAAACTTTATCTTTTCGTGTTCATTCATTGGGGAAAACTATGAATCAAAGCATACATGGTCGTATAAACCATCATCTACATGTATGCTTGTAATGCTTAGCTTAAGTGTTAAATGAAACAAATGCTCTTCTAGGAATTGGAACTCCATCAGTAACAAACCCAATCTGGGTTGTGAAAACTCGCTTATGCCTTCAATACACTGATCCACAAGCTGGAATTACTCAGGCACCTCAGTATAAAGGGAATGCTTGGTGAGTTCATGTAGTCACAGTGTATGTGGAAATCATGAATTGTATTGAAAATAATGGACAGGAATTACTGTTACTAAAGTTTAAAAAGTGTCAGTTTTACACTTTCAAGTTTGCACAGACTATAAACAGTTAAGAGTTTTTGTTACTCCTCCCAACTCAAATACGTTTTGCGATTGGAGGAGGACGTGTCACGTGTCATGGGTCAAAACGCACTGACTCCCTATGGCGAACAGGCCTCACTAACATCCCTAGGGAAAGAACAACTTCAACTTTTGACTCGCATGTGATCATGTCATGCTCCTTAAAACCGGGCAAATTTGTGAGCCAGCCAGGATGAAGCAAACGATTTGTTCGCATTTTTTTTTTTTTTTTTTTTCTTTTGAGTTGGAAGGTATAACAAAGCACTTAATAACTGGCCCCGCGGGAAACACTGAGTTTTGTTTCCCCTCAACCTCAATGACATTGAGGGTCTCGGGGAAACAAAACTCACTGTTTCCCTTGGTGCCAGTCATAAAAAGCTTATTGTTGCACTCAGATTAAATGGCAGAAAATTAATGATACCCTCATTGTAAAACATTTCAAAGAGTGTGTGGAAGAGAAACTGATGATGTTTAGTTTAATTGTAAAATTCTCTTTCCTCAGGAGATCAATATTATATATCACCTGTTTAAGCTCTGTGTCTTGAGAGTATGGGAAGTATCATTAATGGTTTTAAACATTCATAACCTTACAGTGTGTGCTTTTTTAATATGCCATAGTCACAAGTATCAAGCAACTCTCCCTTCTGTCAGTAGTCGTCATGTCTTCCCGGGCTTGCACAACTTCTAATACTCTAAACTCTTACTTTAAGCCTGGCTAAGCGGGGTGGTGAGTTGGGGGTTAAAGCACCAGCTTCTAGTGTCAACATTATGCAGTATCATTCTTATCCTTTTGAAACAATTCTGTCTCACAGACGCACTTTTAAAGTAATGGAGACATGAGGGACTCCGAGGATTGTACAAGGTGAGAGTATTGCCTGTCAAAAAATCTCATATTGCTGTTGTAAAGTTCTTTGTGAATATGATCTTTTCCTCTGGTTTCAGTTACGGCGACCATAATGATTTATGAACACATGCACTTGGGGCTACAGTGGCTGTATGTTACTTTGAAGGTGTGGCACTGAGCATTATCATATTGCTGTAAGATACTGCAGTATGACCTTTTATATTACTAATGCTGATGATCATTGTCGTCACATTATTTCACAATTAAAGAAGCCTAAACCGTGTAAAATTACACTGTGATAAAACACGACGTGCATTGGAGAACTCAAGGCAGGCGAGTGTTTTCTACATTTCTCAAGTGTTCTCAAATGCCAGGAGTGCTTTATCACAGTGTACTTTTACATGGCTTATGCTTGATCATTTGCTTTATGATATAGAAGTAATGTGGCGAAAAACAATAAAACACGCTTATCGTGATCTATGTTTTGTACTCTGATAAAAGATCGGCTTTCGACCAATCAGAGCGTGCGCAGGTATAAAAACTGATAATCAAGCCAAGTTGGGCCTCTCCAGCACAGGTGACAGAGCGCCAAACTGAGTGCCCATGTTATGGTAGTGTCTGTATGATACAGGTGGAGATTGTATGAATTCTGATTTATCTGGTGACCTATTGTGGAAGCGTCTCTGATGAGGGGTGTGACTGTAGTTGTTGTGGTTCAATTTTAACCTTGGTACAATTTTGTATTTTACAGTGTTCTGGTGTATTCACGGTAATATTATAATTGTCATAATGAAGATCAAAGGAAAGGAAATATTAAATTTCACGAATGCCAGAATTGAACCACAACATAAATACATGCAAAATAGACCTGTAATTTATTTATTTACTTTTTTTTGAGAAGCTGTAAGCGTCTTATGTAAATTTTGTTTGATATGCACGGGTATGCACCGGGACGTATCGGTGTTTAATTTCACATGGAGCGCTGCAGTTTATGGCATATTAGGAACTTAAGAAGGGCTACAGTCAGTACTTTGGAACACCAATCAATATGAAACTGGTAAATAAATGTCTGTTTATGTATTTGAAACCTTAACTTAAGGCTAAGATTGAAGCAAAGATACTCTAACAAAACATGCAAGCAGACATTCAAACAAACAATTTATATAGCTCTGCAGTGCGTACATGCGTGGGTTACAAGCTAATTACTCGGGCTTCCCTAGGTAAGCCCGAGTCAAAAAATGCACGCCGTTCGTCGTCGTCGTCGTATTTGGTCGCCAAATTGGGGGTCGTGGCCCCAGGCGTTCCTTGCGTAGTGCGTGGGAACTGGGGATGAGCTTGCGACAGCTCTCGCTATTCGTGAACACTGTTTATACAGAATTCTGTGTTTTGCGAAGAAAGTTTGGGAAAGACTCGAAGAAGATGTCGATCGTTTTCGGAACGGTTTGGCCCGCGAATTATATTACTTGAAAGCCTGCCGGATAAGCAAAGTTTATGCTTGTTGCTTGTTCTCACGAGATAACAAAGTAACCATTTACGAGTTCAAACTACGAAAACACACTGGCAAAAAACAAATCATGATGCTGAGACGAACAACTCGGATGTTGAAAAATCAAAGAATCGTCGTAAGCGGAACTTGAAAGATGAGACAAACAACATTTAATTGGATAAAGAGGATACTCAACGAAGCAACTTGAATAGTAAATGTCTAAGGGTAACTCTTTGTGTTAAAAAGTATCCTGATTCTTTTGTTTGTTTTTATCCGGCAGCCGGGAGGTGTTTTCAAAAAGCTAAATACCTGGCAGTTTGAAATTATTATAGAATTTCCACGGAATAAGTCATTCAATTCTTACAATACAGTAGCATAGTAGATCTGCTATCACTCAGTAAGTCTTGGTATCAGCAATGTCACGCAACCTGTAGCGAACTTTCGTCATGTTATAGTCTGTTATATGTTCCATGCCGAGGCAATGTAAATTCAATGCAGTTCGGAAATCCATTGGTATTTCAACTCTCAACTCAAAAGTTAACTTAGCATATACATTTAAGTCAGTGATACTAGAGCCTGTGACTATGACATGTTTTAGAGAATAGTATTTACATCTGTTCATTTAGAGGCTGAAATAATGCATTTAGAACCTGACTCAATTATTACCTTTTTCCTAGAACTCCACAGAATATTTTATAATGGCTTCTTTGTCAAAAATGTTTGCCGCCACTGCAACGTATCCCTATCAAGCGGTCAGGTCAAGGCTCCAGGTAAGGACTGATCAGGGTTTGTTTGATGTCATTGAAAATGGTGCAGCACTTCCCAAGTAAAGCTTTTCAGAACACAGGGCGTTTCAAGAGCAGTGGGTCATGGCTTTGTAGGACTGGTAACCAGTCTAGAGGAGGCTACCAAGGGAGGCACGGTAACCCAGAATGTGTTCAACCGTTGAACGAAGCTACTTGAGCTGCGTGTGCAGTAAAATCATTGCGGTTTTGTGGCTTTTCGTCCTTCGCTTATTGCAATTTAATGTTCAGGCTTTTAAAGTAAGTGCTGGTAAAGTAAGGAGGGGTTGAAGGTGGACGGGGACTCCCATTTGATTTAACAAGGTCAGTGTGGCTCGTCGTCTCGCTTAGGGGTGTAAATCACGGATTTTGGTCTCACTTAGGATGTTCACACTTTTTTTTGCCGTCAGAGTATCTTTTAGGGTGCACTCTCGAGAAGAAATAAAAACAGAAAAATAACAAGAAAAATGTTGTCATTTCCGTTTTAAATGGTATTTTTTGGCGCTCGAATAAAGCTCGAGCCACGCTTCATGGGAAGAACAGACCTCATTTTAAAGAACAGATTCAAAAGATGGCGGTGTTTGCTGAGAGGAGGGCTCTATATTAAGTCACGATCCTGAACTGAACTTTTGAAATTATCAATTTTCTAATTTTAAGAATCAGTACACCATGGCGAGTACAAAGGAGCAGTGGACATAGTACGAAAAACGTTCAGGTTAGAGTCGAGTCGAGATCTCTTAATCAGCGAGAAACAATGAAATTAAATAGTAAACGGTTATTGTGTTCGACGTAAGCTAACAGTGGATGTCTGTTGACTTTCTTTAAGTTGTACTCTCCTCTAACAAGTTAATTGTTGAGCAGTGTGGCTATGGACGTCTTCAGTAGAACAACAAGGGAAGGGATTCCTTTCTTGCTCCTCACGCCTGAAAAGATATAAGGCCCAGAGGGCTGAAAGTTCTCCCCCCCCCCCCTCCCCCCATCCCCTCCGTTATTAGAGCCAGAAAGGGTCCATCCTCACTTCGGGGCCTAAGCGGGCAAGAGAGGTCCATTTTGACTTCGCTTTCCCAATGATTACCGCGTCTGTGTTAATAGATCAGTAGTGCGTAGTTATAATTAATGAAATTTTGGGCGCTATCCGGCTTTCATTAAATGTTCCTGAATTTACAAATCCAGGCAAATGGTACGAAAATGTCCTACCAAAGTCTCTGGAAATTCCGGGAATTGTTAAATTTTCGAAAAGGGAACCGGCATTCAACTAAGAAATTCGAAAAAAAATTCTGCGTGCAAAATAAAATGGAACGGAAATCCACGGGGAGAGACTCGACAAAATTTGGGCATACCAAAGTCTGGAAATTTTGAAAAATGAAAAATGCTGTTCCACTCGATCTGGAAATTCAAACCGAAATTTTGGATTTAGTGGAAAGCACCCTCCATCAAAATGCATTTATACAACCGACACTCCCTTGGGGGGGGGGGGGGGGGGTGAGGGGGTATTCCCTCACATGAGCTATATAGGTATGTGCAGCCCCTAAGGGTATGGTTTTTCAGCCGTTTTGGTCATAAATAGGGTATCGATTTAAGCTGATTTTGGCCATTTTGTTCATAAATAGGGTGTGGTTTTTGCACTCTAGCCTTGATATGGGTATGTTTTTAACAAGAAGCTACTTTTTCATCATTATCGAAAAGAAAATTAACGAAAGCCCTTCACAAATTATGTTTATAGTAATTTAACATTGGTCTGAACTTGGGAACTAATTAATACGCAGGTCTGAAACAGGGTTTTAAGTTAAGGGTCAGGTCATAAATAGGGTTTCGAATTTTTGGTGAGGTCATAAATAGGGTATTGAATATTGCAGAATTTGGTCATAAATAGGGTAAGGGTAAGCGGGCCACACAGCCCCACCCAATTGTTCTGGGAGTGCCCCCTCCCCCCAGGGGGGCGACACTTTTAGAAGAAGAGAATTATGAGTATTACTTGTCAGAATCAGCAGAGGGACGCCTTTTCAAACCAAGCAGGTGTTTAAGCTTGACTGGGTAATGCGAGGCGTGTCACTGTAGTTATATCATTGTCGTCTTAACGTGACATCTTCTTTCGTGTTCCATTTCAAAATTATAGATAGGTAGGAGTGGAAGGACTTTACAAGGGACTGATTCCTAATGTTCTGAGGCAAGATGATTTTTGACACATACAATAACCCCAAATTACCACAGTTACCACAAAGTCTGGGAACATGCATTCTTGTTTGCGTCTCCCCGCGTTGTTGTCAAATCCCAGTAATAGGGACCAGTATATTGCAGTTGTGGTCATTCTTGCTGGCGTGACGGTATCTGTGATTTGTTATTTATATCTGCGACTCGTATTCAGGAATTGCTGTGCAGCTCAAATCGAGAGCCGTAATGTTTACTGCCGGTCGTGCAGCCTTACTAACTCAAATAATATACTAGCTGTAAGGTACACAACAAAATTGAATTAAAGTAGCACTCAGGTGATAAGGCTTGCGTAACAGCCTGATTCCAAAACCCTAAAACCCAGCGGGAAAAATTGGGAACGAATTCCCCAACCAAGTGCAAGTACGTCAACCCCTGCGGGTTAGAGGTAATTAAAAGATTCACAGACCTTCAGATATAAACTGGTGCTAATAAAATTTCAAACTAGAACTGAAGCTGAGATCCATGCTTAACAAATGTTTAACCAACCTTGCAACCAAAGACTCAATAAATTAATCTTAAGCGACATGCGTGCATTCCATACCAACAGAAGACTATTAACGTTCTCTTTCACTGTCACATACAGTTTAGTTCCTCCGAATGGCAAATGCATTAAATCCCCTTTCTAAGGTTTCATTTACCGATTTTGTCTTTTTTGTTGTTGTTGTTGCTGTTGTTGTCTTGTTTTGTTGTTTTGTTTTGCTTTGTTTTTTTTTTTAAAAGCAGCATGTTTGGTAATCTAAATACCTTGCGTTGAAGTCCTCTATGTTGCTACATATTATACTCGATTTGTTCTTGGTAGTCGCGAAATTACCTCTTCACACTTTGTAAATAGGCAACTGGTCAGCCTTCTGCTAGTCGCAGTACAGCGCGCATGTTAGGCTTTTGTAGAGCACCACGGAAAAGATACACAAAAGTATCTACATTACTCGGGTGTCCGTATTAACCGAGTTCTCGTAATAGACTCAGTGAACACATGTTTTGTCGATTTGCAAATAAATCATAACTTTATTTCACAGTGCCGGTGTATTTAGCTTAACAGAACTAATTGAGAACGCTCTAAATTACAGTTTATTGTAACAGAAAAAATGGCCAATAGTATTGAGTATAAACCTATCTTATCTAAAATTATATACATAAAAATTTACTGAATTAAAATCTACTTCCAAAATATCTATTTAATCTATGTAACAGAAGAACAAATATGCAAATGTCTCGCACTCAATTTAAAGTTCCCTTGTCAAGTGCAAGAGCGTCAATACTTATTTATTATAGTAAGTTTAGTGAAATTAAAAGCTTTCATTTTCTAACAGATTAGAATCGGTACATAATTGTGAAAATCTGCGGTGCTCAGATAACCAGTGTCTGTAAAACGCAGTCAACTTTGTTCATGAACTTGTCACTTGAGATAGAGAAAAATGTCCGTTGTCGCTATTAAGCGGTCTCTTTATCTTATCTCCTTATCTCCTTGTCATTATTATTGACAGCAGCGGAAAAAAAAAAAAGAAAAAAAATATTAAAAAAAAAACGTAGTTGAGGTTTGACTGAGCTTCAGAGTTCGCGTGTTTTTGAAAGGCGCAGTAATTCAACGACTCTTTCAATTGACGTGGCTAACAATGAAAGTGGAGAATGATCATCGCAGTAAATTTTCCAATTTAAGCAATTGGAAAGAAGAAGCCTGAAAAAAATCAGGCCTTCAACAGGATTCGAACCCGTGACCTCCGCGATACCGATGCGATGCTCTACCAACTGAGCTATGAAGCCACACATAGGGAGTGTGTGGCTTCATAGCTCAGTTGGTAGAGCATCGCACTGGTATTGCGGAGGTCACGGGTTCGAATCCCGTTGACGCTCTGATGTTTTTTTTAAATTTACTGCGATGATCATTCTTCACTTTCATCTACAACCGCAGTTCAAATATGAATTATTTCATTATTACTTCACGTGGTTAACAGTTTGAAACAAAAACACCAGTGAAAGAAAGAGGAAAAATAATTAAATGGTACAAGCAAACACAGACAACAAAGCAGCAAGATGGAAAACGAAATAAAAACAAAACAAACAAACAAAGGAAGCAAGCAAACATCAAAACGAGCAAACGAACAAACAAGCAAAGTAACAAACATAAACAAACAAACAAAACAAACACGAAAACTAAGAAAAACGAGAAAAAGATATTACCAACAAACAAGCCAACTCGAAACTAAATTGTGAAGTCAATAAACAATCAATGAAGCAACTAGCAACTGTCTGTGCTTATTATTTTTTGTTTGTTTGTTTGTTTGTTTTTCAGAGTGACTCCAGCTTGTGCGCTTACCTTTATGGTGTACGAAAACGGGATTCACGCTCTTCTGCCCTCCAGTTAGCATCGAGGGAATTAATAATGAAGTAGAAAAATGCCAGAGCAGTCTGAACGATGCTCTTTATACCTCAAATGTTTCAACTGGACCCTTAGTTTGAGGAAAAGGATTTAGTTGTAAGTGGCCATCGTTCAGGAAAAATCTAGAAATGAATGCATACTTTTTACCGCAGTTTTGATATTAAAGAACAGCTACAACTGATAAGAAAAGAGGTGAAAAACTCTCAAGAGACATTGTAATGGAACTGGAATTTCGTCCGGTTTGATGCAACAACAAGCCTTATTGCTTAATGCATGTTCTTATTGGTGGTTCGTTGGTTACATGGTTGATTAACAACTTGAGTCTGGTATGGTCGACTCAGGATGAATGTTATCAATCTTGACATTGAACGATCTTTGGAATGCCTCTAAATTAGTATTATTAGTAAAGTGTTGTACATGATATACCTCATTCCGCGCGACATCACTCGAGTGAGTGTGGAGTCACGTGTACTATAGTACTACAGTTGTATAGCAAGAATACAGTTGGTAATAAAAAAGAAGAAAATCCATTAAAAAAAAAGAAAAAAAAAAAAACATGCGCAGCTTGCATCTCCCCTTTCAAAACGCAAGAACGACAGAGAACAAACAAAAAATCGAGCTGTAAAGAAGATATTTTGACCGAAAATTGTTAACCTCGTGCCCCTCAACTCCCTATGATTTCTACAACGTGAAACAATCTGTGTAGAAATACTTGTACTTGTAAGGCCTAATATTGAGACATCACCCCATAATATGGTATTGTTTTTAACCTTTTTCGCTTGGGCGGTTTGTTTTCCCATTACAGACCACGTGATATTCTCCAGATAATTGTTCTTTTAGCCATCTAAAAATTATTTATTCACATACACGGGAAAATTTGAAAATTTGAAAGGAATAATTCTCAAGAGTATCATCACATGGTCTGAAATGGGGCAACAAACCGCCCAGTCGGAAAAGGTCTGATGCGAAGTTAATTTCTTCTGTAGTTCTATTTGGTTGGTTTTCGGGTGCCCGGGCCTGTTAGTAATCGCAAAGAAAAACAAAAAAGACCAATGAAAGTAAACGTATTCAGCCGTCCCTCAATGTGTAGGTTTTACAGTAATGGCATTTGTAACTGGATTAGTCAGTGCTGCAGTAACGGGCGGGACAATTCCGTGGGTGAACCAACTTGTAGATGTAGTAGGAGCTGCAGTTCTTTACTTTAATGGGGAAAAATATTTCACAACAGTTAGACTTATGAATACAGACTCTTCTTGAGACTGTACCCTCAGCCACTGTAGGATGACCACCACTCAACCAGACAGGATAGGCTGTATCACAACGGAATTCCGGTGGACATGTGGTCACCATTTTTGTGCCTGCAGCTCCTTGGAAGCGATACCAGCCATTGAGTGTCTCGTCACATTTGGCGTGATCTCCTGCTTCGTAGTCATGCTTTCTGTTTGCATCGGACAGAGTTTGGTAATTTTGACAAACATCAACTAAAGGAAATACACAAATGTGTAAATAAATATGTAATCAACACAGAAAGACATTTGAACAATACGAAAAAATTAAATCAATGAAATACATAACTAAGAATTGATTCATGCTTTAGCGTGCATCATAGAGTTGCTCGATGCGCAGTCAAGAGAAACTCTAGCGTCTTTGATGCTCTCCGATTTTTTCGTTTGGGGTCTGAATACATAAAAGAACTAAATTTCCATTGGGGTAAATCACGTGAAATAGGAAGAGGTGTACTAATAGAACATTGTCGCATTCTCGCTATTGGACTAGAACCGCAATCATGGACAAATTGTGTTGGAAAATTTGCCAAAACATGAACTTATAACCGTAATATCTACAGCATAAGTGTCAGCACCCCCATTCCCTCTTTCAATGTTTGAAAATGGTATAATGCAAACTTATGTTAGATGAATGTGTTATGTTAACATTGCATAGGGGTGAGGAGGGACAAAATATGAAAAGAATGACGTTTTCTACAACTGCAAGAGACAAAGGTTGTAGCTTGCCATGGAGGCTGGTGCGGGGGAATATCATTAAAAAGAGATTAATATAATTTGCTTTGAAAAGACTCCTTGCGTTAGCCTCAGTTACAAGCTAGTTCCAGTCCAATAGCGAGAATACAAAAAATGGCCTGCTCTATTTTCGTTCAACAACTTTTAACATGTTGAACGGCATATTTCAACGTTCAGCATCACATGATACACTGTTCAACATTTGTTGAACAGCAGTTGCAACATTCGTTGCTCAGCAAATGTTGAATCGTGTATCATTCATTGGCTTAAAGTATGCTATACACAGACATGAAACATACCTGTGCAATTTTGTCCATCCCCAGTGTATCCGTCTTTACAGAAGCAGTTGTACCCTCCCTTGGTGTTGTTGCAGCTGGCGTTCACGTGGCATTTGTGAGAACGCCTATCGCATTCATCAATATCTAAAGTTAAGTCAAAACATGTTTCATCTTTTAAGACTTATCTTTTTAAGCGTGCATTTGATTTGTAGTTTTTACTTTTTATTTGTAGCGTAATTGTATTATATAGCGTATTTAATTCTTAGTATTTTAACTTTTAGGTTTTAGGATTTTAGGTTTTTAAAGAATTAGGATTTTAATTTTAAAGTATTGTAAAGCGCCATGGACAATTAGTGGAAAATGGCGCTATATAAATGTATATTTATTTATTTATTTATTCATAAGATCCACTGAATCGGAGAAACAACTAAGTGCCTTTAATTCGTCAGTTTACTTCTAAAAATTATAAAATTAGGAATATCAGTTAAACTTGGTTTTCAGAGCAAATCTAACTATTAATTTCTACCGAGAAGCTGTCTGTAAGTGATCGAGAGTTTGTCTGGGGAAAAGACCGGAAAAATCGTTTAAGAGAGTCAAAATTCGTGGTGAACTATTTTCTAGAAATATGCGAGTTTTAATGTTAATATGTTAAGAACGGGATGTTCAAACTTTCAGCTTCTACCACAGAATGTTTGATGTTCAATGAAATTTGCGCTAAATGATAGTTACAACACAAGGGTATGTTAGGAGTAGCATAGTTACCATTCTCACAGTGTTCGCCCTCGAACCCAGTACTACACGAACATCGATATCCTTTCTGTGTAAAACCGGACTGACAAGTTGAGTTGTTCTCGCACTTCCATCCGATCTTTCCGCACTTGTTCTGAAACACAGAAATGAAATATAGTTGCTTATAATTAATCTAATGCTATCTCGTTGTTAGAATAAATATATGAACGACTGTTCAAGATATAGGTTTATTTCACAACTGGAATTGAAATTCTAGTCAGCCGACTTTAGCCGACTTAACCCGGAAGTAAGAAAAGTAATTTATGCACAAATATTAAGATCTTAGTTTTCGTGGAGAGCTTTTATGCCCATTATCCTTGGTATAAATTGGCTTATTAAACAACTGAAGGCGAAAAGTTAAACAAAAAACAAAAATGATAGTCACTTACTTCGGCGCCACGATAGTAGTAAAGCGGGTTGTCCTCCAGATCCCCGTCATGCTCCAGGTGAGTGGAGTTATTCAGGTCACATTCGTGTGTTCCACTGTCATGATCTTTGTTCTTGATATTAAGACTGACACAGTTTGCATCCAGGTAGCAACGGTATTCACACTCGTCCAAGTCCTTGACAATCATGGTTTTTATCCAGTGGTTCACTAAACGTTTCTCAGCATAGAAATAGTAGGCTGGAAAGTACAGCTCCCGTCCTCCATCTGAAAAAATATAAGCATGTTTATTTAAAGAGCTTATAATAAATAAAAGAAATTCTGAAACAAGTACATAGGACAAGTACAAACATGCAGTATATCTTTATTTCGATTTACTCCCAACGCACAAGATTATTTTTTTTTAGCCAAACTATAATTTCTAACCACTTCGTTATCGTTCTCATACCAAATAAGGAATAACTTCCTTAAAAGGAAGCCAAGAGTGTAGTCCCAATTTTCTTGTCGGCTTCCTTAGTCATGATTCGAGATAACTGCATGATGTACTTCAGGGTTTACCTTTCAGTGTCATCGCTTTTTATGAAGAATGTATGACAAAATCTGATAGTAAATTGAGAAATTTCAGTTTCTAGTGGACCAGAATAATTTTAGGTACTTTTCAGTCCCTTTTAAATTTTCTTAAAGCTAAAGATAGTATTAAATAGTTGCCTTGAGCAACATTGAGAACATTTTAGTTATGGGAACTGCAGAAGATAAATTTAAAAGTTCAAAGAAATAATGCAAACGCAGATAAAATTTTATCATAAGTTTCATTTCACCAGTACTTTCAAGTGTTTTTTCGACATATGCTGGTGTTAGACATGATTTTTTTTTCAGAAGAATTTTAAAACAGTCAAACCGAAGTTTGAAACACTATGGAAATAATCTCAGTACAAAGTGTTTGTCCACATGTTACTCGAACCTTAGGTGAATTCCTTCTTAAATATCCGACGCTGATAGTTAAATCGTTTACTTAGTGTTTGATTGAAATTGCAAACTACAAATATTTTGAAGACTGGACATCTCGAAGTCGTAATTTAGTGATAATTAGCGGAGAACGTAAAAAGGTATGAAACTTAAATCGACTTTTTAAAGTTGTAGTAGCGGCTTGTTTTTTAATCTTTCCCTCGCCGAGATCAATCATAAATTCTCCTAGCTAAGCATCACACATTTCTCAGTTACTGTCTTTGTGAGAATTTGGTGGTATATCAATATAATATCCACGTTGTTTTTGCCACCTGTCCATTTAGACAGCATATTAATATTCTGACAATAGAGAGTGCTGATCAAGCTTTTCAAGTTTAGTTAAGAAAAAAATAAGAGTGTGGAACCCGAAATTTCGCTCTATGGCAGAAGAATGAATCCTGCTCTCCAAATATCAGCTTTTGTAGACTGATAGGTGTGATTAGGTCTAATGGAAAATTTCCGTGCTACAAGACCGAAATTAGATTGCCACAGAAATGACTAATTAATACGAGACACGACGACTATGTTGGATTTACATCATGAACTTATTTTTAGTCTCTGTTTTAGTCAAAACGTTTCTGGTTGAGGGAAATTTATACAGGGTTTTAATCTTTGGCAAGTTTTTACAAAACAATTTACATTTAATTCGATAATATTTTTACTATAACGTCAAACCCCTGCAAACCTCTCTTTAGGATTTTCGCTTAAACAACCTCCGCTAAGAGTATTGTTATTTTAAATTAGCGGTGGGTAATGATGAGGATCACCGCCAAAAAATGCGTTATGTAATTTGTCTATTTTCAAGTTCCTTGCGCGCTCAACACTCCTTAAATTAAGCACTTTAGGACTCTTTCAGTAGGGCATTTCAACACTCCTTAACTCACGCACTTTAAGATCCCTTAAATTGCGCACTTTAAAACTCCTTAAATAGCGCACTTTAAGATTCCTGAAATTGCACACTTTAACAATTCTTAAGTAGCGCACTTTACGACTCCTTAAATTGCGCACTTTAAGACTCCTTAAATAGCGCACTTTAAGACTCCTTAAACTGCGCAATGTAAGGTTTTAGAAATTACACAAGTTAAGATTCTTACAATTTCGCACTTAGGCACTCCTTAAATTACGCATTTTCAGACTCCCTAAATTGCGCACTTTAAGACGCCTTAAATCGCGTATTTTAAGACTCCTTAAATCGCTCAGTTTATCACTCCTTAAATTGCGCACTTTATTAAGACTCCTTAAGTTGCGAACTTTAAGACCCTCTCAATAAAACATTTTAAGACTCCTAAAATTGTGCACTTTAAGGCTTTTTTTCAATTGCGCACTTTAAAACTCCTTAAATTACGCACTTTAGGAATCATTAAATTACGCACTTTAAGACTGCTTAAATAGCGCACTTTAAACTGCACCATTTAATGAGTCTTAAAGCGCGCAATTTAAATTGTGCACTTTAAGACTCCTTAATTTACGCACTTTAAGACTCTTCAAATTGTGCAATTGAAGACTCCTAAAATTTTACAATTAAACACTCCTGAAATTACGCACTTTAAAACTCCTAAAATTGCCCACTTTAAAACTCCTTAAATCGTGCACTTTAACACTCCTTAAATTGCGCGCTTTAACACTCCTTAAATTTCCTCTTGTTGTAGCATATGTTAAAGCAGCTGAGTATTACCTACTGCACAATCTTGAATTGAAGTTAATTTATACTAAGTTTTAAATTCCTTTTCATTGGGAAAAACTGCAAGAGAAGGTAGAAAAATCATTCGTCTGTTTCGATTATCAAAATATGAATTCTGTCAACAGCGTTTTCTCGAGTTCTGTGATTGCATGGGATTATACAAGAAAGGCTTTTACAAGAACCAACACCAAGCCGAACAAATAAATAGTAGATCAGAGTTCTGTTGTCTGCTCAAATTTGCCTGGGTTGGGGGCGGTTTTGACAAACAGTAGCAACTTCCGCTTAGATCATTGTGAGTTTCGACTTAGAGGCCAAAATAATGCAGAGTTGATGATTCTACTCGCTCTAGAAAACAGACCGTTTTAATGAAAAGCACGAGCCATATATACGTGTACCACAAAGTAAAGTCAAGTTTAAAACACAAGACAAGAAAATTGAAGTAATTTGAATTTGGTAAACATGGTTGATGCCCGTATCTCATACAGGATATTTTTTTGTGGACTTAAAAAGATCGAGTGACTGTCTAAGGATTTACAGTAAGCACCTCCAGTGAAATGTTAGACACTTTTTCCACTGACGGGGAAAATACTCAGCATCAACCTTTAATCAAGTAAACATGGTTTCTTCAAACCGTTTTCATTTGCCTTTTTATGTATTAGGGGTAAAGATACTTTAAGACTCGAATAAACTGGTTATGAAGACAAACGCGTGTAGATTTCTATCACATTGCTTCCAAATCTGCGGCTAATCAGAGATCATCAGCGAATGTCTTGGTTCCCGATTCAACCAGAAAACTACAGACTAACCCTCGATCACGAAAAGAAGTAGATAGGCTTGCTTACATATCATTCAATTTTCAAAAATTGTACAGACTATTGTGACAATATCAGTTGATGCTACTCTTGATTTTCTTTCTTCTCGTCACATGTCTGCGCTTGACAAGATTAAGACAGTACAAAGACTTAGGGTATGGAAAGAATGTGATGCTTCTTCGAACAAATTAGGCATAATTTCCGACTAAAGATTCGTTGCCCAAATTATCAAGAATCCTTTAACAGCCATCTTTAACCCAACTGGGGAATGCTGACTTAGAAATTAAGATAGTATCTATGAAATGCAAAGCAGGTAAAGAGGAAATTTTTTTAAACTCACCTTGCGCCCGAGTTGGACAAGGGATTACTGAAATCCATGACACGAGAACGAAAAGCAGAGAGAAACTCATTCTTAACCTGCGGCGGATGTCTCTACTTAATAACTCTCAGATACAAGTCAATACAGTATTGAATAATCCCCAGTGATGTCTTGTCGAATTAAGCTCCAACAAAAGCTAACAACGACTAATGAAAGATGGCACGATATGGCTTAAAGTTAAAACAGTGCTCAGATAACAGACGTAAACCAATCATGTTACTTATTCGCCTGACTGCACTCCACAAAGTACATATAAACTTTCTGGTCTAATTGTGCATTTTTAATGAGTAAATAGAATACGGTTCTTTAATTAATTTATTTACCTACATGTAGGTTGGTTAAACGCATTTGAAGGAGAACCACTCTAGTAAAAGTTTGAATTTTAGTTTTTCTTTTTTTTTCTTTCTTTTTTTTCTTTTTTTTTTTTCGAAATAAAAGGCATTGTTAAGGTCGTTAAGCTAATCCACTGTTCTCAAGCGTTGATAAAATAGATTTTCTGCAGTTAAGCCTTAGATCAATGACGAAAATAAATTCTCAAATTTCGATTTTCCTTCTAAGAAATAGCATTCTTTCTTACACTAAACGCAGCGATGATTCAGTTTCAGATTCCCGCTATTTAGTTTTGCATCAAGACATTTTATTGTTATACTTTCATTTGTTTGAATGTTATTTTTTTGAACATCATATATAGTTTATTAAGACGGTCTCCTTCGTTAATGATATCCCTTTTTCATCCCGCGTGTTTGCCTTTAAATTTGTACATTCTACAATGAGAAACTGTAGATGTTGAATAAAAAGACATGTGAAATTAAAGACTATTGGGAGAGAAAGTTGCTCAAGAATCAATAAGGTACACGACGAAAGATTTCCTAATCAGAGCTTACACTTCTTACCAATGCCTTAAAACTTTAAATTTATGCAATTTTGCCCCGTAATATCAAGTTTCTGTTGATAGTTTCAAGACATCACTTGTTCCATTAAAATAATTGAAAATTATTCCTTGTCTCATGCAAAAGATTATGATTTCTTGTTCCCAAAAATATTTGGAGTCTCCAAAAAGCAAAGAACGAGAAAGATAAAGATTTTGAAGTGGAAGCCATTAAGCTTTACGTGTGTTAACGGAAAAGTGTTCATCGCTCGACCAGTTGTTTGTTTGCACAGTTTTACACCGTCATCTTTCGAGGAGTTTACATTTCTGTTGAAGGACGATTCGCCAAAAGGCTGTTAGAAATACATAATAAAACGCGCAACCAAACTTACTATAAAATGCAGTTCTTAGAAGAGCGACTTTCTAGAGGAAATAAACAATCGTTTTAAACAAGGCATTTGAAGTTAACGTGACCTAAATTAAGGCAAATTGATGTAATTACCCAAGAGATATGTTTAGTTTGCCCACCACTATGTGCGGTAATCAAGCTGACTGTTCTACCAAAGCTAAGAGACGTTTTATTTTCGCATTATGAAAAGTGCGAACCTTGTCTGCTAAATAAAAGTTAGTTCAATTTAAATCTGCAATATAATTGAAATATCACCGAATATATTTATAACCCTATGACAAATTCGTTAGAATTATGACTTAAACTAATCCCGAGATCATCGAAATAAGGGTTACTTGGAATTTAATCTTTACATATACAAGGAAAGTAAAGCAGCACTTCCAGTAGACAAGGTTCCTCTTTCGTGAATTTTCAAGCGGTCAATTAGATGCAAGGAAGAAGATCTCCAGTGAATCGATGACATGTAGCTTGCTAATCCCGAAATTATGAAAAGTGTTTAATCAACAATTTATGTTTAACATTTATAAGGAAAATAAAGAAGCTGTTCCAGTACAGAACGTTCTTTCTTTCTTCTTTCTTGAAAGCTGAAGAATTTGTAAAGTGAGATTAGACGAGTGGAAAACTGAGAGTTCGGCCCATCCTTTATTCTTAGATTGTCGATCAGCTTTGTTGTCTACACGAAGAGCTGTGACTTGTATGTATCTTTTTATCGAGCGTTTGTGCTTCAAGTTTCAATAACGATCAGCACAAATTTCTCTACATAATTGAAATACGTATTAAATCATAAGCATTCTCGTTAAGATGTTTTAACTAAAGAAGATGATTACGGTAAAAGTGGCATATATCTGCTTGATATGCAAGCACTTTCCCCCAACTGCTATATGTGAAAATGTATCTCAGTAAAGTACTGAGAAGAATAGCATGGTTGAGTGAAAATATGTTACAAAAAATGCACGTTGGGCAAATTTGAAAGAAAGTTATGAAGTTTCAGCTTCACCACGCTTCACAAAGCTGGCTTTACGTCGGTGGGTTTTCAACACCCTGGTGCTAGTTTTATGCTTTTTTACTTGCGCCGAATAAAAGGAAAAAAAGCTTTTAGCGATAATAAAGCTTTTGTTTTGACGAGCATGCCACATCTTGCAGAAAAGTTCATTACAGGCCTCGAGCCCCATCTAGTTATGTAATGTGAATGACGTTCATGTTTTTTTCTATATGATGTTTTTTTTAAACAGGAAAGGCGAGGAAAATGCCATTCTTCTCTACAGCAATTCACTGGAAAAGTTGAAAATTTACATGGACATGTCAATTTTAATTTGCAGTATGTAAATCTTGATTTACATTCTTTGTAAATTACAATTTACATGTTAGGGTTTTGTAAAATAAAATTACAGGAAATTTACAGCTTTTAGTAAAGCATGTAAATGTTCTGTAAATAGTGATTTACATTGTCTTTGTCGACAATGATCATTTGAAGAACATGTAAAAACCTGTAAAATACTTTACGCACTTTTACAGTATCTGCCTTTGTAAAAAAACATGTAAATTGCTTTGCTAAACCATGTGAGGAACGTGTAAATAATTCAAGCGAATGCTGTAAAAAGTCTGGAAATGTTATGTTAGTAACCCTGTAAAAACCATGTAAATGAAAAAAGGGGGCCTGTAAGAAACATGTAAAAACCATGTAAATGAAAAAAGGGGGGCTGTAAGAAACATGTAAAAACCATGTAAATGAAAAAAGGGGGCCTGTAAGAAACATGTAAAAATCATGTAAATGAAAAAGGGGGCCTGTAAGAAACATGTAAAAAGCATGTAACTGAAGAAAGGGGGCCTGTAAGAAACATGTAAAAAGCATGTAAATGAAAAAAGGGGGCCTGTAAGAAACATATAAAAACCATGTCAATGAAAAAAGGGGGCCTGTAAGAAACATGTAAAAACAATGTAAATGAAAGAAAGGGAGCCTGTAAGAAACATGTAAAAACCATGTAAATGGAAAACCTAGAAGTTGCACGGGTGCGACACCGCACTAATTAAGCTGTCTTCTTGTGAACTTTCCGCGCATCCACAACGACAAAATAAAACTAGAATTGTTACTGCACATGCAGGCGTCCAAAGCTTACGTCTCTAGAAAAGAGAAAAACTAATTCTCGGACACGTACGTATTTATTCATGAAGGACCATGAAAGCGTCACGTGTTGTGTGAGTTCAAGACGGAAAGAGCCCTGGTGACCGAGTTTGAACTGACGCGGAGTTAGGTTAGGCAGGGAACCATAAGGGACACCCAACGACCGTTTCCTGTCGAATACTTTTAAACACTGTTTTAGGCTATCTGGTGTACTTTCAAAGCTCTGTAGGTTAATTTTAGGTTGCGCAAAAAAATTTATCTGTTCGGTTATTCTAGAGGAGCTTGAGTATTCTCGAACTTATTAGGGCTTTTTTGTCCATTTCCCGAAAACGTTAGGGCTTATCGCCTTTCCGAAAATGATAGCTGACTTTTTTTCGGTACTGAAAATGACATTTTTAACAATCCGAAAACAACAAACATTAAATTTCTCATATCGCGAAAGTTCGAGGTCACAGTTGTGCCCCTGAACCGCTGAGAATGAACGAAATATCATCGATTTAGAGCGTTAAATATTCCGAAACATGAACATTCTACAAGTAAGATTAATACAACTAAGTCTGCCCTTGCATGTTCACTGTTTGTTTGTTTGTTTGTTTGTTTGTTTTTTGGTTTTTGGTGATTTCTACCGTTTTGTACTTCCATTGCCATCACTGTTATCCCAGTCTCTTTATAAGAGCATACCTGCCTTGTGAGTGCCCGATCTCCAACAAGCAGGAATCAGCGGTCTTCATGTTAGGTACCAGGTTCTCTCGGTTCTCCCGCCATGTTTGGCAGTTCGTTGGAACTTGCATCGAACTCGAGCTCTGTTTTAGCGGGCCAAAATCCACTCTACCTTCGCTTCGTCACCGTGCACGGTTTCAAGGCAAAGTTTACCGTTACCCAGAAGCCGAAGATAGCTATTACAGGCAACAAAAACAACAGGTGAGCAAGTTTTGCATAAATTGAACGAGCAGAGTAAAGTAACGTCAAGATACGTATGCATTTGGTTTCGCCTTTGGTTGTGAATGTGTCATTATCAATGAGAAGTTACATTGCTTGTGGAATCGACTTTGGTGATGTTTACTTGCCGTGCATGAAGAGCTTTATTATCTGTTATTATCTGTTCTCGATAACTGAGCATGAGCATGCGACATTTGTTATTGGCTTATATACACCTCATGATTCTTACTGATGGATGCTCTTGTAAGGTTATGTTGCCCTCTGATGTGAATGCTAGTAAGCTAAAATGTAATGTGCCATCTTCAGCAGAGAAATTTCTCTTATGCTAGAGTAAGTATTCTGAAGTTACTCAAGTGTCTACAGTTGTACCTACATGCAAGTTACAATATGCTGTTATACACAACTGTACATGGACATTGCACCCACTGGTGCTGATACTGTACATGTAGTAAGTTAAATGTTGTGGTATTTTCTTTCACAAAAAAAACACTATGATACTTTATAAAGAGGTATACATGTACCTCAAACTGTCGTGAAAACTACACAGGACTTGAAAAAAAGGAAGAGTACTTTGCCCAAGCAGGAAAATGTACTTGTCTTGGATGACACAGTATAGTCAATCGATTATTTCATAACAATCAATAGAAATTAGTCAATGATATCAGAAATCAATGAAAGGATTTGTCATGAGTAATCGATTGTGATCAAATTTTCAATAAGCATTATCAATTTTGCTGATACTAGCTTATCTTTTAAGCAACATTTAATAAGAAAGAAATGAACAAAAGGTTTAAAGTGAAATATGAAATCATGAATACAATTGCATAAAAACATAGCATTGTATCTCGTAAACAGAATATTTTGCTGGCATACATGTATCAGGGACTATGTTTTGGGGGTTTTTGGTAGTGCCTTTGAAATCTACATAAAAAAGTTACAATCAAACATTGTGTTGAAGGACATAATTTTTCTACAATTTAGGTGAACTAACAAAGAGAGACCAACTTTCACTTGATTCTGTAATGACTGATAAATTTGGTAAAATCAAATTGATAACTTGAAACTTTTCTAGCATGTGAGTATGAATTTCTTTCAATTGATCGATAGCACTGATAACACTTACATTAATTTCAATTTATTGATTTATATCAATTAATGGATCGATTTCAATCGGTTGCCTTACCCTGGGATGACCAGACAGCACTTTAGAGCCCTGTCACAGGCATGTGTCACTGATGTTTTTACCACATTTTAATGTCTTCTGTGATCTATTACTGAACAGATGCACGACAACATAGAATCTATCTGCTTCGTAATACATAACAAAGAAACAAAAACAAACTTTTATGACATCATCTGTACCTTTGTCCACCAATAGAGCATAAGTGCACGTAAGAAACAATCAAATTGTGCCTGCAAATAACTTGACTTATTATTAAAACATTGTTTGATAGGAGTTTGATTTATTGTGCATGAATATTACAATGTACAGTGTAGGAGATAGTGAACATTGAATACTTACTGCCACAGATTTTGAGTTTAGTTCTTCTACATCCTCTGACATTCAGTGCCTTCCAATCAGAGAGGTAAATTTTTTTTCACACAGTAGCTACAGATGTAGATGTAAGATCTGTTTGATTGATGAATATTGAGGGCTCAAAATAATGGCCGGTCAACGGGCAATGTCTGGCCAGAATGGTGACTTGACCGGCCCAAAAACTTCACTCCCCAGTCATGTTGACCAGTCATGTCATGTTGAGACGGTCACATTGTTCATTCTTGAATAAACAATCAAATCCCCAACTGTAAATCTGAGAGCTTTTATCTCTTTTTTATTATGACCTCTAGCAAAAACATACACCAATGCATACATGTATCTGTTCGAACAGCTAAAGACCATTCGCTTGCTGTTTGTCATGCGTTCAAGATCGATAGGAATGCCATTCGAGTGACTGGGGTTAAATCTGTTCAGAAAAATATTAAGCCAATCTTTAAATGGTCTAGTAGTGACTGGAACAAACAAACTATATTTGTGGGTTTAATTTGGCTCACATTACGTGTACTTGATTTTTTTGTAAATATCTTGACCAGTCAGAAATGAGACGTGACCGAGCTAAAATTACTTTGGCCGGTCAACATGAATGGCTACAGTCTGATTTCAAATGTCACAGTATAAATTGGAATGATAAGAAACAAAATAATGACTCCAGTGTAAAATTCACTGGTTGATATCATACACAGAATTTGCTGATTCATACTCAGACATAACTTATCTTATTTAACGAAATGTTTTATGTTACTTGTAGGATGAAGTAAAATTGAGAGTGGTCAATACATGCATACTCCTTGGCATTGATGCTTGATCAGGAAAAAATCAGCCACTGAGAAGTCTACAGTACCTATGACTCTATAAGGGGTCCAAGGTCCATTTCTTGAAGGCCCTGGAAACTTTTCGGGCCCACAAAGCCATCTTTAATTGAGCTGTGTCTAGAAACTAAGAGCTGTATATGCCTGAAACTTCTTGTGTGAAGGAAACCTCTGTTCATATTGAGAATAAGCGAATAAAACAGCTCTGTAAGCATAAGATTTCAGATTTTGGTATGGCTTTCTGGGTGCGAAAACGTTTTGGGACCTTCGAGAAATGGGCCCCTGGTGCATTACAGTCTAACATGGTGACCTTCAACACTTTCTGGCATAAATTAAACCACTTTAAACATTATTTTTAATGCTTTGAAGTATCACCTACACTGTACCTGTGTTAGTGAATTAGCATTAAATTTGAATATCTTAGATTGCTAGGTTGATACTTATTGTTCAATACAGCAGCTATAAGATTTCATCATAAAAAGCAAAGGCTATGTTTACATACATGTAGTACCAGAACAATAATTTATTAACTTATGATGTGTTATGGGAACTATGGTACTAGATAGGCCTTTCAATTTCAACAGGTCCCTATGAATTTTTTTTTTTCACAGTACAGTTTTTTTTATCACAAAAAGAAAAAGAAAAATTTTGAATATTGTTTACAGTGAATGTTTTGTCAGGGGTCCAAAATGTTTGTCCTGTTTGGATTCCGTACAGTTTTGGAAAAAGAAGGAAACTGTGACTTTGTAAACATAGCCTAAAATATGTCAGAAGCCTTGTTTTATGTTATGCAATGTAGTATTCCTTTGGCATGAATGTTTTTATGATGAATTTAAAATGTCAATCTGTATCTTGTGGTAAATTTTTTTTCTCCCTTTTTTCTGTTATTTCAAAAGAACAATTCACTCTATGAAAAAAGTTGATCAATATTTCACACTTACATTGCAGTAATTTTCATAATACGGTAAAGGTAAAGTCTGCATATGAGCCACGTGGCCCAACAGACTGGAGCTTATCCCGCTTTCTGAAGCAGGAAGCGACTAGGACTATTTCTACTCCCCCTGGATGAGATGCCAGTCCATTGCAGGGTTACCCCACCATTAAATTCACTGGTACCCACTTCTACACCTGAGTGGAGAGGCACTGAGAGTAAAGTGTGTTGCCCAACAACACAACAGAATGTACCCGCCTAGGGCTTGAACCCGGACCGCTCGATCAGGAGTTGAGCACACTACATGTAACTATGAGGCCATCGTGCCTCCCACATTTTTCATAATAATTATCAAGGCTAATTTAATCCTACCTTAATTACTTAGTAAGAAAAAAACAGTTAATTCATTCATTTTATGACAAAGGGATTATCATTATGTTACATTTGACTTTGTGAATTTAGTATATATTTAAGACAGGTATCCATTTGCAAAGAATTTTAATTTACTAATATGCCTAAATTGCAAAATTTTCACTAGTTGTAGCTGACAACAGTGTAGTTCTTAATCATTTTATTATTTATGAATTAAATAGAGCTGAATATGACATGGTTTTGCACAATCTTGAAAAGGTCTTGAATTTTAGTAGTCTTCTTGAAAAGTGCTTGAATTCGGTTAAAGGAGCTCAGTCATGGTATTTTAAAATATTTTGGCCATGCACAAAATTACATTTAAGTCGTCTTGTTATGGATACAAAGAAAAGAAAACATGTTTTATTTGTTGCAATGTGTACATTGTAAACCTTATTCATGGCATATAAAAACTATTTGAATTTTACTGAGTTTGTTCTGATTGCAATAAATTTCTGATTCTGTGTAAATTTGCATGTTTTCTACTATTATAATTAAGGTCAACAGATTTGATTACATTAAAACAGTACATTCCGTGCATTTTTCTTCAAGTTATTATTTACAAGTTATTTATCGTACAGGGTTTCTGCCTCCCTTTTTCGATTTACATGTTATTTACAGGCTCTCTTTTTCCATTTACATGCTATTTACAGGCCCCCTTTTTCGATTTGCAAGTTATGTACAGACTCCCTTTTTCGATTTCCATGTTATTTACAGGCTCCCTTTTTCGATTTCCATGTTATTTACAGGCTCTCTTTTTCCATTTACATGTTATTTACAGGCTCCCTTTTTCGATTTACATGTTATTTACAGGCTCCCTTTTTCGATTTACATGTTATTTACAGGCTCCCTTTTTCGAGTTACATGTTATTTACAGGCTCCCTTTTTCGATTTACATGTTCTTTATGGGCTCTTTTTTTGATTTCCATGTTATTTACAGACTCCCTTTTTCGATTTACACGTTATTTACAGGCTCCCTTTTTCGATTTACATGTTATTTACAGGCTCCCTTTTTTGATTTACACGTTATTTACAGGCTCCTGTTTTCATTTTCCATGTTATTTACAGCCTCCCTTTTTTTTATTTACATGACGTTTACAGCCTCCCTTTTTTATTTACATGTTATTTACAGTATTATGGCAGCCTCCCTGTATTAAATTTACATGTTATTTACGGGTTTCCAGGTTGAATCACAAGAAATGTACAGGCTATTTACAGTATTTGTAGGAACAGTTTACATGTTAGTTACATGATCTTAGCCCGTTGCTTTGAAACATTTACAGTGTTTTCTTCATCATTTACATGTTTCACTTGAAATATTTACATGTTTTTGACATGAAACCTCCAAAACATGTAAAAGGGGAAAAATCATGTTAATTAATCTTTACAGTCTCTTTTTGATTATTTACATGTTAATTACATGTTATTTACATACTCTGTAAATTTTCAACTTTTCCAGTGATTATTTTTTACTTCATAGGCACTTTAAAGGCAACGCAGCTTACAAATTTTAGGATGTAATTTAAGCATGCATAAACATTTGGTTGCTTGCAAGCAAACTTGTACATGTGGCTTAGCTCATCAGTCGTTAGGAGACGTTCATATTAATTGTAAAATTCAGCTAATTTATTGGTAGCAAAGCCAGTTGCCTGTGATATAAATGGACATTTGGACCTGTTGGAAAAGCTGGACTCTACTCAGAGATACGAGCGTCTCATGCAGTGCACGCAAGCTTGTCCTCAGCTCGTGCTCGTCTCAATATATTCGTTCATTCGTTCGTTCATTCGGCATTCATTCGTTTAGAAGAGATGATATTACGGTGGCAAACAAGGTGGACGTACTAAAGAAACGCCGCCTACGAAAACTACAAGATCATTTGACGTTTTTTTTTTTTTTTTTTTTTTTTTTGCAAGGAAAATGTCGGAGAAAATAGCTTACTGGCCTTGAATTATGAACTGCTAAAAATACCCTTAATCACAGCTTTAGGGGTTAATAATTAAAACTTTGTTAAAAGTTGCGACTTTTCATACTGATTACAATTTAATTTTGAGAAGTTATGAAAACAGTCGCACAAAAGTTTGCAATACCATGTAAATAATCTCGGTACATTTTTCTTTACCATTTGTTACTCAAACTTCTAATGCATTAACACGTTGGACACTGATGTTCGGACACTGGGCACCTCCAAGTCGTAATTTTAATTAGTAATTAGCGAAGAACGTAAATTGAAAGTGCGAGGGTTGGCATGTTTTTTTTAATCTATCCGTCTCCGAGATCAAGCGTAAATTCTCATTAGTGCTCATCATACATTTCTAAGTAATTGTCCTTGTAAGAATCTGGTGTTACGTCAATATAATATCCATGTTGTCCTTGCCACCTGTCTATGCAGACAGCATATTAATATTCTGATAAAAAAAGAGGTGCCTATTAGCTTTTCAAGTTTAGTCTAAAAAATAACAGTTAATTCAAGACCTCGAGTTTTTTCTCATAGAAAAAAGAAGGAACCGTTCCCTCGAATTATTAGCTTCTGTTTGGTCGACATTAGCGGTGGGTAAACATCATGATCAGAGAAGTTTCGCACAACAAGACCGAAAATAGATTGCCATGGAATGGATATTGTTAATTATACGGGACACGACAACTACGCTAAATCTCCATCATAAACGCATTTTTAGTTACATTCATATTCCAAAAGTTACTGGTTGTAGCAAATTCAGAAGAACTGAAGTGAGTCTCAATCTTTGGCAGGTTTTTACAAAACAATTAGCGTTTAATTTGATAAGACCCCTGTAAACCTCTCTTCAGAATTTACGCTTAATTTAAACAACCTCCGCTGAGAAAAAGTGATTATTTAAAAATTAGCGGTATATAATAACATTTGGTGTTCCTACTTAGTTTTTTTTTTTTTTTTTTATATATATATATATAATTTTTAATTTACTGATACTTTCACGAGTATTTCTGTTAACTTGGTAGGAATACAGAAAAGTTTTTCTTCTTCTTCTACAATATAAAAAAGCAGGTGACTGTAACCCGCTGCGCGATCTTGAATTTAAGATGATTTATAATTCAATGTTTTATATTCCTTTTAGAAGGGAAAAAATCGCCAAAAAGGGGCGAAAAATCATTCGTATATTTCGATTACGAAAAATATCTCTCCAGTATTATGTCAGCAGCTTTTGTTGGAGTTTTGTGTTTCTATCGGATTATGCAGGTAAGCCTTCTACAGGTAAGTGCACAAAACCGAACAAATAAATAATAGAACAGATTTCGGCTGCCTGCGCAAATTGGTCTCCATTGCGGGTGGTTTTAAACAAACGGTAGCACCTTCCTCTAACATGCAACTTGTTTTACAGGATAAAAATATGCAGGGAAGATTATACTTCTTGTGCTAAGAAACCAACTTTTTTAATAATACAAAGTAAAATTATGTTCACATCACGAGATAAGAAAATTGAAGCAATTTGATAATTTGATAATTGAATTAATCCAAATTCGTCGTTGTTTATACGATTTAAAAGTATCGAGTTATTGACCAAGGATTTACAGTAGGCACCTCCAGTTAGCTGTTGGACCCATTTTCCAATAAAGAGGAAAATATTCAGCATCAACCTTTAATCAAGTAAACGCAGCCTTTTTTTAAACTGCTGTCATTTTAATTTTTATTTTTTAGAGGCAGACCTGCTGGTTTAAGATTCGCTGCACTTCCTCGTTTTAGATGCTGACAAATAATACATTTTTTTTTTTTTTTTTTTAATGAATTCCGTTTCGAGTACAAATGCGTGTAGCATTCTATCACATGGCTTCCAAATCTACTACGCTAATCGGAGATCATCACCGCAACCGTATTGGCTCACAATTCAAACAAAGATTTCAAACTAACCCTTGATCACGAACAGAAGTAAATACGTTTGCTCATTAGATTTCACTAAATCGTTAAAACTGGACATATTATCGTAACATTATCAGCTTATGCTATGGCGTTGGCTCTCCATAAGACAAAATTGAAAGAATGTGATGCTTCTTCGAACGAATTAGTTATCATTAGTGACAAACCTTCAATTATAGATCCATTTCCCAAATTATCAAGAATCCTTTAACAGCCATCTTTAGCCAAACTGAAGAAAACTTAAGTTAAGATACTATCTAGAGCATACAATGCAGGTAAAGAGGAAAATTTCCACTCACTCTGCGCTCGAGTTCACGTAGGGGCCAAACCACCCCCCAAATGTTTCTTCAGTTCTTGGGTATTTCACATAATTTCGCATTACTTAAAAAGTATTGACTCTTTCTACACCAAACTTGGCAGATGAGCAGGAAACCTATTGCCAATTATATTTACGTGAAAAATGTCGGTAAATGTCAAAGTTGTGACGTCACAGTGATGATGTCATGTTTTTTCCCACTTTTGAAGTTTTTAATATGCATACTTCTTACAATGTGTTCGAAAGAGCACATCAAAGGGAGTTGAAACCTCAAAAAATTTTGTCCATATCACAAAAATTAAATGAAATATGGCAATTTTAAATATGAAAAATAACTCTGCAAAATATGGGGTCCCCCCCTTGAGAAAAATCCCCAAATTGGAGCTGTATTTTTGTTCCAGCAAATGCAGCTATGTTGCACATGTGATGTGCCAGATGACTAAAGCAAAAATAAAGAAGAAAATCGGAATAAAAAATTATCCCTCTAGTGTTATTGCGTTAAAACTAGTTTTGTTACGTCATAACCTGTGACGTCATCCGTTTTTTTACTGTTAATACCATCGTAACAAAGCCGAAAATCAAATTTCTAAAACCATACGATTTTTGACTATATCAAGCTTTCTATTTTTCTAGATTATTAGCCTTCCTAGAATAAAACTGAAAAAAATAAATCAGAGAGATTGACTTAAGAAGGACAGTATGGTTAAGCAAATTCCGGGGAGGGGGACAACAAAAAAATATTTAACTTACCATATCTCAAAAAATAATCATCATAGCAAAAAACGGTTTCCGACATTTTACTCCTCAAGTCAGGGCCTTTCCAATGACATAATCTTTACATTAGATTTCACAAAAAATTAAAGCACGTTTTGGTGACGCCATCAAATATGACGTCATAATCTGACATTTTGTCACAACTTCCAAATTAAAATAAACTGGAGAACAAGCAAAGCTCATCTGCCAAACTTGGTTCAGAAATATATAAACCAAGCAAATATAGCCTTCATGAAACATTAGGGGGGTGGTTTGGCCCCTACGTGTTGGATAAAGGATTACTGAAATCCATGACACGAAAACGAAAAGCAGAGAAACACTCATTCTTAACCTGCGGCGAATGTCTCCACTTAATAACTCTCAGATACAAGTCAATATGGTATTGAATAAGCACCAGTGATCCCGTGATGGCTGGTCGAGTTAAGCTCTAACAATAGCTAACAGCGACAAATGAAATATGACATGATACGGCTCACAGTTAAAACAACGCTTTGATGACAGACGTAAGCCAATCATGTCAATATTTCGCGTGACGGATGACTCAGCAGACCTCAGCGCGTATAATTTTTCTGTTGTAATTGCGCATTTTTAATGAGGAAAGAGGATACGGTTATTTCATCAATTTGTTTACCAAGGTTGGCTGAATATGTCTAAAGGATAGCTATTCTTGCGCAAATGTAAACTTGTTTCTTTATTGGAAATAAAAGACATAGGCAAGCTAATTCACTGTCTGCAATCGATATTAAAAGGGGTTTTCTGCAGTTAAACCTTAGATCATAGAAGAAAACAAACTTCAAAAATTCCGGTTTTACTTATCGCAAATTAGTACGCGCAAGATGACGCAGCTTCAGATTCTAGCTATTTCTTCTCATCGCATCAAGCTTCTTGATTGGTATACTCTCATTAGTACCATATCCTCACTGCATACTCATTACCTCATCGAATAAGATTAAGTTATGGGAAGAGTCCGCGACTGATGAGGCAGTAGGCATGCAACGAGGATATGAGCAGATAGGAGCTTGGTCAACCGCCACCAGGGGAGGTGGGCGGGTTGCAAAAGACGACTGTCTTTGTGGAGTACAGGACGACAAGACCACGCTTCAAGCGAAGAGACCAAATAGAAACTCCAAATGGCGCAAAACAGTACCGACGCCATTAGCACGGGCGAAAACGGGGGAATGTTATGGAATAAGAGCATGTCTTGCAATGAGCTAATTAATAATGCAGTGAGAATAGTTTGAATGTTATTTCTGTGAACTGGATGGCTTATCAAGTTGGTGTCGTTAATGATTTCCCTTTTTCATCCGGCGTGTCGTCCCTGAATTTATTTCATTTTAAATGATAAATTCTCGATGTTGAATACCCAAAGGAGTTATAGAATATTGGGATAAAAGGTGCTCAAAATCAATAAGATCTTCTAGTCAGAGCTAACACTTTTTCATAATGGCATAAAACTTTTGCAATTTTGCTCCTTGACATCAGGCGTCTGTTGATAATTCCCAGACAGTACTTGTTCCCTTAAAAAAATCCAAAATTATCCCTTTTTCCATTTAACATGATGACCTTGCCCCCTTGTTTCCGAAATATCTTTAAGTCTCCAAGAGGCGAAGAAAGCGGAAGATAAAGGTTGTCAAGTAGACGTAGTTAGCTAAACCACATGTTGTCAATATAGAAGAAATTGTGATCATTATGCCACCAGTGTTTATATTCACAGTTCGACTTCGTCATTCTTAAAATATTTCATGTTTTTATTGAAGAAGAATTCGCGAAATGTTTGTGAGAGAAACAGTGCACTGACAGGGCTAGAGACAAATTGAGGTGGAGGGAAGATGTTGCGCCCCTATATGACATGTGGCATGCAACGGACAGTTATTAGTTATGTAGTTTACCCGGCAGGTCGATTCCGTTGCTCGAAGTGTGGCCGTCGCCATGTCAAAGGTGCGAGTTGGGGCGTTCAATGTATGTGTGAACCAGCCAGTCATCCATTCACCAGTTGCCTGGCACTAAGATGGACCACATCGCTGTAAAGGTGCTACCACTATAAACCCTTCCCCAGACACCCCCATAAAACGAAGAGGATTCAGTTAATTTAGTTTTCACCTACAATCATGGACAAAAGTCTTGCGACAAATTTGCACTCTTGGCGCTTTTGCACACACGCCAGACAACAGTCGCGAGCGAAAACAACTTCACCTGCTTAGCCTCTCCCCCTACCCTACTTACAATGTGTAATTTCGTCCGAGTTTTAACATTGTATTTAGTAGGGAGGAGGGAACAGCAACAACTCTTTAAAAGAATTGCAGTGCTTTTTCAAACTTTAGTGAAAAATATAAAAGATAAACACAGAAAAGCACGTTGAATTACATTAGTATCCCAAGGGCTTTGGTCCACCATTGCAGTTCTTGATTTGTTTTATTAGGGTTTTCAGTCTGATAATTTATGGATTTTTAAAAGATATATTACACTGGTTACAAAACGAGCACACGATTCAAAGGGCGAAAAGAACCACCCCCCCTCCTCCTTCCCAAGAACAAACAAACAAACAAACAAACAAAAAGTTAACTAACAAAAGAAAAAAAAAACCTGCGAACCTTTCTCGCAATTTAAAAACTGTTGTCAGCGTAGACAACAAGAAGAAAATCTTGGCAATGGAGTCGAAGTTAAAAATTACATTGTATAGTCTTGTTAATGTAAAATTATAACTACATCAGTCATTGACAGGGAGTGGCTCTGCGAGGTATCAGCATTTCCCCTATTTTCCGAAATTCTTGGTTCCAGACCTCGCACCAGTTGACCGAGTACTTAAATTTTACTATGGCCGCCACACAACACAAAATACGAGCGATGAAGATAAGTTTACATTTCTTTCCAAATCTTAAGTTTGCTAACCCTGAGAAGAAAAATATACGGTCCATCCGATTGATACGGTGTTGTGGTTTTAATTTGTTATACGGTGAAAAAAAAAAAATCGTCATGAATAAATGTAAGCGTCGCCTAAGAAGTGCAAAGACGAGGGAACAATGCACTGGTAAATACGGTCCACTGCATTTCAGATCGGAAAACAGTTCCCTAAAACTACCCCAGTGAACTGTCTTTGGCTATAAGTAGAAGTAATAATTAACAAATAGATTCCATGTTGCCGTGCGTCTGTTCAGTAATAGATCACAGATGACGTCAAAATGTGGTAAGAACAAAAAAGTGGCACACGAGGCGAATGCCGAGTGTGTCACTGATGTTCTTACCACATTTTGACGTCTTCTGTGATCTGTTACTGAACAGACGCACGGCAACATGGAATCTATTTGTTTTATATAATAACGAAACAAACTACTACAGATAAAGCTTTTTTTTATTTCAAAATCTTTCAACATAACTCGAAAGCCGGCCTTTGCCCACTATGGCGAACACGAAAAAAGCCATTTGACGTAATCTATTGTCTATACAAATTGAAGCAATCTCATTGGTTTCTATGCGTGACAAAGAATTGTGATTCGTCCAGGAAAATCACGCCACTATCAAACTTGACTCGAGCGTTACTTCTCGTGGAATGAAAACTTACAGCGAAAGCTGAATTGAACTGCGAAATCTACCAATGTTAAAGAAAATGCTGGATAAGTCAAGTCAGTTTTTGCCATCAGAGCATCTCTGTGAGCCGAAAAGCTTGGGTGTTGCCTCGAATATTGCAGGAGTTGAAAAACTACGCTCGGAAAACTTGCGGTTACGGTCAACCTGGAGGCCATTCGATTCGAGTTTTGAATGAAAGGAGCGTAAGTGATGGTGGAAATTTGCGTCCTCTGTGGTTGGTGATTCTTAAATCAGTTTGAAATAGTGTCGGAGACACCTTTTAGCTGCGATGCAGTTGGCCGTGAGCTCTAGTGAGCTATACTTTGCTCGCTGCTGTGCCCTGAAACGGACTGGAACATTCGCATCAGAAAGCAAGGTTATGTGCTTATTTTAACTGATTTTAAGAAGTGGTTTTGATGTTTCATGCCAGACAATCACTGTGGCAACAATTATTTTGAGGCTGAGAGAAGTTCAATGTTTTAAATAAATTAATCTCATAAACATTTTGTTTATTGGGGTTGTTAAATTCGAGATAAAGCAATGGTTTTCGGCGTACCAAGACCAATTTTGTGTTTGGTTTAGTCTCGCTCGACTGCCGACTAAGACTGCTGTAGTATTTTTTCTGAGTCACTTTCTAAAACAGAAACGACTTTATCTTTATTCTTCCTGCTAGACTATGCTTCTGGTACCTGTTCAATGCCTAAACAAGACTTTCTTGTACCTTATCTTTTGCCCAGTCATGTAATATATTATCTAAATTCTCAAAACTTTCCGCCATTTTAAAACACAGAGGGAAAAACTTTGAAATGATGACGTCAATCGTGCGTCTGTCCTCTAATAGATCATAGGCGAGAACCAATCAAAATGCGAGAATAACTTGGGTTATTATATAATTGCAGTCAGACAACCTTTCACACTGGAGACGGCATTGAATATATATTCCTGAAAAGGGATTTGTAATTCCGAAAACTCTCAGATTGTAAATATATATCGTGAAAATTTTTTATGAAACATTTTGTCTCCAAGCTTTAATTTGGAGCCAGAAAATGGGTGTCACGTGTCCAGCAACTCATTTGTAGTTCGTCGAGTGTCTGAGGTAGAAAAATAGTTGTGTAATTTTGAAGAAAATACTGTAAGTTGTTCCTCGTGAAATTGAACCCTGAATTCTCGAGCTAAGTATTCAAAGAGGCCACATCAATTTGAGCGTTGTCTAAAGTTTTGTTAGTAGCGAAGAAAAAGACTATCTGATATCGTGTCGTTTTGGTAGGACAGTTTTGACTGGCGCTCGCACTGTGGGCTCAGTCGCCGTATGCAAAATTAACAACAGGGAACAAGAACGCTACTAAACAGAAGTTTTTAAAATGAGCAAAACAATAGCTATACACGTGCGTTATTCTTTGTACATTTCTTTGCCGCCCACTACAAAACGGGAATTTGAAATGTCCAAGTTCTGCGTAGCCTGAGGAACGGAATCGACGACGGCTGATTTATCGTATTTCCATTTGGAATTGAAAGCTGTCATTGCATATTTAGCCTGAGCACCTTTTTAGAGCCATTGGCGAACTGAGCACATCTAAACAATTGGGAATTTCGCTGGTAGACTATAAGCTCAGTTTTGGCGAGGCATCGTCCTCAGCGTTGCCGTCGTCGTCGTTGGTAAAGCTATTTAAAAGGGAGTTTAAGCAATGACAACAGCGACGCCGAGGACGATTCCTTGTAGAAAATGAATTTATATTTTATCTTGGAATGTTGCAACTGTGTCAATCTGTTCAGTACGTCTATCGGTCAAAAATATTGCTCAGGCCAAACATGCACCGACAGCTTTTAATACCTAAAGAAGGTACGAAAAATTGGTCATTGCGGTTCGCGTTCTCCAAAATACGTCGAACTTGGTCATTTCACGTCGCTGTTTTGCAGAGAACGGCAAAGAAATGTGCATAGATTTATAAAAGTCGCCGCACACTAGCCGATTTTTTGTCGGCCGACAAAATATCTTCACTTGTCGGCTAGTGTGCGGTGAATTCAGACAAGTCTGCGACAAGATCGGGGCTTGTCAGGCGATATCTGACAACGCGAGATCTGAAAACGTCTTTTCGGGCCTTGTTGGCTAGTGTGCGGTGGACGAAGACAATTTGACGGGGCTCGCGCGCCTCAACCAAGTAGAAAATGTCATAAGAGTCACGTCAGTGGAATAGGCGCCATCTTGATTTTGGATGACTCAGCCCCAAGCCTCGGCTAGTGTGCGGCAATCTGAAGGTCCGACAAATTTTAACTCGATTTGACCGCGACAAAATATCTGCAGTTCAACGACAAAAAATCGGGTAGTGTGCGACAGCCTTAACGCAAGTGCACAGCATGATTGTTTTCATTATTAAACCTTTTGTTTTGGTGACGCCCTCGTTGCCGTCGCCGTCGTGCTTTGCTAAAGCTCCCTGTAATGATAAATATTTTGTTTAGGGACGTTCCTGTTGCAGTTGCCCTCGTGGTTTTTTGGACTCCTTAATAGATAGCCAACAAAGCTATATCACCTCATATCCAACAAGCGTGATTGAAGTAATTGTTTTATTAAAAATAGCCCCCACAATAATATAGAAAACTACAGTAAAATGAAAATAAAAGCGACCCAAACAATTACGCGTGCGCTTGGCATATTTGTAGAGCAGGGTGTAATGGCTCTTGTTGTCTAATCACTCTGCAGTGAAACAAAAACAAAATAATTTCTAACGTAGTACAAGTAAGAAACACCAGTCGTGTAGGAGGGGGCATCTTGTTTATTGATCAAACATAAACAGCCCTAGCATAGTTTATTGCTACAAACAAAAGCGGCCCTAGGATACTTATTAATACAACAAATGTACTAAACAAAAACAATTTGCCAAAAACAAAATTTCCAGAATGAAGTGATCAAAAACGAACACGCCGTCTAGTGACAACTCCTAACGGACAAACTTCTTAAATATCAGCTTTTTAGCATAATTAAGTAGCCTGCACACCAACGAATCTACATCCATGTCCACAACTAACAACGCGAACAATTATGATGGATAACCCTATGGAAACTCTTGAATTGCAGCAAACACTGATCGAGATTTGAATAATTGCGTATATATACATGCATACCGAGTTACAATTTGACCGGTCCGGCTGCGCAGATCTGACAATAATAAGCTTATCCCACTAAACGCTACATAATTTACGCCAGCCATTTTTCCCATCTAAGCAGACCAGTTAGTCAGACCGCTCTGTAAGTCAGAATCTAGTGTACTTATGTGCCCGCTACTCATCTGCGTGGAATTAACAGTGTCGTAAAGTAGATACCTGTATCATTCATATTTGTATATATCGAAACTCAATTAAACTAGAAACTATAGTTTATTAAGAATTTTTTACTTTCTACATGTAAGTACTGCATGCGTACACGAAAAACTATTAGGGAGTCAGTTTAAGTAACCACGGTGGCGATGCCGAGGACAACGTCGATTTAAAAAAATATATATATATTTTACCCGCGAATTTCGCGGTACTCTAAAGTTATTTACTTTGTTTATCACTGTCAAAACTGTCACGAAACTGCATCTGGGACACAGCGATAAATTTGAAATAAAAATTTAAAAAATTAGCCGTCGTGGTTCACGTTACAACAATACAATACAATAACTTTATTCGTATAGCGAATATATACAGTTCTATATCGCTTTACAGTCATGAAAATAAAACTAAACACATTCTCCAGACAACGCAGAATTTAGTCATTTCATGCTGTTGTTTTTCAAAGGACGGTAAAGAAATGTACCAAGAATTATAATGCACGTCCAGGGCCATTGTTCTGCTCATTAAACCGTTTGTTTAGCGACGCACCCGGTGCCGTTGCCGTCGTGGTTTTCTGAAACTCCCTATTTAACTGAGTAAGACCGTTGATTGAAATATTAGTTGATCTAGACCCCTTCAAAATCTGTTTTCAGTGCGTTTTCCGGAAATGATGCGTGTTCAATGATGTCTCTTTATACTGAAAACGTATAAAAAGCTTCACGTCCACGCTATTACTTTCGTAGCACATTCCTCGTCCTCACAAATTCTCGCTAAAACTTTCCAAGAGGTTAATCTGTGAAGAGTATTGTAAATACACAACGATAATCTGCGCCTACGATGTTATGTGAATGGCGCTAGCATTTTCGAAAGGATCTGTTTTCGCTGTCCACACTAATGCGATTGATACTGGCCAGTTTTTAATTCATGTTGCAACGTCAAGCAACGTCACACATTGAGCGCGCGCGCTAAGTGAGATATATGAACAAGTAGGGCTCGGTGCCGGCTGCGTTAACTTCACCTGCATTTGGCTACTTTCTATAAGCGTAACCAATAAAAGAATGGCACCGGTGATGCTAGTAGCTAGTCTTTTGCCAATTCTTAATTGTACCTTTTCAAAGGAGAAACGGATATAGTTCTTGATCCAATTTTAATTATAACATAACTAAAGCAAAGCGCGCGCTCTGGTTGGTTAATTTAGCGTCTACTATTTGTCCATGGGTGTACGCTGCTGACGTGTGTGCTAATGTTTACAAAGCAAATCTTTTGACAGACATTGTTTCCAAAGTAATGACCGACGTCCTTCTGCCAGAAATGCGAAACTGTCTTCATAGTTGTCTGAAGATGAAACTTTATCGAGTTACTGGTGTGCAGTCGGTTGTCATGAATGAATTTTCGCTCGCTTGTTTTGTCTTGTCATGTAAGACTACACGAACATTTTTTTGTGATGTAGCTCAATAAAAGGACTTCTCTTGTTCCAATGTCTCAATGTTATGTTATAAAACAAATGGTAAACGCCATAGCGTGCACCATTGAGTTATGGATGCACTTGGGAGGTTTGCTAAGCACTCAAGAAGCTAGAGTCGCACGAGGCGATAGCCGAGTGCGACTCTTACGCTTCTTTCGTGCTTAACAACCTCCCGCGTGCGTCCATAACTCAATAGTGCACGCTATGGCGTTTACCATTTGTTAAATTTATAACTCATACAAAGCTCCATACAAACTCTCACAGTACTCTCTGGATACCTATTTAGTGTATTTACTTGGTTTAGTCGGTTCCACAGTGTCGGAGACTACATGTAGAAATAGGAAACAATTTTTAGACAAAGTAGAAACTACAATTCTTTATGTGAATGAATATCGATCGGGCGCAACAATTAGTCTCATCATAGAACCCAAAACAGACTTTTATGCTCTCTTCTGTTACGTCTTCTGGCGGTAAGGGTTTGTCATCAACATTCAACAATCCAGGATAGTCAGTGTGACATCGTTTGACTGATGGACAATCGGTTGGTAATCTTGTTCCCGCAGCTCCTTGAAAACGATACCAGGCGCCATTGCTGGACAGTGATTCAGTATTGTCACATAATGGATTACGCAAAGATTCTTTATTGTTAATATTTCTATTAAAACTGTTTAGGGTTTCGCATGGCGTGGATCAACTAAAGAAAAAAACAAACACCAAAAGAAAAAAAAAAAAGAGAAAAGAGAGTGAGTTGAATTGCTCTATTGATCAACTGTGAATTGCATTTCATTTCATCATCGCACGTACAGTTTGTTTCTTATTTAATTTGGATGTTATAAAAGAATTGGCTTATAGCGGAGCTTCAGCTCGCGAAGCGCACCAGAGGGGCACTATGGGTAAAGATTTTTATAGCACCATCAAACCGAGAAAGTTTGGTTATAACGTCACCGTAAGAGCAAGCGAGCGTCCGTCCCTGCAGACATTGCGGGAGAAACTCACATAGATCAACTAGAAAAATCAAACGTGTTTGGTGTGTTTAGAGACTTTAAGAAACTGTAAAAACGGTAAAATGTGGTCGTTTCATTGATCAATCAAAAATGTTAGTTCGTTTCACTCCTCACAAGTTTTGCTTGGCGTTTCTGCCTGGAAAATTCACACTGAAGGGAATTGCCAAATTGCGGTAAGCGACTCTTTATTATAGAACCCTTCGTCGTGTTTTCTATAAAAAACTGTAACGTTGCTTCGGCGAGATATCTTCAGTAGGAGTTATTAAGTCTTCCTGATTTGAAACCATGATGTGAGACACTTAATAAAATTTCATTGTTTTAATTCCGCTAATCCCTGAACAGCGATACTTGAGTTGCATGCTTTGTTGTAAGTTTAGTTGTTTAAGTTGCATATTGTAAACAAACAGTTTTCTCTCGGTTTTCACCGATATAAAACTCAAGTCTAAAAAAAATAAAACTGTATTTGTTAATACTGTGAGGCGAGTTTTGCTAGTTGCGAACGTAAATAGATTTGTTATATTTGACGCTTGCATATTGTGTTAGACTACGAGTAGCCCCTCTTTCGCTTTGTCCGCCGTGCGTGACGCGATGGAAAACCACGAGAAGAAAATCGCCGCGCGAGTTCACGCGGCCATTTTCTTTTTTAACGCGGTTTATTTACGGTCTCGCTCAACGGACTAAACGGAAGAGGGACTATTCGTAGTCTAATGTTGCGTTTACTAAGTATGGAGATTTCCTCAATTTATTCGGTTTGCTAAAATGCTCGAGAAAATGTATTTACATGTCAGATATAGCTAGGGTCGATGACTGCAAAGCCGTTGGCAAAAATAATCAGAATTCAAATTGCGCGCAAGGTTTCTACCGCCTTCTCGAGCGTGGGAAAATGGACAATCACTTACGCGAGATAATGGCTAATCGAATGAAAGAAGTCCTTACTAGACAAGAGCCAGTGGATTGAAAGGTAATTAAAATGTAATAAGATGTAGAGTGTGTGCCTGTACAAGTTTGCCTCTTGTCGTTGTTTACGTATCCAAAATCACAAGGGCAGTTGAATCATCCTTCGGTATTACTGCACTCAGAATTCGGTTTGTTTTCACAGAAAATTAAGAGCCCGTTGGTGAACTATTTTCCACTGAGAAATATGTGATTTTCAGTCTTGATATGTACATGTAGAGATCGAATTTTCTATTGCAGAATGTTTGATGTTTAGCGACGTTTTCAGTAAAATGATAGTTTACATGATCACAGGGGTATGTTAGGAGTAACATAGTTACCATTCTCACAGTGTTCGCCCTCGAACTCAGTAGTACACGAACATCGATATCTTTTCTGTGTGAAACCGGACTGACAAGTTGAGTTATTGATTAGGTTTGCATAGGCTGACGTGAAGTCAATGAATCTCATCCATTTCTCGACATAAAATATCATAAGATATACTGTTATATACAGACAAGAAACGTAGCCTCCATTGGTGTTGTTGCAGACGGCGTTCAAGTGGCATTTGTGAGAACCTCTTTTGCATTCATCAACATCTAAAATTAAGGTAAAATGTGACCGGGAAATTCGTCTGCAAGATTCCCATGCAGAACTATTTTCAACTGAGAAATATGTGATTTTTAATCTTGATATGTGCATGTAGAGATCTTACATACACTGTAAATAAAATGAAAACTGTCAGCTGTGACAACATATTGAACATATTTAACACTCTTCTCAAGTCCAATGGCACAATCAGTAAAATGATATATTATTAATAATCTTTACGTTTAAAAAAGATTTAGTAATAATTGGTCTCTTTTTAGTTTTCTGAAAATTCAATCCTAGAAAAATTAAAGTATCTTTTCTTGTTCAGTTATTGGGGAAAATTATGAATCAAAGCATACATGGTCGTATAAACCATCATCTACATGTATGCTTGTAATGCTTAGTTTAAGTGTTAAATGAAACAAATGCTCTTCTGGGAATTGGAACTCTCTCAATAACAAACCCAATATGGGTTGTGAAAGCTCGCTTATGTCTCCAATACACTGATCCACAAGCTGGAATTACTCGAGCACCTCAGTATAGAGGAATGCTTAGTGAGAACATGTAGTTACAGTGTATGTGGAAATCATGAATTATATTGAAAATAATGGACAGGAATTACTGTTAGTAAAGTTTAAAAAGTGTCAGTTTTACACTTTCAAGTTTGCACAGACTATAAATAATTAAGAGTTTTTGTTACACCTCCCAACTCAAATACGTTTTGCGATTGGAGGAGGACGTGTCACGTGTCATGGGTCAAAACTCACTAACTCCCTATGGCGAAAAGAACTCACTGCCATCCCTAGGGAAAGAACAACTTCAACTTTTGACTCGCATGTGATCATGTCATGCTCCTTAAAACTGCGGCAAATTTGTGAGCCAGCCAGCATCAAGCAAACGATTACTTCACAGTTTTTTTTTTTTTTTTTTTCTATTTTTGAGTTGGGAGGTATAACAAAGCACTTAATGACTGGCCCCGCGGGAAACAGTGAGTTTTGTTTCCCCTCAACCTTAATGACATTGGGGGTCTCGGGGAAACAAAACTCACTGTTTCCCTTGGTGCCAGTCATTAAGTGCTTATTGTTGCACTCAGATTCAATGGCAGAAAATTAATGATACCCTCATTGTAAAACATTGCAAAACATTGCAAAGAGTGTGTGGAAGAGAAACTAATGATGTTTAGTTCATTTGTAAAATTCTCTTTCCTCAGGTGATCAATATTATATGTCACCTGCTTAAGCTCTGTGTCGTAAGAGTAAGGGAAGTATCATTAATGGTTTTAAACATTCATAAGCTTACTTATTCATAAGCTTACAGGTGTCATTTATGTGTTTATGGTTGGCTGCAGTATCAAGCAATTCTTCCTTCTGTCAGTAGTCGTCATGTCTTCTCAGGCTTGCACAACTTCTAATTCTCTTAACTCTTACTTTAAGCCTGGCTAAGCGGGGTGGTGAGTTGGGGGTTAAAGCACCAGCTTCTAGTGTCAACATTATGCAGTATCATTCTTATCCTTTTGAAACAATTCTGTCTCACAGACGCACTTTTAAAGTAATGGAGACATGAGGGACTCCGAGGATTGCACAAGGTGAGAGTATTGCCTGTCAACAAATCTCATATTGCTGTTGTAAAGTATTTTGTGAATTTGGTCTTTTCCTCAGGTTTCAGTGATGGTGACAATAATGATTCATGAACACATGCACTCAGGGCTAGGTGTATGTCACTTTGAAGGTGTGGCACTGAGCATTGCCATATTGCAGTAAGATACTGCAGTAAGACCTTTCATATTATTAATGCTGATGATCGGTGTCGTCTTCATATTTGTTAACAAATAAAGAAACCTAAGCCATGTGTTCCACGACGGGCATTGGAGAACACGAGGGAAATGTAGAAAAGACAAGCCGCAGGCGAGGGTTTTCTACATTTCTCCAGTGCTCTTAAATGTCTGGAGTGTTTTATCAAAGGGGTGAGTGTCATTTACACGGCTTAGGCTTTTTCATTTCCTTTTTGATATGGAGGTAATATGGTGAAAAACGATAAAACACGCGTTTTCTATGTTCTATACTCTGATAAAACATCGGGTTTCGATCAATCAGAGCGTGCGCTGGGTCCTATCTATAATACAAAAAACTGATAATCAAACCAAGTTGAGCCTCTCCAGTACAGGTGACAAAGGGCCAGACTGAGTGCCCATGTTATGGTGGTGTCTGTATCATACAGGTGGAGATTCTATGAATTCTGATTTATCTAGTGACGGTATTGTGGAAATGTCTCTGAGGAGGGGTTTGACTGTATTTGTTTTGTATTTCACATTGCTCTGGTGTATTCATGGTAATATTATGATTATCGTAATGCTGGTCAAAGAAAGTAAAATATCAAATTTTACGAAGGCTAGAATTTAACAAATTTAATAGAGGGGTATGGTTTTGAAATCCGAACTTCAAAGTTCTTTGTTGTTTGTTTTTGTTCGCTTTTTTAGCCTTTACCGTGCACTAAACACAATAATTGTTTACCACTGACTCAGGAACTGACCAATAGAAACGATTTCGCTGCGTAAGTCATGCATGGTGTATGAGCGCAAAACAAAAGATAGTGTGCGCGCGGTCGTGGACCTTCCAATGTAAATCTTGGAATCTTTGTTTGCTCCTTTGATGTTTGCTGGGCTTTATAACCATTCCCTTCTATTAACTGTGAATTGAACCACAACATATATATGCAAAATAGACCTGTTAAATTTTTTTTTTGAGAATCTCCAAGGCTCTTCATGTAAATTTTGTTTGGTCTGCAGGGGTATGCACCTGGACTTATTGGTGTTTCACATGGAGCGCTGCAGTTTATGGCACATGAGGAACTTAAGAAGGGCCACGGCCAGTACTTTGGAACACCAATCAATAAGAAACTGGTAAATAAATGTCATTGTTTTAATATGTATTTGAAACCTTAAGACTAAGATTGAAGCAAAGGTACTCCAACAAAACATGCAAGCAGACATTCAAACACACTATTAAAATAGGTCTGCAGTGCGTACAAGTGTGGACTACGAGCTAATTACTTGAAAGGAGAATAAACTGAATTATCTTGACAAAAAAAAAATGGAAGACATCAAGCCTTTAAGGCTAGTATAAGTGTTAATAAATGGCCTGTAGTGGATTCAAAAATAACCCTGAACTCTCAACTCAAAACTTAGCATATACATGTAGGTCAGTGATACTAGAAGCTGTGAATATGATATGTTTTAGGGAATAGTATTTACATGTAAATCTGTTCATTTAGAGGCTGAAATAATGCATTTAGAACCTTACTCAATTATTACTTTTTTCCTAGAACTCCAAAGAATATCTTATAATGGCGTCATTGTCAAAAATCTTTGCCGCCACTGCAACGTATCCCTATCAAGTGGTCAGGTCAAGGCTTCAGGTCAGGACTGAGCAGGGATTGTTTGATGTCATTGAAAATGAAGCAGCACTTCCCATGTAAAGCTTCTTAGACCAGAGGGCGTTTCAAGAGCAGTGGGTCATGGAATACACTGCATGGCTTTGTAGGACTAGTAACCAGTCTAGAGGAGGTTACCAAAGGAGGCGCGGTAACCCAGAATGTGTGGAGTTCAACTGTTGAAGGAAACTATTTGAGCTACATGTACAGTAAAATCATTGCAGTTTTTAGCTGTTCGTCCTTCGCTTATTGCAATTTAATGTTCAGGCTTTTAAAGTAAATGCTGGTAGAGTAAGGAGGGGTTGGAGGTGGGCGGGGACTCCCATTTGATTTAAAAAGGTCTTAGATGCTCGTCGTCTCGCTTAGGAGTGTACATCACGGATTTTGGTCTCAGTTAGGGTGTTCACACTATTTTTCGCCGTCAGAGTATCTTTTAGGGTGCACTCTCGAGAAGAAATAAAACGGAAAAGTAACAAGAAAAATGCTGTCATTTCCGTTTCAAATGGTATTTTTTGGGGTCGAATAAAGCGCGAGCTACGCGTCATGGGAAGAACACACCTCACTTTAAAGAACAGATTCAAAATCGAATCGAATCCCGTTGACGCTCTGATTTTTTTCAGGCTTCTTCTTTCCAATTGCTTAAATTGGAAAATTTATTGCGATGATCACTCTTCACTTTCACCTACAACTGCAGTTCAAATATGAGTTATTTCATATATACTTCACGTGGTTAACAATGTTTGAAAAAAAAACACCAGTGAAAGAAAGAGCAAAATTAATTAAATGTTACAAGCAAACACAGACAACAAAGCAGCGAGATGGAAAACGAAATAAAAACAAAACAAACAAACAATGGAAGCAAGCAAACATTAAAACGAGATAACGAGCATGCAAACTAGGAAACAGACATCAAAACAAGCAAAGGAACAAACAAGCAAAGTAACAAACATAAACAAACAAACAAACAAACAAACACGAAAACTTGGAAAGACGAAAAAAAGATATTACCAACAAAGAAGCCAACTCGAAACTAAATTGTGAAATCAATAAAAAATCAAAGAAGCAACTAGCAACTGTCTGTTCTTATTATTAAATAATTTTTTGTTTTTGTTTTTCAGAGTGACTCCAGCTTGTGCGCTTACCTTAATGGCGTACGAAAGCGTAATTCACGCTCTAATGCCGTCCAGTTAGCATCGAGAGAATTAATAATGAAATAGAAAAATGCCAGAGCAGTCTGAACGATGTTCTTTATACCTCAAATGTTCCAGCTGGACCCTTGGTTTGAGGAAAAGGATTTAGTTGGAAGTGGCCATCGTTCAGGAAAAATCTAGAAATGGGTGTATACTTTTTTTACCGCAGTTTTAATATTAAAGAACAGCTACAAATGATAAGAAAAGAGGTGAAAAACTCTCAAAAGGCATTGTAATGGAGCTGGAATTTCGTCCGGTTTGACGCAACAACAAGCCTTATTGCTTGATGCATGTTCTTATTGGTCGTTCCTTGGTTACGCGCTTGATTAACAACTTGAGTCTGGGACGGGTCGACTCAGGCTGAATATTATCAATCTTGACATTGAATGATCTTTGGAATGCCTCTAAATTAGTATTATTAGTAAGGTGTTGTACATGATCTACTGCATTCCGCGCGACATCACTCGAGTGAGTGTAGAGTCACGTGTACTATAATACTACAGTTGCATAGCAAGAATACAATTGGTAATAGAAAAGAAGAAAATCCATTAAAAAATCCCTGCGGAGCTTACACTCTCCCCTTCCAAAACGCGGAAGAATGACAGAGAACAAACAAAAAAATCTAGCTGTAAAGAACATATTTTGACCGCAAATTGTGAACCTCGTGCCCCTCATCTCCCTTGATTTCTACAACATGAAACAATCTGTGTATCTTAAATGTGTGCACGGTCAAACTGAGCCTGCAAAGGTCCAGCATTAGAGGGATCACCTCATAATATAATATTGTCTTTAATAAACCTTTTTTTCGCTTGGGCGGTTCGTTTTCCCATTACAGACCACGTGATATTCTCTAGAGAATTGCTCTTTTATCCATCGAGAAATTATTCACGGGGCAAGGGACAATTTGGAAATTGTCTGAAACTGGGCAAGAAGCCGCCCAGTCGAAAAAGGTCTAATGCTAAGCAAATTCCTTCTCTAGTTCCACTTGCTTGTTTTTCGGGTACCCGGGCCTGTTAGGAATCGCAAAGAAAAAAATTAAAAAGAACAATGACAGTAAACGTATACAGCTGTCACTCGATGTCTAGGTTTTACAGTAAGGGCATTTGTAACTGGATTAGTCAGCGCTGCAGTAACGGGCGGGACAACTCCTTGGGGGAGTCAAGTTGTAGATATAGTAGGAGCTGCAGTTCTTTACTTGAATGGGGAATGGTTCGTGATAACAGTTTCCATTCTTATTAATGCAGACATTTCTTGTGACTGTACCCTCAGCCACTGTAGGATGACCACCACTCAACCAGATAGGATAGGCTGTATCACAACGGAACTCCAGTGGACATGTGGTCACCATTTTTGTGCCTGCAGCTCCTTGGAAGCGATACCAGCCATTGAGGGTGTTGTCACATTTGGCGTCACCTTGTGTTTCGTAGTCATGTTCTCTTTTTGCATCGGACAGATTTTGGTAATTTTGACATACATCAACTAAAGGAAATACAAAAATGTGTAAATAAATATGTGATAAGCAAAGAAGACATTTGAACAAGTACGAAAAAAGGAAATCAATGGAATACGTAATTAAGAATTGATTCATGCTTTAGCGTGCATCGTAGAGTTGCTCGATGCGCAGTCAGGAGAAACTCTAGCGTCTTTAATGCTCTCCGACTTTTCGTTTGGCGTATGAAATACATAAAAGAGCTAAATTTCCATTGGGGTAAATTACGTGACATAGGAAGAGGTGTACTAATAGAACATTTTCGTATTCTCGGTATTGGACTGAAACTGCAATCATGGACAAATTGCATGTGTTGGAAAATTTGCCAAAACATGAACTTATAACCGTAATACCTACAGAATAAGTGTCAGCACCCCCATTCCCCCTTTCAATGTTGGAAAATGGTATAATGCAAACTTGTGTTAGATGAAAGTGTTAAGTTAAAATTGCATAGGGGTGAGGAGGGGCAAAATGTAAAAAGAGTGACGTTTTCTACAATTGCAAGTGACTAAGGTTGTAGCTTGCCATGGAGGCTGGTGCGGGGAAATATCATTAAATAAAGATAAATATCATTTGCATTTGAAAAGACTCCTCGCATTAACCTCAGTATCAAGCTAGTTCCAGTCCAATACCGAGAATACCAAAATGGCCAATTGACTTGTGTCTTACACATAATGGAGGATGGAGCGGATAGCAACTTCTCACGGACAGGTTGTAACTAATTTTAAGCAACGAAGGATACTCATGTTATGAACCAAATTATATTGTACCTTCACAGGTTGCACCGTTCTTTACGAATCCATCTTTGCACTGGCAATTGTACGATCCATGCGTATTACTGCACACAGAGTTGCCAACGGCAGCACATGGGTTCTGCGCATCACACTCATTGATATCTGGGAGATAGAATGTGATATTATTGTTATATTTAAGCCAACGGTCAAATATGTGATTGTTTCCCCGTCGGTTTTCCACTCCAAGGGTTTATGAAACCGACTCTGTGTGTTAAGCATTGTCAGTAATGCTGTGCTATTTTTTCCTCACTCGTACCGGCCTGACCCTAGTCCAAAGGAGGAGTGGGTGGACAGAAGCACTCTCTGGGTTTTCTTGGTAGTAAGACATGGAAAGTTCATTTTACGTATAATGATATCTCTTGGCTTGCTTAAGAATTCCTACCAGATAAGTTGTCGTTTTTTCTGTTATTATGACGTCATGTGATGTCATTTAGCCGGCCATGTTGGATCCACTAACTAGAATTTCAAAATTATTTTCTCAGAAATAACACTCAAACTGCGGTGACAAACATGACAATAAAACGCATGTTGGAAAACAAAATTCATTTAACTTGGCGTTTCGTATGTTTCGACATACATCTTCAGAAGTGACAGTTTAGGATAGTAGTAACAACCGAATTTTAGATAAGTAATTAACAATAACAATGACAGGAGCTGGGAAAACTTTGCACATTAAAAGATGCAAATTAATAACGACAAAGTGTTTCGCCGCTAACATTATCATTTAGGGAAGGTTTCAGCTCCCTAATTAGTAAAGTCTCCTTTATCTTGGAATGTGTATCTGGCACACCTTTTGCTAATGTCTCAAAAGTGGTCCCATTTTAAGTTGTGACCAGTTGACGTTACGTGATTGACAGATACTTTAATAACGAAAAGTGAGCGTGCGGATGAGGTTTGCTTTTTATTTCCTAGGTGTGAAGGAGTTACATTTTGTGTACAGGCCGGAAAAGGTCTTCTTTCGGTAAGTAGATGTTGACAAAGTATGACTGTGGCGTTTGATGAGGATATCCAGGAAAGGGATTGTACTGTTCTCGTCAAATTCAACGGTGAATTTGATATTTGCGTGACGATAGTTATAGTGTAGAAACTGAGTTGCTATGTCTTACTGTCGAACAAGGTGAAGGTATCGTCAACGTATCGAAACCGAATGGAAGGGCGAGCGTTGTTGTTAAGAACCCTTTTCTCTTCAAAATGGCACATAAAGATATTGGCCAAAACAGGACCTAAAGGAAAGCCCGTTGCCACACCGTCAATTTGGTGTTTTATTGTCATGTTTGTCACCGCAGTTTGTATGTTATTTCTTATTAAGCTAAGATGGCCAAAGAAAAGGAGTATTTTCTCAGGAGGTCAGTAAAAAATCGTAAGATGTTTGAAAATTACTCCAAAATAATAATGATAGTGAAATGATACTAATTCTTCAATGTTGTCGAAGAAAACAAGAAAAAAGGAATTTTTTTAAAGACGACCCAACAGGCCATTTCAGAATTACTTTTTGCCTCTTTCCCAAAGGGAGTCTTGGTGCCGAGCCTTTTGCATGCAAATTAAATTCGTTTTCATCTTAACGGTTGTGTACCAGGCCTCGTTTTAGTCCAACTTGGAAATAGCCCATTTGACATAAACTTCTCTATTTGGCTTGACTTGGATATCTCTGGTAATGTCAAATGGCGTGAAAAAACAGACGACATACCAAAATTTTGAAAAAGGATGAATGAATTGACACTGAAAAAAATTCTAACCCCAAAGGCCAAGCGTTTAAGGTCTTTTGTTAAGCATAAGTGCTTCTTTCAGGGCAGTTTCTTACAGGATACTTTCTAAATAAAATAAGTACAGTTCATAGTAAGTAACCTGGTGATCCACTAAATTCTGTGCCACCAAATAACCTATAACTTGTGATCATTAATTATTTGAACATTACATTATTAGTCTCACCTGTGCAGTTGTGTCCATCTCCAGTATATCCTGGATTACACGTACAGTTGTATGAACCATGAATATTAACACAGTCAGCATTGGCATGACACTTGTGCGAAGCTGAAGTGCATTCGTCAACATCTGAGAAAAGAAAGCGACAACAACGAATTATTTACCTCGTGTTTTATGCAGACTAATGATCTCAACTCCAAACTGCTTTTGGTGTTTTTTTGGTTAAAGGGTCTCATTATAGAAGACGGTTTTCGTTTATGTTGTGTTATCCTTCAGTTTTTAGCTAGAGTATTCTCAAACAACATAAAAAGATAAGTAGTCAATAACATTTTTATACAAGAAAAGGTAATGCTTAACTTTTAATCGCGGGTTAGTGTCATCCGGCTTACGAAAAACCCGACCCAGGACGCTAATTGGATTTTGGTAACTCATGGATGGGGGGAACGAGGGAAATACGACTCAATAACTTAAGGGTTAATTAAATCATGGAAATAACAGTCGATATTGTGAGAAGATAACCAGTGTCGCTAGGCTGTGATAATGCATTGGCGAGATGAAAGTAGCAATGTATGTTGACAGACTGATGTACATTTTAGGACACTGGCTGGTTGTTTCTTTGCAGGAAAACTTCACCGATGATACCATAACGTAAACTGTCTTACCCTCTGTACAATGTTGACCCTTGAATTCAGGAGAACACAAACATCGATATCCTTTGTTGGTAAATCCCGCCTGGCACGTGCCGTTGTTCTGACACGGTTTCTCTCCACAGGCATTCTTAGCCAAGAAGAAAGAAAGATAAAATTTTGAGTTAAATTCTCATTTTATTCCCAAATTTACTCCGTTTAGTTTCTATGAAGACCTAAAGACAGACAGACAGACAGACAACCTTTATCGATGCACGACACCGTAATGATTCGATTTAGCACCCAGGGTGCTTTTTTTTTTGGTAGCTCAAGGGAGGGCGTTTATTCGAGAAGGCCGCTTATTCGGGATAGGGCAGGAGTACCCAACGACACTTTAACTGGAAATTTAATATATGACTTCCCAAGCACTGATTCTGTGCTCCCACGTCAATTACCATTAATAATCAACTTTCCTGGGAAAAAAATATCCGCTCTTCACTGCTAGCAAGATCGACTTTATTTCATAAAACTCCCAGCCAGACATAATGAAAATTTTGAATACCGAGCTAGAAAAATGGCAATTAGCCAAGTAGCCAGCCAGCAGTAAAGGGTAACATTGTAAATGCCAGCAAGGCAATTATTGGCGAAAAAATGTTCTGGTCAGCGTTTTGACCTAGATTAAAAACAAACGCATTGTTTAGGACCTTTATTCAACAGCCTATTGTCTGTTGACTATTATTAGAGATAAATTAGCAATATGTGGTTATTTTTGCCGCTATGAGCAAAATGTACACTATGATTATGTTATCACTTAAAAACAATACAACTAACCATTTATGTCTTAAGCGGATCGGACAAGGTGTCTCCCAGCTCGTTGTTTTCCGATACTTCAGATGCCTTCCAGGTTCAGGATACGTGTGACAGTTTGGCACTTTACGTTCTCACATCTAAAACGGTTCACACTTATGTTTAAAATAAGATCCCTCTAATCCTTCTAGACATTCAGATCAAACTTGCTTTCACCAAAGAAATGTCTGTTGCAAAATTACTTTTATATAACGCTGTAACGGAAATGAACAAAAAATAATATTGAAGTCCTTTACTACTACATATCAGCCTTACTTCTACATTACTAGCCCAATAATGATTGTAATTTCAACAACAGCAACACACTTTATATGTTTACCCCGATTTAGTAGTTTACAATTATTTCTAATGATTTTTTTGAAAAATAAAGGGTTATGCCAGCTCCTTAAAACAACCAAAGGGAGCTGGTTTAGTGCTGATTAGTAACACCATGTTTACCTCAAAAGTATTGAAAAACGTGTTTTTCTTTTTCTTTGGACAACTGTCTTCTCTGAGCTTCCCACTCTGGAATTGCGAGATAAAAGTGTATAAACCACATTAGAATCTTTATCATAAAACGAGTAAAAAAAAAATCTTGATAATACATACCTTGAATGTTGGTGATCCATCTCAGTCCATGTCACTGATCCATGCCTTACCCAAGACTGCAAAGCACTGTCAACACAACTTTCACAAATTAATTTAACTTGAAAGCTAAACAACCAAGGACACTCACATTCCTAGAGGTAGTTTACCGTAAAAATTTCATAAATACCCATTGAATGGATGTTCAAAGCCGTTCACCGTGAAAGTTTCACACAGTTAAGTGCAAAGTTTCGCAGCAAAGACCCCGGCATTGTTGGGATGTTATAGGCTGTTTACCGTAAAAGTTTCACACAGTTAAGTGCAAAGTTTCGCAGCAAAGACCCCGGCATTGTTGGGATGTTACAGGCCGTTCACCGTAAAAGTTTCACACAGTTAAGTGCAAACATTCGCAGCAGAGACCCCGGCATTGTTGGGATGTTACAGGCCGTTCACCGTGAAAGTTTCACACAGTTAAGTGCAAACATTCGCAGCAAAGACCCCGGCATTGTTGGGATGTTACAGGCCGTTCACCGTAAAAGTTTCACACAGTTAAGTGCAAACATTCGCAGCAAAGACCCCGGCATTGTTGGGATGTTACAGGCCGTTCACCGTAAAAGTTTCACACAATTAAGTGCAAACATTCGCAGCAAAGACCCCGGCATTGTTGGGATGTTACAGGCCGGTCACCGTAAAAGTTTCACACAGTTAAGTGCAAAGTTTCGCAGCAAAGACCCCGGCATTGTTAGGATGTTATAGGCCGTTCACCGTAAAAGTTTCACACAGTTAAGTGCAAAGTTTCGCAGCAAAGACCCCGGCATTGTTGGGATGTTACAGGCCGTTCACCGTAAAAGTTTCACACAGTTAAGTGCAAAGTTTCGCAGCAAAGACCCCGGCATTGTTGGGATGTTACAGGCCGTTCACCGTAAAAGTTTCACACAGTTAAGTGCAAACATTCGCAGCAGAGACCCCGGCATTGTTGGGATGTTACAGGCCGTTCACCGTGAAAGTTTCACACAGTTAAGTGCAAACATTCGCAGCAAAGACCCCGGCATTGTTGGGATGTTACAGGCCGTTCACCGTAAAAGTTTCACACAGTTAAGTGCAAAGTTTCGCAGCAAAGACCCCGGCATTGTTAGGATGTTATAGGCCGTTCACCGTAAAAGTTTCACACAGTTAAGTGCAAAGTTTCGCAGCAAAGACCCCGGCATTGTTGGGATGTTACAGGCCGTTCACCGTAAAAGTTTCACACAGTTAAGTGCAAAGTTTCGCAGCAAAGACCCCGGCATTGTTGGGATGTTACAGGCCGTTCACCGTAAAAGTTTCACACAGTTAAGTGCAAACATTCGCAGCAAAGACCCCGGCATTGTTGGGATGTTACAGGCCGTTCACCGTAAAAGTTTCACACAATTAAGTGCAAACATTCGCAGCAAAGACCCCGGCATTGTTGGGATGTTACAGGCCGGTCACCGTAAAAGTTTCACACAGTTAAGTGCAAAGTTTCGCAGCAAAGACCCCAGCATTGTTAGGATGTTACAGGCCGTTCACCGTAAAAGTTTCACACAGTTAAGTGCAAACATTCGCAGCAAAGACCCCGGCATTGTTGGGATGTTACAGGCCGTTCACCGTAAAAGTTTCACACAGTTAAGTGCAAACATTCGCAGCAAAGACCCCGGCATTGTTGGGATGTTACAGGCCGTTCACCGTAAAAGTTTCACACAATTAAGTGCAAACATTCGCAGCAAAGACCCCGGCATTGTTGGGATGTTACAGGCCGTTCACCGTAAAAGTTTCACACAGTTAAGTGCAAAGTTTCGCAGCAAAGACCCCAGCATTGTTAGGATGTTACAGGCCGTTCACCGTAAAAGTTTCACACAGTTAAGTGCAAACATTCGCAGCAAAGACCCCGGCATTGTTGGGATGTTACAGGCCGTTCACCGTAAAAGTTTCACACAATTAAGTGCAAAGTTTCGCAGCAAAGACCCCGGCATTGTTGGGATGTTACAGGCCGTTCACCGTGAAAGTTTCACACAGTTAAGTGCAAAGTTTTGCAGCAAAGACCCCGGCATTGTTGGGATGTTACAGGCCGTTCACCGTAAAAGTTTCACACAGTTAAGTGCAAAGTTTCGCAGCAAAGACCCCGGCATTGTTGGGATGATACAGGCCGTTGACCGTAAAAGTTTCACACAGTTAAGTGCAAACATTCGCAGCAAAGACCCCGGCATTGTTGGGATGTTAAAGGCCGTTCACAGTAAAAGTATTGCTATTAACAGCATCATTACTCGTTAACTCGTTAACAAAATGTATCAATCAGATCAATGTAATGTCATAAATATACACTGGACGATCAGCATAAAAGATTCACAAAGTTAATCTCGTGATTTCATCAACAAATTTGCTCATCTTTTCTCGGGTACCAGTCCATGACATCGGGTAACGTTTGCAGCATCTTTAGCTGTGCTTCTTATAGTTCACGCAGTTAATTTTACACCTGAAAAATGATATGTTTTAGAAAATGTAACATACTGCACAATCCCTCTTATATCGGCGTCCTCCCCCCGTCCACACACACACACATGCATCCAAATACGCATACAGCCACGGACATATAATAATATACAAAACTGGTGATACTATCGGGCCCCTCAATGTAAGATCTAGATCAAGAACTATGTTCACAAAAATAGCTCATTCATGAGAGAATTCAATGAAATGTCTTAGATTTTAACTGATGTTACATTGCTGAAAATTACATTCCCTGGGGCAAGTCAAAGAAGCAAGGATTTAACTGTTTAAGAAAAATAATTGTGGAATAATTTTTTACCGCTTATTTCGTCATCAAACTATAACCCAGAAGCGTGAATTCAGTGAATGGTGTGATCTGGTACCACGCCCCTCCCCTATTTTTTCGTGTGCCATGTTTCGCGCTTTGCCTAAGCTACATGAACTGAACCGCGCGATGATTGTTCCACCACAAAATCACTGTCTGTGCCATCATAAAAAAGAAGGACAATAAGGCGAAATGTCTCCATTTCCGGCAACAACGCAGGCATGCAAAATAACTTGTTCTCTAACAGAAACTGAATGTGCGAAAAACACGCGCGTTAACAAATGGGAACGCATAAGAAATTAAATTACACATTATTCTCCTGGCGCTATCGACACCGAAAGAACGAAGCCTGGAATGACATGATTGTCTTCTGGTCTTTTCTCACCTTTGACATGGCAAGCCTTTGTATTCCCTTTTAAATCCCAAAGTACAGTACAATTAGCATTGAACTAGGTCAATCAGGTGTGTTGGTCAACAGCTCTTTCAGGGCAAATTTTCGGCGATACCAAAAGGCAGCAATAGGTAATCAGCCTTCAGTTATATAAAGAACACGACCGGACTTCAGTAAAGAAACCGATGGAAACAATACTTTCTTACACCGGAAAAAAATAATCATTTCAATATCTCGTCAGTTGTCCAAGACGCGGCAAATGTGTTTCAATAGCTCATGTTTTAACGTTCGACGCGTTAAAAAGCGGTCATCATCGACTGCAGCACCGGGATCGGATTTTACTGGTCGTTAAAATTACAGAATTGAAATTACACTTGGAAGTAGGATCACTGTGGATGAATGCACTGACAATTTCGAAAACCCTTCCAAGTTCTGAGACATATCAGGCCTTTTCTTGCTTTCACTGTCTTCACTGAAGCTGCACTTTCCGTTGGGTTTGAAATACAATACAGTGGCGAATACAGTGTGAAAACCTGCGCCGGCTTTTCCCGCACACATTGCGTAAACATTATCACTGAATATTAAATATATAGGCTGATTCAGCTAGTTCAACTCCAAAGTAGTTCTTACCTGAACCTTTGAATTTATCAGTGGAGTCCTCAGAGTTCTCTGGCTGCCAAACCCTCAAACAACTGGTCGGCAAAATCTGATCACGCTTGAAACCGACCGTTGGACACAAAATTATACGGGAACAATATTTTAGTTACAAAATATTACGAGGTTACCCGAGTCCCACCGGGCCTCAGGCAAAAATGTGAAAAGACTGCACGAACCAACAAACGTCATCACCAGATAACCAGTTTTCTCAAGGTAGAACATGAAAGCAGAACAGACGATGATTTTCCGCGACCGGATCAACGGTGGTGAAACATGCAACTGAACGTGGGAAAAAGGAGCGTCAAGGGAAAAGAAACCGATCTAATTTCACACTATAAATGACAGCAGAACAGACTTCTATTGTTTGCTGGTAAATAAAACTTTAATAAACAACTAACATTATATTGTAAGCATGTTTTCAAACAAAAGGTCAAGCAGTCAGAGAGTGTCAAGTGACACACTTCAGTCAGTGATCTCATCCGGAAAGTAATTTCCAGCCAGAACTGATTAGTAAAACCACAATGTAAGCTATTTGAACACCAAAAAAAATTTTCCAGCTAGCTAGCTCTCGATAAGCTAAATTCTCAGCAAGATTCTGTTTAATGCTAAAATTCCCAGCCAGCTCAACTTTAGTCTGCAGAGCGGATATTTTGCGGAGCGGATCTGACGGGTACTCCTAATAGGGCGCTTATTTCTTTCTTGAGAAACAGGCGAATGTTCAAAACAAAACTTTAATACGGTATTTGTTAACAGAAACTGTAACAGTAACAAATATACGGTAGATGTTCAGTTAACTTGAGGGAATTTTAATCATTTCGACGCCACTTACGTGTCACTTACGGTTCATCAGTACGTAAATAAAAGCTTTCTGGTGTGGCGTCTTCGACGTCCGAATCTGTGATCTCGAAAAAAGAATCCTTATCGCGTGAAAATAAAATAATTGCTCATCGTAACGAAAGGGAATGGTAGCCCTTGTGGGAATAGGGGCGCTTATTAATAAAAACACATTCGAAGTAGGGCGCCAATTCGAAAGGAGGCGCTTATTGGAAGGAGGGCGCTAAATCGAATCATTATGGGGTAATGCATAATAAAATTAAAATAATGTAAAATAAAATTAAACTTCGTACAAAGTTTATACATGATAGATACAGTTCATCTAAAATTCTACTAACATAAGATTTTACAAACTGAATGGGATTAATTAACTAATTTTGCTATTAATTAAGCTAAGCATATCAGAAAAGTTGATCTTTCGCTCAGCTACTTCATATTTTCCGCTCTTTGATGGTTTCAGATGAATTTGATTATAAACCTAATTTGATTAGAAACCACACACTAACCTTTAATCCACGATAAATGTAATTTTGCATTGACTTTAGATCATTAGGGTATTCAAAGTGAGTTGAATTATTCAGTTCACAATTAGTGATCGCCGGAGACCTTAATTCCATGTTATAACTGACACAGTTGGGTTCCATAAAGCAGAGAGCTCCGCAGAAGTCTTTGAAAACGGACTCCACAGTTTTCATTACGTGGTTAATAAGTCGTTTGCCTTGAAACGAGAGCGCGGATCGGAACTCCAGTTGACGGCACGGGTCTGTTGAGTAAAGAGTCAGATGATCGATAATTATCATAAGCATTCAGTTTGATTTTCTTGAATACATGCAGTAACCACCCCCATACAAGTGATTGGTTTTAAGAGAGGTTCCTCCTCCAAGATGATGTCTTATTAAGGAATATGCCCCCCCCCTCCCTCCCTCTTAGGTGGGGTCATCTTATGTGACTCCTCTTAGAGAGGGGCCTTATCATGTATCGCGCGAGGGACTCCCTGGTGGATGCCTCCACCGGGGGTACCCAATGAGGAAGTGGAGTGTTCCCCCAGAAGCCTTCCAATACGGCTCAACGGTTTTCATCGCGTTGGCCATAAGTCGTTTTCCAAGCATGACACGATAGCTGGCTCGGACTGAATTCCAGTTTGCGGCAGGGTTCTGTCAAGAGACAGATTGTCGAAAACTGCCATTGAAATTTGAATTTGCTGTAATCATGATAGCCGCGAGCTACTATGCCAAGAACAGGAGACAATATAGCGTCTTTAGTTACTTAAATGTCTTCAACAACATGGCGGAAATCCATGAAAAGATCGAAAGGCACGATGGTTCACTGGTGCTTACGTCGCCGGAAGTGCATTCGAAGTACTCATCTTCACATTTGCTGAATACGTATAGGTAGTGGCATGAATGCCAGGGTAGTGAAGGATTTTGACCTCAAGTTTAAATTGGAGTCAAAAGGCTCGCATAATTTTTAGGGAATATTTTTCTTTTGTATGAGGCTACTCCTTCCTGAGTGGTACGTAAGTGTCTTAACAGAGGGACTGCCGAGGAAACATGCTTTTTATATTCCTTGGAGGACTGCATATTTGGCGATCTCGTGCGATGAATAAATCAATTACAATCAACTACAATATTTATTGTTGCGGCAGTTGATAGAATTGCTAATGGAACAAGGTGTTTAGATCCTGTGATGTTTTAAGCGAGTATCCATGTAATTATTCGATTTTTACGACGTACTGTTTTTCAATGTGTTTTAACAATGTAGTGATCATATGAGCCCGGTTTCCGAGATCTCGCTTCCCCACTATTTTCTTCGTAAAATTTTCGATTTGTTCGTATCAGAAGCCGGGCTGACCCGGTTACAACCGAGATCTCGGCAGCCGGCCGGGCTGGAAATCGTTCCCATATGAACACTCTAAGGACCTCTCCATATGAGCCCGGTAGCCGAAACAAATTTTGTTGTCTGTCATGGCCAGAAATTCCGGACATCGAGTCTGTTAATTTTCGTGCGGCATACGTCTAGTACACATTGTAGTGGTGCATACCGCTGTTCAGTACGGCGTACTTCGGGCTCAACGACATTACAGAAAAAGTTGTTGTACAAAAAAGTGTTGTTGAACATGTAAATAACTGCTGGTCGAATTAATTACATAACAGTAAAATCTAGAGAAAATTGCCTTTCAAACGATGTCTTTTGGAGCAAAATCGGGCCATTTGCAGCCGAAATATCGCCGTGCAAAGACAGCGAATTTGGGGATTTTAGCGTGGCTGTTTACGAGCTTGCTTTCCGTCATTTTGCAAGCTTTTTAAAACCAAAAAGCAGAGCGAAGAAATCAGCATCGCAGGTGAAAATTGGTCAAATAGTACATCATACGGTGCTTTTCTTCAAGCGATCGCGGCACTTGGGATATCCCGATTATGTTGTCTGCTACAGAGGATCAAAATCTTCTTGGGATGCAAAAATGGGATTTCAAGCCACTGTTTTGTAGAGCATTGTATGGGCCAAGCTTCGAAAATAAACATCGATGAAAAGCAGGGCCAGTAACATTTGTTGATGAAAACCAACTTATCAGAATAGCCGAGGAAACTTTGAAGAACTCTACCGGATCGCGGCACTTGTTCCCGGTAAGCCAGAACGTGCTCTAATTTATTTTGTTTTATTTCTGCCATACATTTCCTTTGAGTGTTTGGCGGCCATATTGTCAAGTAACCTCGCGCGTGCGCCGTTGCGATGTCCGGAATTTCCGGCCATGTACGGGAAATTTCAGCCCAGTCGACCGGGATGAAATCCAAAGAAACACAACCAAAATGGTGGAACATAAACTTGTATCGTTCGCGGCGGTCGTAGCTTTGTGGACTCTTGTAACTTTACTAATAAAGCTAATTCGCATACTCCTAAAGTGGAAATACATACGTACAAGACAAAAAGTATGCCATTTTTGGCGCTATGTTGGGAAAGCGAAGCCATTTTGTCTAGAAAGCTTCGTCCCGGTTACCCGGACCGGCTGGAGTGTTCATATGGGAAAATTTTCATCCCGGTTTCCCAGATCTCGGCAAACGGGCCAGCCCGGCTTCTCTTATTAACACATCGAAATTTTTACAAAGGAAAGAGTGGCGAGGTGAGATCACGGAAACCAAGCCAGCCTCGGTTGACCGGGCTCATATGAAAAGGTTCTTAGACTATTCTAGCCCGGTTACCAGGACAAAACATTTTCAACTGTACGCAACCCCATGCGGTTTCACACGTGTTCAAGTTATACCTCAGGAAGTTGAATGTGTGTATACCCACAAAGCCAGCAAGAACCAAGTGGAAACTTTTAATAACAAAAATAAGTATCACAAGACTGAAATGATCAGTGTAGTGATTAGTCTCTCAGCTGGACAAAGAAGTTGAACTCAAATTTCAGTACTTACTGTTCTGCTGTTATTTCTATTCTTTGTTTATATTATTCTAGTAATTCATAGATAAATCTTGTTAATTAGTTGAAATTTACTTTTTTTATCACAATATGGAACTATTAAGCTGGAAATTAGTTCACACTTCCACTCCCGAGATCTAAAAGCTAATTCTCCTAACCGATGACCATACATTAGCTTTGCTTCTCAGGAAAATTTGGTATTATATGAGAACAATATCCACTAGATGATAGCCCCTCTACTTGACAATGTATCCAAATTGTAATAAAAATTTATCAAGTGACCAGGTGACCACTCCTGGGAACAGGGTTATGTAGTTCACATTTGATTTGTTTTAGATTCGTTCAAGAATATTAACTAGGTCAGCACCGTAGATCCTGTGTGTAGCCCTACCGTTCCGCTTCCCAAGATGAAACAGAAGGATGTTCCTTCCTGCCATTTCCAGTGCTCTTTGAGGCTGGGTACAGGTAGTACTCATAAACCACAGTTAGAGTTTAAAGGATCTTTAAATGATATTGCTGTCAATGACATTTTATTTCGTTTAAACTTACGTGTTGCAACAAGCAAGTTAAAGTTTGAGTTCCAAATCAAAGACCATTCATTACTAGGTCTGTGAGCATTCTCCTGAAAACAATCCCTTTTCCTGCGTCACAAGAGTAAACTGGATAAGGAATGTTCTTAAACTACACTTAATTCTCCTTCATAAGTTCAATTTGAGTCATGACTAAATCCTTATCGATGTTTACATTATGTGTCTCACAATAATTGTGGAATACAAAACATACATAAATAATTGTTGGGAGAACCTCAAGCTTGGAGTCCACTTTTGTAGTGAGAATGGACCATCTTACCTCGAGTCGCCCAAAAGCACATTCGATTTGGTTTCTGGCGGAACGCAGCATGTTAAAAATGACTTGTTTCGAGTTGCTGTTACGTGCGTCGTACTCTTTCATGTGGAAAGGAAGCAGTAGGTATGCTGGATCACCAATGAGATAATTCGGTATTTTAACACTTCCCTTAACTAGAGTTTGGAATGCACTTGGCAGTTTGCTGCTTCTCAGTTTGGCATAGATAGAGGAATTGAATTGGCAAAAACTTTTGTATCATGCACACTTCCTGGCCACTTGCATTCATTCAAAATCTATAATGGAACCTTTGTAGTCACACACAGCCTCTACACTTAATGAAAAGAATTGTTTGTAGCAGAAAAAATCTTGTGAGTTCCCTGATGGGCATTCAATTGGAAGATGAGTCCCATCAATGCAACCAAAAGCTTGTGTCATTCCAAATGTTGCTTAAAACTGCTACTTTCTCCCTCATACTTTCTTCATTCTCTGTAAGATGGAGATATTTTGGGCCAAGATAGTTTGGAATAGCCTGACAAACCTCACTTACAGTAGCTAATGCAGTGTTGAGTGCTAGTCCAAAACTATTAATCATTCTCAGAGGTCCGGTGTCTTTTAAAAAATACAATGCAACTGCCACCTTTGTTCCGCACTCAGTGCGCTGTGATAAGGTGACTTTGGCCTGGTGAAATGTAAGGCCTCAGCTCCGATACTAAGTTCACAAAACAAGTCCTCGACATTCGAAAGTTTTCTTCCAACATCATCTTCAGGTTCTACTCCGGTCCAGATGTTTGTCTACCACAAATCAGCTCGACCAGGTTTGTGCCAACAACTTCGCTTACTTCGTTTACATCGAGCCTTGCCTGCCGTATTTTCCACAGCAGAAGAAAGCCATTCAGCTGTAGCAACATAGCAACCGGATAGCTGACAACGGGAAGGTACGAACAATACAACTGTAGGTGGCGCCCTCTTTGTTTACCGATTTGAATTTCGCGCTGACACTCGTTCTCAGAGTCTTAAGGTGCGCCGGATTCCCGCGGGTATTTCTTTCATCTCAGTAATTGGGACGAAATTCCCTATACGAACACATGACAAAATCCATCCCGCTAACGGGCCAGCCCGGCAACCGGGCTCATATGAAGAGGTATGGGCTCCGGCTGGGGTATTTGCGTCAAAGAACTGGAAATTTTACTTATATTCGCTTGAATGACGAAATTTCACTTTCTAATGATAAATATTCAGTATCAATAATTAATTTCAGGCAGACACGAATAATTATAATATGTACGGTTTGTTTCTTTAATAGAATTTGACAACATGTTCCGTGTTTCTATCAAGTTATAGAAACACGAATATAGGTTTGGGAGAAAGAGAAATGTTCTGGGAACGTGAGTCGACTCGTGTTTCTACACTAAAATCGATAGAAACATGAGGGATATTTTTTTGTTATTTTTAGCAAATTCCGCGACAACTTGTTTACTTTGATCATCCAAAGGTAAATTCTCTTTGCCCGGATCATCATTACGTCAACAGCTCCTGCTATTTCTGTGCCAGTTCTATCGAGTTTCAGTTTAAATCTGCTAGTGCTCTATCACGAATGCCATTACGCTACTCACTCTCTATTGAGAAAAATTGTTCAATAGAAACACGATTTTAAACCAAACAGCCCGTTTATTTTATATGAGCTATTTTCTAAACGAAATTGAAACATTTTACTTTGGTAGTTTGAAATTAACCAGCACATATCTCAAGTTTATTAAGTACAGTTGGACCAGGCTAATTCGAACTGGGTTATTTCGAATTCTCTGTTATTCCGAACTCGAAACCATTTTCCTTGAATTTGTCCCTCAGTCATTTACTATTCGCGCTTACGAACTCTCGCTATCTCGAACTATTTTTCCTTTCCCCTGGGATTCGTACTTGAGGGGATACATTTTGAAAACAGAATGTAGCTCGGCTAGAAGTTTCGACCATTCTCTCTATTTTCTTCGATACGAAAGTTCAAATGTAGCAGTTAGAGGCTGAACAGAATTGAAACTGATATTTGGTGTCGTAATGAAAGAAAAGTACACATTTATCATTCTAACGAGACGATTCACTTGCCCTTGCCACACGCGGTTTGCTAACGTGAAGGACACCGGACAATAATTACGTCACTATTGATAACAAGATGGGTTTCTTATCTCAAGGACCTATTTATTCCATTACATTAACAGCAACGAATTTTAGAAAGAATGTTCCCGTCAAAGGTGTATTATATTTAATAGAGTACTATAAATTCAAGAAATTGATTCGCTAATGAGTTCCAAGGAATTATTTTGAACAGCGGGTACCTTTACAGACAAGATGCAATAAAGGTGATTATTATATTACTGAAATGAATTTCGAAATTTTATTTTCTCCAAATACCCAAATAACGGCATTTACTGATTCTCGAGGATATCTGCAGAACTTGGAAATGGAATCATAAGTAATAATAATTACACATTCGGACCAAACCGTTCCTTTTGACTTCCAACAAAAATATTCCTGAATGTTTTGGCGTGATGAAAAGCACCCGGTCACGTTGTGCTTGATTTGCTATTTGAATGTTTTCCGTCTGACAACATTATTTTAAAGATAAATTAGACTTTTCTTATAAGTATCACATAAATGCAAAGGCGAAGGGAACAAACCAACCAAAAAATACCCAAACAACGGCATTTCCTGATTCTCGAGGATATCTGCAGAACTTGGAAATGGAATTTTAAGTAATAATAATTACGCAGTCGGACCAAACCGTTCCTTTTGATTTCCAACAAAAATATTCCTGAATTTTTTAGCGTGATGAAAAGCAACCGATCACCTTGTGCTTGATTTGCTATTTGAAGCTTTTCTGCCTGGCAACATTGTTATTTTAAAGATAAATTACACTTTTTTTTACAACTATCACATAAATGTAAAGGCGAAAGGAACAAACCAACCAAAAAATAGCCTACTCACCTTCGCAATTCACTTTTGCCGTCAGTTTACACAACAGGAAGACAATAAGTGTGCTGTAGTCCATGTTGAAAATTACATTGATAGTCTTGTCGCGAGAGATAAACCCATAGCCAGAAATTCCGAACCAAAGTGAGTGGTGCTTATTTCTGTTATGCTCCAGTACACATGTCAGCCTGTCAATAAAGCTAGCGTGTGATTGGCCCGTCTGTTAAAGCCGAAGCTGTAGTCAAGCCAAAATGGCGTCGCGCGATAGACCGTCTAGAGGCTACTTCTCGGTCTTAAATTCGATTTCATCCGCGGACGCCGACTTTGGCCAGCCAAAAATAAACAAGTACAGAAGATCGTCGTATTGGGAATTTGAAAGGCTCGTCGAAAGACGGGAAAGAAATGAAACGGTAAGTGTTTGGTTGTAGTGCCTGTTTTCGCACGTGCTCGCTTGGTTGATATTAACTGAATTCAGTGTTTACCCGAAATCAGCACGAGCCTTTCTTACCTTTCATTTAATTAGGTAGAATGTTTGGTGCAATGGAAGGGCTACTCGCCCTACGAAGCCTCGTGGGAGCCAGAGGAGGGTATCTTACCTCGATGTGTGGAGCTCTTCAACAGGCCAAGCCCCCGGACGTGGCAATTGTTCAAGAAAATGCTTGTTTTTTTAGGGTGGCCGTCGAACGGCACTTGAAGTCGCGGTCACGTTTGCCTGTAAGGTTGTTTTTTCGGGGGGGGGGGGTGTTTTTCGTTTCTTGTTTACTGGTAAGGGAGTGACGAGGGAGGAATGGACATTTTTTGAGAAAGAAGATTTCAATGCTGTTTATTTTCCTCTTGGGTGGGATTACTGGGTGGACTCTCATGGTCAAGGAATAAAGGTTTTTTACCCTATAAGGGTTAAAACGTTCATTTCTTGGTCCCCAAAGAAGTATGAAATAGGTATGGGTGGGATTCCTGCTTTGTTACCAAGAGCATATCAGGAGAATAATTCTTTTAATTTTACTAAAGTAGCTCTAAATGATTGAATCATGAAGAGCTACTTTAGCAAAATTAAGAATGGTAATTGAACTGAGCGGAGTGCAATTTGGTCTGTAATCATACACGTGATTTAAAATATAAAAAAAAATATTCTCCTGATATGCTCTTTTCATATTAAATAAAAAATTATATGACTTTTGCATGCAGGGCTATTTGAGTCTAAGTGATTGGAAAATGTTTTGAGATAGATATGCCAAGTTTAAGTGGTCAGTAAGTACATTCACCTTCAAATGTGCATTCTGTAATTTTTTTACATTTGCATTCAATGTTGAAATGTACACTTACTGAGGTAGGTGAAAGGCATGCATACAAAGATAAATTTTCACGTACAAAGTAATGTACCTTTAACAGATTTGAATGTACACTTACAAAGATTTATGTACACAGCCAACAAAGTTAAAATTTACAGAGTTTAATGGCTACTAATAAAGATGTATGCACAATAACAATGTTACAATTTACAGAGTTGAATGTGCACTTACAAAGATGTATGTACACTTAAAAAGTTTATGTGCCTTTTTAATACAGAGTTGAATGAACACTTGTAACAAAGTTGTACATACTAATATTAAAGTATGTTATTTCTTTCTCTTTTGTTGAGGTTTTCGCTGTTTTTCTTTAGAGTTTTTAGCTTTTTTAGATACATTTTTTTCAGTTGGGGAGACTGCTGATGGAGTCATATTCTTTAAGCAGCTGATTCCCCTCTTTGTTCCCCTTTTTGTTTTGATAAGTTCATCCCAGTATTCCTGGGCCCTTTTTGTGTATTTGCGATGCTGTCGCTCTCTGTGCTTCAGAGCTTCCAATCTATACTCAGTGCGTAGCACCTCAGCTGGATCATCATTGTGGTTGCTCTTTGTCTGTATTAGAAATACATAAAGTTTCAAGTCGTAATGGATTGTTTTGTACCTGTGCTCGAAATAGTTCTGTAGAGAATGGCTCCCATGAAGAAATGTATTTGAAGTACAGATCTGCAAAGTCCTAAAGACAAAACATTGAGACAAGAAAATATTAAGATAAGTAAAAACAGCTAATTGCCCAACTTGTCTCTAAATTGGGATGTAATAATTGATAGGGATGAACTGATTACTTGGACTGTGATGTTATCTCAATTGATTACTTTATGAACAGATAAATTGTGTAGAATTTAAACTGTACCTACCTTCCATAATTGATTGACCATTTAGCATGTGGTCTTCTTATTTGCTTCTAAAAACACATCTTTAAATGACTCCTCCAAAGTCTGGCGGCTCTCTCTGCCATTTACAACAGCAACAGTGTGATTTCCTGAAAAAGAAGGTTGTAAATTAAAGATATATTTATTAAATTGACACCTATTCAAAACAATAATTAATAATCAGTTGCATATGTTTGTGTACTTAACTAACCTTTTGATGACAAAATATCATCCACCTTCTGAAGGATAATGAAACTCAGAAGTATGAAATTAGTCATCCTGCTCATACTTGCTCCATCACCACTTATTTTAACTTTTACTGTTTCTCCATCCTTTAATGTTCCTTTGCTTATCTGTGATTAAATTGAACATCTTTCAGTTCAAAGAACTATTTTTATTTGCCTGTCTGATTGATTAAAAGCTCACAATGCAGTTGTTATGTTAATACATATTTCACATTACATGAAATTATTAGACCTTACAAGTGCATCAACAAGGATGACATGATACACAACTTACATTTCAAAAAAAGAAAGAAAACTTAAGATATATATATATATATATTTTAATTTATTTTGCACACTATAGCTACTGAATAAACAGTATAATCTCCAGCCATTAAGTACTTTATTTTTGTGATCAGTTTTGCTGTTACACTTTAATTTTGTTTTTCTGTTGTTTACAGGTAAATGTTGGGTCCCTCATTAGACTCTTGCTCAATTCCATAGGGAACCAATGTTATTTGTTGTTATCGATTAAGGCAGGAAATGAGCATGAGCTTTCTCATCCTCTTCTTGGATTACTGCTCTAGGGTAAAGTAAATGTTTCAACCATAAGATTTTCCATTAATGGATTTATTTATGTGTGTCAATAGCTGGATGGCATTAACACTTGATGAAACTAGTCCAGTAATGAGTACTTACCATGTCTCTCACTTTGTCAGTGAGCAACTCTTTGAAGGAATACTGAGCTCCAGGTGCCAAACCAGGCGTGGTAGAAATTTTAACTTGCTTATTTAGATCAGATCGACATTGTTTTATTAAATAGGATTTAACAGGAAAATCATCAACAGCCATTGACAGCTCATGAATAAATTCATCCCCAACTCCAAATTTATCCATTAAAAAGAGTATGCTCTCCACTGTGTTTTTGTCATCGGGATGAAGTTTTTCATATTTTGATTTTGGGGATGCCACACTACCATGTTCTTGTTGCAGATTGGGATGATCTGTAGTTGAGAAGTCTATAGAAAAGCTATCAGTGCTGTTAGGGCCTTTAAGTTTCAAAAGCTGTAAATCCAGGCCAAATATTTCAACAAAATTAAGTGCCTTCTGTGTTCAAGTTTTTAGTTCTTTTAATTTTCTGTTTTTTACTTGTTTGGTTTTGAGGTCTGGAATTCCAGCTCCTCTGTGACTCCCCAAGCTTTCATTCTGTAACCTGTCAATGTAGTTAGTCAGTTGTTGATTTTCATTGTTCAGTTCTCTTGTTCTTTCCTTTTCTTTAGCATAATCTTTTTCAATCTCTGAAAGCATTTCTTCAACTAGTTTCTCCTTTTCTTCCTCAAGATTTTCATATTTTGCTCTCCAGTTACAGATTTCATCTTCTGCTCTTTCAAGTTTTGACTGAATGGAACGCAGATCTACTTCCCACTTCTCTGCCAAGATCACTTCACTTCTCAAAATAGCCAGCCTACACAATGTTTCCTCATGCTCTTTTCTGTTTTTACAATTTCCTTTTCTGTTCAGGGTCTTATTTGTGATTGAAGCAACAGAACAGCGATTTGAAAGTCGGCGCTCAATTCGATCACTCCCTCCACTGATCTTAAATGCTTGTCCAGGAATGATTCCATTTAACATGTCAATGTATGCAATACCTGGCGTTTCTTTTTTCAATTTGTGCCACTGTATCAGTGCGGCATTCTTAATTGCCAGCCAGAACACAACTTCATTACCATCACGTTGTTTTGTCACATATTTTAACTGTGCTTCTGGTGGATTGCAGATAGATACGAGGGGATCACGGACCGGGTAGCGATCAGACATTTTTTCCTTCTTGTTTTGATTTTTTTTTTTTTTTTTTTGCGCGAAAACAACAAAAAAATTCTGAAATTCCCTCCAAAAAAAAAGCCTGTGCCACCGAGCCTCTAGCCTCGTAATCACCCCCTGTAGTTACCAGCCTTTTAGCTGTCATTGAGCTGTTGGTATCAAAATGGCGATCGTTTTTGCACAGCATTTAATGCGAAGAAGAGGGGCAATCAAGACTGTTTTTTGCGCGCGATCGAAGCAAGATTAGTGTTCATGGATGCGTTTATATTTGCTGAAAGAAGGCTAAAAAAGCCGCAATATTTTCAGGGTATACAAAGTCTTAATTGCCGTAAATGTTGAATGACATCTTTGAACTTAAAAAATTTGATTGGGATGGATCGATGCCAGGAGAGGATTTCGGCTGAGTCAAGATGTGGAAAGTGACATTTATACAGGTAGGCGCCATTTTGTGTGTTCTAAAGGGCATTTCTTCGGAATGAAACGCTGCAATTAATAACCGAGAAAACCGCAACGAGTGTTTGATTTATCAAAACAAAGTAATTCTGCAATGAAAGTACTGATGAGTATCATTAGAACTGGCATTGGGATGGCGGGGATATGTCCATGATACGAATTTTAGAAACTGGTTTTATATGAATCTCCATACTGATCCTTCTATTCTTTCGCAAGTTTAAAATACCGTTAAAATTCTAAGTCTTGCGGTCTATTGCGCACGCGCGGTTCGGAATTTCTGGCTATGCTCCGACTAGTACATCAATGATAAATATTAGCTCGCGTGGATAGCTCCGCGAATTAACTGAAGTGTCGGTTTAAAACAGAATCCACGAGAAAACTGAAAACGACGACAGGACGGACGAGTCTTACTGCAGTGCACTGAAGTTTGAGTCAATAAAGCTGTTGTTTTGACAAGCATGCCACATCTTGCTGAGAAGTTCATTTCAAGCCTCGTTTTGTTATGTATTGTTAATGAGGTTCGCTTTGTTTCGGTTAGGATTTTGTAAAACAGGCTCCTGGATGGCTGGAGACGACAGGGTTAATTAAAAGACGGGAAGCTTAAAATAAACGTTTTAAGAGACAAGGTTATCAAGACGCAGCTGGTGGGAGAGAAGAGGGAATTGAAAATGCCTAAATTGCATAAAATAGAAGGCCATTGTGATCGTTTTGCAAAGCCCAAGGTTTAAATAATTGAAATTCCCTTAACTGGTTAGAACACATACCGTTTTAAGGACGGTGCCTACTAAATATAAAGATGTTTGTGTCAGGTTAGGACCACGCGAAAAAAAGTAGATCTTTGCAACACGCACTTTTTCAAGATAATTAGCCTTGAATCTCAACAAAATGCTGACATCAGCATTTCTCTTAAAGAAGAAGGAAATGATATTTCTTTACAGATTTCCTTAGAAAAGCCTTCCTCTGGTTCAGCTAAAATACAGTCTAAATACCTTTTGCTTACAACCAGAAACTAATCACGAGTTGAATAGGCTTGCCACTTCCATTTCATAAGAAAAATGTAGGGGTAGTCACGCGCTTTTGAAAGTTATTCATCTTTTTTGAAAACTTTTACGGTACTCATTGCATTTTTTCCTGTCACGTACCCAGTAAGTAAACCATTTGCGTATCTCGCACTTGTTTTGCGCGCGCACTACGCCATTTGCACGTATATGTTTACAGTTGAATTTCAGCACAATTATTTGACAGATAACAGCTAGTTTTTCAGCTGGAAGACGTTAATAGTAAGTAGTTAGGGATGTGCTGCTATTCTGGTGTTCCTGGTTTAAGTACAAGTTCATTAAACTTGATTTGGCGACAGTAGAAAAATCTTGCTTTTATTTTTGTCTTTTACTTGGTAGCGTAGTTGATTACGTCAATGTCAACCCAGCGCGCTCGTGCTGCTTAAAGCATGCCTTGCGTGATGCGTAGAACGTGTGCGCACTAACAAACGTAGTCAACGTCCTTAATATGCTGGTTTTGAGATTTTGGTATTACTTCAAAAGAATATCCTTTGTCTCAGGCATTTTTCTTTTCTCGTCACCTGTCTCTAATTGATGTACCCATTACATTGCCTTAGGAAAAATTTGATTTCGATCACTCCCGTGTTATATTAGTACAATTCGTAGTACAATTCGTCTATCAGATCTCGACCAAGGTGTCTAAATGAGTACCGACGAATTTAATGCAGGGGGTAACCCGACGATGGACTAATCCATCTAGGAGGGGAGCGGGGAGATGTAGAAATACTCCAAGTCACTCCATGCTACGGAAACTGGCATATGCTTGAGTGTCACAGTTTATTGGATCGCGCTAAGAACCAATCAGATTGCAGGATTGGTCACCGTGCCCTCTTGGGAAAAAAATAAAGTGTAGTCATTTGCCCCAACTTATAGATCAAATAGGAGGAACAATTCTTGACACTGATTTCGAAATGTCTATCGATTCGGCAACAATCAGGAAAGCAGACCTTGATGTCTGTTTTTACGCCTTCTCCTTTGTATGGCAATCTGTTGCTCTCAACATTCAACCATACTGGAAATTGTGAATTTCCTATTGGTGGACACTTGGTTGGCATTCTTGTTCCTGCAGCTCCTTGGAAACGATACCAGTTTTCCGTAAAACTTTCGCAGTCCCTGAAATCTACATTTGGTTCCTGTCGAGATCGTCTAGAGTCTGGTACCCATGCCAGGGATCAACTGAAAGAAAATACATTTTTAAACGGTTTCTTGTCTTTCCTGTAATGTTCTTGCTCATTTCGTTCATATGTCTTGCCCTTGAACAAGGTTCGTCAATTACCATGGAAACCCTGTGATTTCGCATCCTTAACTTTTTCGATCGATTTACCGTCGATCTCAATAGTAATTTGGTTATTCGGAAGAGCCTGCATTCGTTGATTTTACCCAATCACCATAAATTTAAGTCTCAGCAACATCAAGGCTTAGCCTATTACTTACAAACCAGCAATTAAGATTTATTAGCTCTGAGTTTAACGACAATTTCAAAGTCAGCTATTGTATTGGCAGCGTAGGTAGGTTACATTTGTGTCGTCAACGAACATCCTCGCAGGGGCTGAACTGAGGCAAATAGGCAGATCATAAATGTAAACTAAGAATAGGAGTGGTCCGAGATTGCTACCCTGTGGGACGCCACAAGAAACTCGGGCAACAACAGACAAATGGCCATTTATGCTGCATTTTTGGCTTTGGTCCAGAGATATGATTCAAACCATCTGAGACTACTCGTGTCACACCAGTTTATGAAGCTTCCGTACTAGGAGACTGTGGTCGATAAAATCAACGGCTTTTTTGAGATCGATGAAGGTTACACATTAAATTCGCCGGTACCTATTGAGACACTTTGGTCGAGATCAGACGGAGGCACCCCCTAATGGGTTCAGTCTTCAAATTTTCCAAGTGCATCAAACCTCGGTAACACACAGCTAAAAGCGTGAATCAATAGTTTTATTATTATAATCATAAAAATTACAATTTCCTCGATTGTGATTGGTTTAAAAAACTCCTATTTTCCACTAATTCACTTGCCAAGTTGTTATCGGACAGTTCAATAAGCCAATCACATTCAAAGTTGTAGTTTAAATCATCCAATCACTTTCAAAGTTAAAGTTACGTGCGTGGGTGCGCTTTGGTGTTTTTGGCGCCTAATTGCCGATAGGAGGCGCGGTGGCCTTAGAATGTTTACATCTCCTTTGTAGGTATTTTAATGCAAATTTTCCCTTTCTCTCATAACTTGGCTATAACGCCTTCCAAACTAAAATGTGGTGTTCCAATTTGATAAAATTCAGAGTAAATACTAAGAACCACTTCAAAAATGGCTACTTTTTCGGTGTAAAATAGAAACCTGTCTCGGAGAAAAGTTATTTTTACGTTGCAGGCTTGGAAGTTCCGTTGGAAATGAGTGCAAAATTGGCCTAAAGTGAAACGTGGAGCTTAGACGGAAGTCTATGATTGCCATTTAATTCCAAAGACGATTTTTGCAATATACTAAGAATCTTAAACTGGTGTTAAAACTCAGAGGAAAAGTTTCCCTGTTTGCAAGGAATTAAAAAATTCTTCCAAGCAATTTCCTATTCTTTATTTGAATTGAAATGAATGTTTAAGTCACGCATAAGACACCAAATGATTTTTTTGAATTTCTTGTCTCGAGAGGTACCTCCATAGAAAACGATTCAAAATTTCTGATCCCCAAACAACACAAGAGAGGATTCAAAATTTCAAATCCCCCAAAGAACACTAGAAAGGGTTCAGAATTTCTGATCTCCCAAAGAACATTAGAAAAGGTTCAGAATTTCTGATCCCCCGAAGAACACTAAAAAGGGTTCAGAATTTCTGATCCCCCAAAGAACACTAGAAAGGGTTCAGAATTTCTGATCCCCCAAAGAACACTAGAAAGGGTTCAGAATTTCTGATCCCCTAAAGAACTCTAGAAAGGGTTCAGAATTTCTGATCCCCTAAAGAACTCTAGAAAGGGTTCAGAATTTCTGATCCCCCAAAGAACACTAGAAAGGGTTCAGAATTTCTGATCCCCCAAAGAACACTAGAAAGGGTTCAGAATTTCTGATCCCCCGAAGAACACTAGAAAGAGTTCAGAATTTCTGATCCCCTAAAGAACTCTAGAAAGGGTTCAGAATTTCTGATCCCCCAAAGAACACAGGAGAAGATTCAGAATTTCTGATCCCCTGCAAAACCAGTGTTACATCCAATGTAGCCACATTAAATCATAACATTGAAGACAGGGTTTAGATCTCGCTGCCTGCCTGAACAATGTCTAATCAAAATATTTTTCCTTGATAACAATATTCAATTAGAAATTTTATACAAATATAGCATAATTCTTAACAGATTCCATACACTCAGATTATACTGAGAGAGTGATGAAGAACAAGTTTCTTCACAGCAGTCTATTAATATAAGTAACTGTAAACATCACACATTGTATTACAATGATCTATGCACTTCAAAATTACAGTAGCTGTAAGTCTAAAAAAACAATATCAAACAGTACCTAAGAGGATAGGAAAGTTCAGAATTGACCAAAAAAGTGAGATTACTCAAACTGCACAACTGTAGGCATAAATGCAGACTCCACTTTCTCTGTCGGAGTTAGCTCACCTTGTGTGAAGGAAAAATTTCTAACAATTTCTGTTTAACATGGAAACAAGGCACCTCACTGTTATCAAACAAAAAGAGCATTCAGGAACACTACAGTACATTACAGGGATGACAATTAAGGACTGCAATTTACATGTACATTTAAATTTGCAGTTGATACATTTAAGTGGGTCGATGTACTCTACATACATGTATACAGTATCCTCCAAAAACCTGTTGTCATATAGCAGCGGCCATGGACTTTAGCTTTGCCCAACATGTTTTTACATCTTCAATCTAACTTTTTGAGTGGGCTACCAGTTCATTCACACTTCAGTTACATAACCAGTTTAACCATGCTCAAAGGAGAAGGGTGTGGGTAAAATTGTTTTTTATAAAGACCTGACAGATATGGATGCAAGTATTGTAGCTAATGCTACAAGCAATTCTATTCTTTCTTCTTTAATTTGGCACACTCATCTTGGAGATGTTTCCTGCTAGCTGGCAATAGTTTGCTGTCCTCAGTTAAAGAAGCCCTCCCAAAAACGATCATATCTTATTACTAGTTTATTACTAACTTCATGCTACTTGCAACTATCTCATTCCTGGTTGACGGATGAAAATCTCTATCTTTTTTCTATCCAAGAGGTTTTGTAGATAGAGGATAGCTATCTTTGGCATGGCTTAAAGTTAACTAATATCTATCCATCAGATAGTTAGGAAATGGATAGACTAGCTAAAAACTAGCTTCCTGTATAGATATTCAACAGATACTTAGATGGCCTAGCTATCCACTAACTTGTCTATCCAAAAGCCACCACTACTGTAGTAAGCCAAAAACTAGGCTATCTGAAAACTAGTCCTTATATTGAACAATAAAACACTATCCTATCTGAAACCTACCTCTGCTGTAGTTAGTACAAAGATAGCCTATCTGAAAACTACCCATCACTCATATCGCACTGTGATAACCTACCCAAAAGCCAGAGATAGTAAAAAGATAGCAGCCAATCTAAAAATTATCCATCATTCATGTACACGTAGCACTTTAATATTAACCTAGCCAAAAGCTTTCTTAGACACAGGTGGTGAAAATATAGCTAACTATTGAAAACTCTTCATTACTCATTTATATTGAACTTTGATACCTGCTCTTCAAATCCTAAACCTAAGTGAAATCTCTGTATTTACATAGGAAAATGTATAAATAACTCATAGTTTTATTTAAACCTGCTACAGTTGTACATTAAAATTTAATACCAAAAACTAGGCACATCCAGATGCAAAAGGAGGACAAAATCTGGCTGGAAATGAGTTTCCATTATGTTGCGATTTATCACAAAACTTACTTAAATTTAACATATATCTTTCAAAAATCTTGTTTGAAACACTTCTCAGCTACTTAAATTGGAGTCTAGTAAATGTTTACATTCTTCAGTAAATTTTCATGAAATGTAAACAGATTTCGTGACCGGAAAAGCACAAAATATTCTTGAAATGAATTTCAAATTTCAATTACATTAATTTCTTCATGAAAGTATTTTTTTCAATTAATTTTATCCATGAATCATGTGTTTTTCAAATTATGGTAAGCTTTATGTACAAATTTCTGGAAGGGGTTAAAAGTAATCTTCCATAACCTAGCTGTGAATTACATCTGCTGTTCTAAATAACCTCTATTTGCATAACGAAATGCCAAATTATAAAAAAACCTTTGAAATACTGCCCAATTAAAGAGAACTTCAACCACCCTAATGAAAATAACATCAGTCTTTTGCAACTCAAGTAATAAGTGGGAAACAAAAGGTCTTGATAATGTTATATGCACATCTAACATAACCTCAAGAGTACCACCATCAACCTGAAAATCAAAAAGGTGAAGGGTGTTGCTTTTTGATATCTTGTGTTTTAGTTGTTGTATAATAAATACATGTATGCCCACTTGATCCTAGACAAGATATACACTAGCTATATGAAGTATATGTAAACTACATGAGAGAGCTCGCATTTATTGCACTTATTGTACTTTTACAATGAATGATTTTCCCAACGCGAAATTGTTTGTATATTGTTGTGTTGAATACAGTTGCTTTCATAACTCCTTTAGGAAATGAACATTTGCATTCACGAAATCAACAAGACTTAACAGTGTGTTAAAGCATCTGCATCTTCTGTAATCTTCCACGATCAATTTAACCGGCCAGAACGTTTCCAGTATTTCAAGAACCTTCACAAATTATGCAAGAAAATCAGTTTACCTTGGAAAGCTGCAGGGACCACAAGCTTTCTGTAAACCTGACGAGTGTAAGAGAAACCGCCAGCTGCTGGCAAATAGTTTGATTGCCACACTGTTTTGCCGACGAAACTTCATACTTTTCCACCTTTACTGGGATTTGACTCAACTGGAATAACAACGGACATCTGTAAACAATTTGTGACTGCTTTCCAACGTAGAGCAAGGCTATAAAATAACAGAGAGCTTTGTTATCGAATCCTAACAACATTCACCACGATCTTTGCCCGCCATTTTGCTGTTTCCATCCGATCCCATAATCCTTCGGTGAATCTGATAAATGAATACTTTTGACCAGCAGATTCCCTTTCCAAAGGAGTCAGTTATTTGCGCGCAATTTCGAATCCAACATTGTCAATAGCAGCAAGAAACATGGAATGATTTGTCCAAGTTCAAATGAGTATCTTGATTGCTTCGGTGAAAGAAAGGAAAGTCGCAGAAAAGTAAGTATATCATAATTGTTGCTCAACATTAAAGTTAGCTGCTCAATCTTTGAATCGAAATCAATGTTGTGGCTGAAGAAATTTCGTTGTTATATTTATTTCGCGATCACTGAAACACAAGAAAAACGTTTGTTCCCCTGATTTTATTAGCACCCGTAACGAGGAAACTATTCACACACATTTCCTATGTATGAAATGCTTGCATAATAGCTTGTTAGTGTGCTTTTTGAAGAGGTAACTTAAAGTTTACACTGAATTGATTTGAAGCTACAGATCACGCTCGATACACTTCACTACCGCATTGCCTACATACTGCTCTTTATTCTTTACAAAAGAATACACTCCCGATCAATTGATTAATGAAAAACAATGTTAATTCTATCGCTATTTATAAAAATATTTAGCTTCAATTGCTTCATTGCAGAGCAGAGGGAAAAAAAAGGCAAGAATAGCGGCCGTCAATCCGAAACGAACACATTAAAGCAGAAAACGGAGGTGGCCCAGACGGCAGCTGAGTCCTGATTAAAATTCTTGTTATCTTTGATGTGAACTTTAAATAACAGCTTGTAATTCTAGAGCCTAAATTCATATCTTTTTGAATTGAAAATAAAACCTTTCACTGTCCGGCATGAAACTGCAATTTTTGTCTCGATCCTTTGGCGTGGTTTTAAATCGTTATAAATAATGACCTATCTGTGAATATTTCATTTGTGTACTTTTCTGATGCCCTTTGCTCTGTGATCCATTTTGTCTGTAATGTGTTTAAAGTTACTATCCAATCGTTACTTTTTAGCTATCACACATCTAGTTAATTTCTTGTGAATTATAAATAGACGGCTATTTCTGTCCTGTCACCTGATAAGGGGGATCAGAAATTCTGAATCCTTTTAAGAATTATAGGTAGATGACCGTTTTGTTCTGATAAGTTATGCACTGGGGGATCAGAATTTTTGAATCCCTTTAAGTCATGTGGGATCAGAAATTCTGAATTGTTGTAGAATTATAAATCGACAGCTCTTTCTATCATGTCAGCAGATTTGGTGGGGGAGGGGGATCAGAAATTCGCAATACTTTTAGAACCATGAACAGATAGCCGTTTTTGTCCCGTGAAGTGATGGGGATCAGAAATTCTGAATGCATTTAGAATTATAAGTAGATGACTGTTTTGCTCTGACGGGTTGTGGACTGGGGATCAGTTTTTTGAATCTATTAAAGTCTTGGGGGATCAGAAATTCTGAATCCTTTTAGAATCATAGATAGATGACCGTTTTATTCTGATAAGTTGTGGGCCGGGAGATCAGAAAATCTTAATCTCTCAAAAAAGGAAAGCGCGATGGGTGCACGATCTTTTTTACATTAAATTGTACATTTTGGTGAAATTGGATGTATTGTCCCTGGCGGACTCAACTGAACACTTCTTTTTCTCCTTCCAATAAGCCAAAACCTTTCGGAAACACAAACTTTTTCCGCATCAAATACCAGTACCCTTCGGAATTGTTCCAAATTGGAATGCCACATTTTAGTTTGGAAGGCGTTCTATTCTTCTTTTCTCGCAAATTGTAATTTTTATGATTAATTGGTAATAAGACTTCGTGTCGTCCAATTCGATCGGTAATCATACTCGTGATAAACAAATAGGACTTCTTCTGCGCGGTCGTCCGATTTTGTCATCACTCTTATGATAACCGACCGAATTGAACTCCACCCAGTCATATTGCCATTACTTCTTCTTCTTCTTCTTCTTCTTCTTCTTCTTCTTCTTCTTCTTCTTCTTCTTATTATTATTATTATTATCATTATTATTATTATCATTATTATTATTATTATTGCTAAGGAGAAATGGAAAGGGCAAGTTTGCTCGCGGGCCGATTGTGTCTGATTCGATTATAATGCACACTTGTACCAAAAACAAGCAGCTTTATTTGCATGTTCAAAAATTCTCACAGTACTTATTGCAAAATTATACAACTCAACAAAACCAGAAATGACACTAATGTAATAACTCAAGTTATATCAGTCTGAGTTTGATAATAGATTATTGCATAAATCTAAGCATGACAAAATGAACTTTTTCAAATAAATACTAACCAAATAATTAGGATACTTCATTACTTTTTTGGTATTTTCTTATGGAGATAATTAAGTCATCGATGCTTTATTTTACCGTAAAACACAGCCCTAAAAATTGAGTATTTAAGGCAATGGAAAAGTAAATGAACGTAATCTTTGACTCGATCGACAAGCCATGGCAACGCCAAAAATGATGGAGACACAATTGACCTATCAAAATTTCCGTGGAGGATGAATGAAAATGTCGTGAAGCCTTGGAACCGATGGCTCATAGCTGCTGGATTTTATCTCAGTTTCTGTAGCATGAAGCGGCTAGGAGCATTTCTACTCCCCCTGGATGGGATGCTACTCCATTGCAGGTCACTCTCCCCGCAATTTGTTAGGTTTCCCCAACAATTCGCCGGTACCCATTTATACTCCTGAGCGGAGAGAGGCACTGTGAGAGTAAAGTGTCTTGCTCAAGAACACAACACAGTGTCCCCAGCCAGGGCTCGAACCCAGACCGCTCGATCCGGGGCCGAGCGCACTAACCATGAGGCCACCGCGCCTCCCGGAGGATGAATGATGATGAATGAGTTGAGACTTCTATACAGTTCTTACTTACTTAATAAACAGCTGCTGAAAGTTTCAGCCCTTTAGAGTAAATCGTCTTTTCAAAACTTAAGGGAGGGGTGGCATCCACCCACCCCACTCCACCATTACCCTAAGTTATCTCTACATTAACGAGCTGTCTCGAGAATTGTTGTCCTACAAAAGCACAAAAACGTACTGTGCAGTCTGCAAATGATCCAATTTTTAAAAATTGTGGTTTAGGATTTTTCCTCAGATGTTTTGCAAGCGCGTAAATTACCGTAGTGTCCTTAGCATATTTATTTGCATACCGTAAGTGTAAAGCTGTCGCCTTTACACGTTGCTCGTGCATATCTTTTGCTGTCAATCATCACAACCTCTGTGCCGAAAGCTACCCAAGAAATGTAGTCAATTGACTCGAGAGTTCTCAGTTGAATCCAAATTTGAAAATATAGTGAGCATCCTGTGTTAGAATACATCGCAGGTGTCCTGATAAAGACCTTCGAGGAAAAACCTATCTAAACCATCATTTTTAAAGTGGCAAATTTGAATTCAAATTGGTTAAATAATGTATATTTTGTTTCGTTACCTATAGTAACTGCTGTATCTGTATTATTAAGTAAAGCAAAATGCATTATATAATTTAAAACCACTGTCCAAATTCCCGAGTCCCCATGAATTTCATCTTTTATGGCGACGCTTGAGGTAAAATTTGGGAATCATTTGAAGGCCTGTGCAGTACACGACAATGGCGAGATAAATTACTGTCAGTGATTGTTGGCCAACGCTTCACAGTGTTTCAGCCTGATAAAAGGAAACATAATGTATCTGTTATTTATCCTTCCTTCTCGCTGAAAATTAAAATCACCGTGAGCTTGTGCGAACAAACATAAGTAACCACTTCTACCCATGGTATCTTTCGGCATTGTTGCCTACACACTTTCATTGCTTCCCGTAGTTGCTTGGTTTTAGTTAGTGCCATAGTAGCGGTACGGACACTTTATTGCATGCAACCTATACACCAAGTAGGAGGAACAATTCTTGACGCTTATTTGGAAATGATTTTCGCAACAATCAGAACCCTTCAAAGGAAGGCAGACAGTGATGCCTTCTTTTACGCCTTCTCCTTTGTGTGGCAATCTGTTGCTCTCAACATTCAACCATACTGGATATGGCTCATCTTTTATTGGTGGACATTGAGTTGGCAGTCTTACTCCTGCAGCTCCTTGGAAACGATACCAGTTTCCCTGAAAAGTTCCGCAGTCCGGGAAATGAGACTTGTCCGCATTAGCCAGGTTTCTTTCGGTAGCATTAAAAGTGTGGTACCCATGGCAGGGATCAACTAAAAGAAAATATATTTATGAACGGTTGCTTGTTACTATCATATTAGGGTAAAAAAACAAAAAAAAATGAAATAAGATAAAACAAAATAGCGGGATTGAACTTGCCTTATGCCTGTAATAACCATGCTAATTGAAATAAATAGATCATAACGATATTTTTTTAGCATTTTTTTACAGAGATTTTCCATACTGCAGACTTGTTTTCTTTAGATGAATATCCGACTGGATAATTTAATTGCTTAACTGGTCTCCTGTTCCTTTAGATGTATAACGGTCACAAAAAGAGCGGCAAAAACAGAGATGAACGGTAACCATTACGTTGAGTTACTTAACTAGACAGGGCTACTTTTACGCGCACAATGCGTGCGCGGAATAAGGTAAATTCAGTCTTCAACGCAGTCAGCATATAATCACAACAATGCAATTATACATTCTCTGCAAGTACGATCGTTTCTAACGCATTCTTGGTTATTTTTTTTGTTATTACCTAAATGCTACAAGACATATATTACAAACTTTATTACAATATCTACATAAAAAAAAAGTAATAGTTAAACTTGTTACAAAAATCAAAACTAATCAAAATCAAAGCAAAAACATATAACTGTTACAAGGGGTATTCATTAGATGTGAAAAAAAAAAAAAAAAAAAAAGACAGAAAGAAAAAGAAAGGAAAGCTGATGAATAACTTGAATTCTGAAGTACAGAATCACGTAACATATAACCTTAATCCCCAACCCCTCCCCCGCCCCCCATCCTCTCTCATATTTGAATTGCTGCCCATTTTTCTCTTAAAATGTCAATTTTTTTTTTTGCTATTACGCGCAATATAGAATTCTGTTGCATATTTTATTTGAGCTATAAATCCAAACGCCTTAATATTTGGAAGGGTTTGATCTCTTTTGCAATCCTATAAGAGGAGTTTTGCAATAATGAGAAGATAGTTAAGTAAGTGACATAATCTTGTTAAAATATCTGCAATTATATCTTTTTATTAAGACTGATTTTCTCCTTTGTAATGGAAAACCAACATGATGGAAATTCATTCCAGAAAGCTTTCGAGTGAGGACAACTATACAAAAGGTAATGGAATGATTCTAAATCTGATTGGCAAAAGGTGCATTTATTATGAGTACTGAAGCGAATTTTGTAGAGTTTAGTCTTGGTATAAAGGATAGAATTAAGCACCTTGTATTGAAAAGCCTTAACATAAGGCTCAAGTGCGACTTTATGTGGAATCATATAAAAAAATTCCTGTAAAGAATTAATGAAGAAATGAAATTCGTCTTGCAACTTGTTTAAGGCACTAAGAAATTGTGCCTTTTCATTTATTAACAATGAATAACAATGTTTTGATTTCTACTTTGTGATATCAAAGCTTTATTATTAATAACTAAAGTGGATGAAATTATTGCTGGCATCATATTATTTTTAAACTCACGGAGTGCAGCATGACTAAGGCCGGCCCAGGTAAGAACTTTTTTTGTTGTTAAACAATTCAGTGCTATTTAAATTAAACAACAAATCACTTATCAATACTATACATACCATGATCAAAGAAGTTTTTGTAGAAGATTTGGGAACTGTTGATACGAATTTCTTTGTTGTTCCATATAATGTTACACCAATCCTTCGTTGACGCAAAGTTTTCACGAAACTCTGACCACCACTTTAAAAGTTCGGAATAAAACAGAGAATTGATGAATTGAATTGATGTCAAAGCTGCAGTTGAAAAGGAAAAGTTCTCCTGATTTAACCAAAGGATGTCGCAAATACTTTTTCCACGTACATTTTCGCTGAATATCCTTTTTAACCAGGCCAGACGCAGGTACTTGCTATCATACATCCCAGGTCTATCATTCTCAAACCACACTTCTAAAACTCAATATTTTTTTTATATATATAATCTAGTAACTTTGTCCGTGCCATTCCATAAAAATTTATATAGTAATCGATTCAATGCAATGACCACGTCATTCGGGATTGGCATTAAGTAACGAAGCTACATAGACAAACTTAAGGATAAATAAAGTTTTAATTATGACAACTTTGCTATAAATAGATAGCCCGCTAGAGGACCAGACATCAGTTAGCTTCGTTATCTTGTCTAAATTTTCGGTGAAGTTATTTTCAAGAAGCAACTTTTGATCATAAGTATACAAGACTCCAAGGGCGTTAATTGACTCTCTTGGCCATTTAATACCAAATGCTTTTTTTTTGTTATTCCTGGAGGACCCAATCCACATGCACATACCTTCAGTTTTGGTAAATTTATCGTTAAGCCGGATGCTTTCTTAAATATTTCCAGTAAATCGAAAAGTACGTGATTTGAGCTAGCATCTGCAAGATTTGCAAGTTTAATGGAATGGTCAATAAATCAAGCCTCTTTTCTTTCTCTGATTTTAACTATTTTGTCCCCTACCAATCGCTTGCTCTGCTTTGGAGCATCTCTGTACGTCTTCAAATTTTTATCATGTTCTTCCACCAATATTATTCTATATTATTATTATCTTTGCACTCAGATCGTCCATCACAACATTTTTGTCGTGTCTTCTGTCGTGTCTGTGGTCACATTGCCCCGAAGCTTACTGAAACTAAGTTGAAATGCAATCTTTTAGCTCTTCCTCGTTCGTCCAGTCATTGGTTGGCGTATATACTTGTACCATCGTCAACTCTTTGCGTTTTGTGTGAACTCGACTCGTAAAAAATCCTCTTGCTGATCAGTGGTTATTGGCTCTCTTTGCTGTTGTGCTCACTATAGTATTTTCTCGTGGTACCTCCTCTCGTCTCCCAGGTACATCACTATTTCTCTACTTTGCAGTGTTTCTGAAACCATCCATTTCCACTTACTCTCCTTTGTCTCTGGCACTTCTATTCTATATTATCCCAGCTACTTGGCCACTTCAGCTGCCCTTCCTTTTTTGCCATAGTTCTCACGTTCTAACACAAGATGTAAGTCCGATGCTTGGGGGCTATCATTGAATCAAACGGCCTCTAGTCATTTCGCCCTCTTTAGTTCAGGGCGTCATTACAGCCCAAGGGCGACACCGCCGGCCAGTTTGGAGCTGCATCGTTCCACGATGCAAGGCCGTTAACCCTGCGCCAAACCCCCAACCTGGAAGACCGAGGAATTACTCTTCATCTAATGTTTACCCCTCGGGCTGTTCGACATGGGTGATCCTAACAGGAATGCAGGACCCTAGCTGACATAGCTCTAGGGATCATAGAGACGAACAAACCACCTCGGTTAGGTTAGGTGGTTACCCCATTCAGAGTAGCATATTTTAGGAGATCGATTTGCCTTCTGAGATTGCTCCAGCGGTCAATCTTCTCCGTCTATCCACTCGTGTCTTTTGCGCCCAAACATCAAGTGGTTTGTCTCTGTTTTCCGAAAAGATCAATTCCGGGTAATACAGTATAATCTGGTTTCACATGTTTTGTATTAAGTAACAGTAAATGTATAATGGTAATGTGTAGATAAATAAACCAACTGACCATTCCTGAGAAACGAATGAATTAATGTTTTAACCGAAAGAAAGGCCATGGGCAATAAAAGAAAGTACGCCTTACTATATATGTACAATTCACTAGTCCAGTAGAAGGAAAATTATTGCAAACCGTGCGAAAGCAATATGGTAATATCACTTTTATCTTCTCTGAGCTGACGCGAATGCGTCGAAAATTTGGAACTAAATGCGTCATTTGATGTTTCACAAGTATCCGGTGCATGTTTACGGGAACTGAGATTCGCGATAGTTTCTCAAGTTATTTAAAAGTTGTCTTACGTTCTGTTTTTTTGTAGTCTGTGGCTTTAGACCAATATGCGCGAGAGAATTCTCATAGTTAATTTTAAATGCTAAATTTGTCACCTTCACATTCCATTCCATTGCCTTTTTTCACGTATCCATCAGCACAACGACAAGTGAATGATCCTTCGGTAATACTACACTTAAGATGTTTATCTTCATCACAGTTTTGGGTCCCTGCTGCACACTCGTCGATATCTGACCATGAAACGTAGGATCAAACTTTAATAAAAGTTAATGGTATATAGTCACTTAGTTCGGCGCCACGATAGTAGTAAAGCTAGTTGTCCTTCAGATCCCTGTCATGCTCCAAGTGAATGGAGTTATTCAGCTCACATTCATGTGTTCCACTGTCATGATCGTTGTTCTTGATATTAAGACTGACACAGTTTGCATCCTGGTAACAACGGTATTCACACTCATCCAAGTCATTGACAATCACTGTTTTTATCCAGCGGTTCACTAAACGTTTCTCAGCATAGAAATAGTAGGCTGGAAAGAACAGCTCACGTCCTCCATCTGAAAAAATATAAACATGTCTATCTTAAGAGCTTATAATACACAAAAGAAAATTTGGAACAGCTTTTAAATTCCGAACCAAAAATCAATACGCAAACATTTTGAAAAGAACAGACTAATTGAGGAATGGGTGAAGTGGGCTTATGTACATAGTATCTCAAATAAACATGCAATATATCTTTATTTCGATTTACTCTCCACGCACGATATTAATTTTTCGCCAGACCTTTGTAAAAACAAATCGGTGAAACTATAGTTTCTAACCGCTTTGTTATTGTTCTGATACCAAATATGAAATAACTTCCTGAAGAAGGAGCCAAGAGTGTAGTCGCATTTTTCTTTCCTGCTTGCTAAGTCTTGTAAAGATGATCCAAGATAACTGCATGATGTATTTAAGCGTTCTTTTAAGAATAATTTACGACGAAATCCGATAGAAAATCGAAACATTTTAGTTTCAAGTGGACAAAAGCCTTGTAGTAGAATAATTTTACGTATTTCACAGTCCTTTTTTTTAGAAAGGTGACTTAAAACAGTTTCCAGCACTTAGATTTTGATGGGTCGTTATGACCACTATTTATCGCTTAATGCTACAACCATGGCATCAAAAAACTGTCCAATATTTGGTGAACACGTTGTTATCGTTTTCGTGACACAATAGGTACCAAAGAAACTGTATGACCTGCTAAAAGCACCCTTAATTACAGCCTTAGGGTCTCATAATTTAAAAACGGCATGGTGAAACTTTTTTATATGATCAAATTTTAATAAGCACCATAAGACGCAACTTTTGGCAAAGTTTAAAAAAAAATGTATGTAGGGTTTAGAGCCACTTTAAATTTTCAGAACGTTGCGTTGGCTCTCAACCCTGTGAACAGATTCTTTTAAAACTTTGCCAAAAGTTGCGACTTTCAATGCTTATTAAAGTGTAATTTTGAGAAGATATTTAAAACAGTGGCATAGAAGTTTGCAATATGTAAATAATTTTGGTGCAATTTGTTTAACAGTTGTTACCCCAACTTCTGGTGAATTCCTTCTCTTTAAAACATTCGACACCAATGCTTAAATCGTTTAGTTTGTATTTAAATGAAATTGCAAACTACAAGTATTGTGAACACTGGGCACCTCGAAGTCATAATTTAGTGGTAACCATACATAATTAGCGGACAACGTAAAAAGGTCTCAAACTTAAAATCGAGCTTTTAAAGTGCGAGGGGTGGCATGTTTTTAAATCTTCCTTCCCCGAGATCAAACGTAGATTCTCGTTACTAATCATAATAAATTCCTTAGTAATTGTCCTTGCAAGATTCTGGTGTTACATCAATATAATAACCATGTTGTCCTTGCCACCTGTCTATGCAGACAGCATATTAATATTCTGATAAGAAAAGAGGTGCCTATTAGCTTTTCAAGTTTAGTCTAAAAATAACAATTAGTTCATGAGCTCGCGTATTTTCCCCTCTAGAAAAAGAAGGAACCGTTCCCTCGAATTATTAGCTTCTGTTTGGTCGACGTTAGCGGTGGGTAAACATTATGATAAAAGAACTTTCCCGCAACGAGACCGAAAATAGATTGCCATGGAATTGAAATTGTTACTGTATACGAGACACGACAACAGGTGACTCTAACCCGCTGCGCGATCTTGAATTTAAGATAATTTATAATTCAATGTTTTATATTCCTTTTCGAAGGGAAAAAATCGGCAAAAAGGAGGGAAAAATCATTAGTATATTTCGATTATCAAAAAAATCTCCCCAGTATTATGTCAGCAGCTTTTGTTGGAGTTCTGTATTTCTATCGGATTATATAGGTAAGCCTTCCACAGGTGAGTGCACAAAAACCGAACAAATAAATAATAGAACAGCTTTCGGCTGCCTGCGCAAATTGGTCTGCATTGCGGGTGGTTTTAAACAAACGATAGCACCTTCCTCTAACATACAATTTTATTTACAGGATAAAAATATGCAGGGAAGATTATACTTCTTGTGCTAAGAAACCAACTTTTCTAATAATACAAAGTAAAATTATGTTCACATCACCAGATAAGAAAATTGAAGCAATTTGATAATTTGATAATTAAATTAATCCAAATTCAAAGTTGTTTATAGGATTTAAAAGTATCGAGTTATTGACCAAGGATTTACAGTAGGCACCTCCAGTTAACTGTTGGACACATTTTCCAATGAAGAGGAAAATACTCAGCATCAATCTTTAATCAAGTAAACACAGCCTTTTTTTAAACTGCTGTCATTTTAATTTTTTTATATTTTAGAGGCAGAGCTGCTGGTTTAAGATTCGCTGCACTTCCTCGTTTTATATGCTGACAAATAATAGATCATTTTTTTTTTTTTTAATGAATTCGGTTACGAGTACAAATGCGTGTAGCATTCTATCACATCGCTTCAAAATCTACTACGGTAATCGGGGCTCATAACCGACCGTATTGGTTCACAATTCAAACAAAGATTTCAAACTAACCCTTGATCACGAACAGAAGTAAATACGCTTGCTTATTACATTTCACTAAATTGTCCAAACTGGACATATTATCGTAACATTATCAGCTTATGCTATGGTTTTGGCTCTCCGTAAGACAAAATTGAAAGAATGTGATGCTTCTTCGAACGAATTAGTTATCATTAGTGACAAACCTTCAATTATAGATCCATTTCCCAAATTATCAAGAATCCTTTAACAGACATCTTTAGCCAAACTGAAAAAAACTTAAGTTAAGATATTATCTATACCATAGAATGCAGGTAAAGAGGAAAATTTCCACTCACCTGCGCCCGAGTTGGAAAAGGATTACTGAAATCCATGACACGAGAACGAAAAGCAGAGAAACACTCATTCTTAACCTGCGACGGATGTTTCCACTTAATAACTCTCAGATACAGGTCAATATAGTATTGAATAAGCGCCAGTGATGTCTGGTCGAATTAAGCTCCAACAAAAGCTAACAGCGACTAATGAAAGATGACATGATATGGCTCGCAGTTAAAATGTCAGACGTAAGCAATTCTTGTCAATTTTTCGCGTGACGGATGACTCAGCAGACCTCAGCACGTTAAGTTTTCTGTTCCAGTTGCGCATTTCTAATGAGGAAAGAGAATACGTTTCTTTAATTAATTTGTTTACCAAGGTTGGCTGAATATGTCTAAAGGATAGCTATGTGAATATAAACTTTTTCTTTATTCGAAATAAAAGACATAGGTAAGCTAATTCACTGTCTTCTAACGATATTAAAGGGGATTTTCTGCAGTTAAACCTTGGATCAAAGAAGAAAATAAACTTCAAAAATTCCGGTTTTAGTTATCACAAATAACTACGCTCACGATGACGCAGCTTCAGATTCTCGCTATTTCTTCTCATCGCATCAAGCCTCTTGATTGGTATGCTCTCATTAGTACCATATCCTCACTGCATACTCATTACCTCGTCGCATAAGATTAAGTTATGGGAAGAGTCCGCGACTGATGAGGCAATAGGCATGCAACGAGGATATGAGCAAATAGGAGCTTGGTCAACCGCCACCAGGGGAGGTAGGCGGGTCGCAAAAGACGACTGTCTTTGTGGAGTACAGGGCGAAAAGACTACGCTTCAAGCGGAGAGACCAAATATAAACTCCAAATTGCGCAAAGCATTACAGACGCCACCAGCACGGGCGAAAACGGGGAAATGTTATGGAATAACAGCATGTTTTGTAATGAGCTAATTAATTATGCAGTGCATGCGAACAGTTTGAATGTTATTTTCGTGAACTGGATGGCTTATCAAGTTGGTATCGTTAATGATTTCTCTTTTTCATCCGGCGTGTTGTACCTGAATATATTTCATTTTAAATGATAATTTCTCGATGTTGAATACCCAGAGGAGTTATAGAATATTGGGAGTTAAACGTGCTCAAAATCAATAAGGTTTACGACGCAAGATCTTTTAGTCAGAGCTTACACTTTTTCCTAATGTCACAAAACTTTTGCAATTTTGCTCCTTGACATCAGGTGTCTGTTGATAATTCCCAGACAGTATTTGTTCCCTTAATATAATCCAAAATTGTCCCTTTTTCCATTTAACATGATGACCTTGCCCTTTTGTTCCCGAAAATATCTTTAAGTCTCCAGGATGCGAAGAAAGCGGAAGACACAGATTGTCAAGTAGTTTAGCTAAACCACACGTTGTCAATACAGAAGAAATTGTGATCATTATGCCACCAGTGTTTATATTCACAGTTTGACTCCGTCATTCTTAAAATAGTTCATGTTTTTATTAAAGAAGAATTCGCGAAAGGGGTGTGAGAGAAACAGAGCCCAGGGCTAGGGACAGATTGAGGTGGAGAGAAGATGTTGCGGCCCTATATGCCACGTGGTGGAGCGGACAGTTATTAGTTATGTAGTTTACCCGACAGGTTGATGCCGTTTCCCGGAGTGTGGCCGTCACCATGTCAAGGGTGCGAGTTGGAGCGTTCAATGTGTGTGAACCGGTACAGCCAGTCAGCCATTTACCAAATGCCTGGCACTGAGATGGACCAAATCGCTGTAAACGTGCTACCACTATAAACCCTTCACCAGACACCCCCATAAAACGAAGAGGACTCAGTTAATTTAGTTTTCACCTGCAATCATGGACAAAAGTCTTGAGACAAATTTGCGCTCTCGGCGGTTTTGCACACACGCCAGGCAACAGTCGCGAGCGAAAAAAACTTCACCTACTTAGCCTCTCCCTCCACCCTACTTACAATGTGTAATTTCGCCTGAGTTTTAACATTGTATTTAGTAGGGAGGAGAGAATAGCAACGCGTCTTTAAAAGAACTGCAGTGCTTTTTCAAACTTAAGTGGAAAAGATAAAAGATAAACACAGACAAGCACGTTGAATAACATCAGTATTCCAAGGGCTTTTGTCCACCATTGCAGTTCTTGATTGGCTTTATTACGGTTCTCGGTCTAATAATTTATGGATTTTAAAAAGATATATTAACCTGGTTACAAAACGAGCACAGGATTCAAAGAGCGAAAAGGACTACCCCCACCCCCTAGAACAAACAAACAAACAAACAAAAACGAACAAAAGAAAAAAACCTGCGAAACTTTCTCGCAATTTGAAAACAGGTGTCAACGTAGACAGCAAGAAGAGAATCTTGGCAATGGAGTCGAAGTTAAAAATTACATTGTATAGTCTTGTTAATGTGACATTATAACTACATCAGTGATTGACAGGGAGTGGCTCGGCGAGGTATTAGAATTTCCCTTATTTTCCTAAATTCTTGGTTCCAGACCTCGCACCAGTTGACCGTGTATTTAAATCTTATTATGGCCGCCACACAACACAAAATACGAGTAATGAAGATAAGCTTACATTTCTTTCCAAATCTTAAATTTGCTAACCCTGGGAAAAAAGATTACGGCCCATCCTATTGATACGGTGTTGTCGTTTTAATTTGTTATACGGTGAAAAAAAAGTAAACGCTCTTAGAGCGTCTAGTTACATCTAACGAGGATAAAACTGAATTACCTTGACAAAAAAAAAAAAAAAAAAAAAAAAAAAAAGAAGAAGAAGAAAGAAAGAAAGAAAACGAAAGACACGAAGACTTTTAGGTCTGAATAAGTGCTAATAAGTGGCTTGTAATGGTTTTCAAAAATAACCCTTAACTGTCAACTCAAAAGTTAACTTAGCATATACATGCAGGTTCGTGATACTAGAAGCTGTGAATACGATATGTTTTAGAGAATAGTATTTACATGTAAATCTGTTCATTTAGAGGCTGAAATAATGTATTTAAAACCTGAAAAATCTGACTCAGCTATTACTTTTTTCCCTAGAACTCTACAGAATATTTTATAATGGCTTAATTATCAAAAATGTTTCCTGCCACTGCAAGATATCCCTATTAAGTGGTCAGGTCAAGGCTTCAGGTGAGGACTGTGCAGGGATTGTTTGATGTCGTTCAAAATGGTGCAGCACTTCCCATGTAAAGATTTTTAGAACAGAGGGCGTTCCAAGAGCAGTGGGTCATGGAATCCATTGCATGACTTTGTATGCATGACTGGTAACCAGTCTACAATAACAGACAAAAAAGTTGGGACACGAAGCAAGTTCTCCCATCCCATCACTTACGATGTTGATAATCAGGTGATTTTGTCCCTTTTTGTTGAGAAAAACGCGACATTTGCCAACATTGATTAGGGGGGATGGGGAATACGTGATCCAGCTCAGCTGTCCCAACTACGTTTGTTCGGGATTGTCTGAAAGAGATATGCGAAGAATTTTCTAGTAAAGGTAACGCCAACGATTGTCATGGCGTCACAATATTTTAGAATTTTGATTTCGGGTCAATGACGTAAACTTTGTCTCTGTAAATTGGAAAGACCTTTTCTACGTCAATCTGGTTTAAGGCTCGGTGCAGATATTCGTGGAATATAACTCGTAGCCGCCTGTAATAGAACGAAATTTGCGATCTGCTTCAAGCAAAATGAGATATAGAGCTCTTGTCTATTATTTAGGACATTTTCCAGGATTATTATTAGCAGATCTTTGTATTGTTTCACGGAATAGTGTTAAATAAGTTGATTGAAGCTTACCCGTGTACAGTATTCAGATATATCACGATTACACGCGACACAACAACTTCCGGGTTCCATGCATTTAATTAACGCGCACGAATAGCCAACAACGGTTAACCATTTGAAAGTCAGCGTTTTGCAACCTAACCTTCGCTGATCTTCCCAGTTGGCAGAAGGTACACAAATTTCTCACTTTACATCATTTGAAATGCAGGATGGAAGCAATTTGGGGGCAAAATAGTAGAGTTTGATTCTTGAAATATGATTAACCATTTGCCGGAGACAATAAGTTAACTACGTGTCTACCCTTTCTATCTTAATTGAACGGTTAACCACATAAACCTTCTCGCAAAGCTCTGTTTTGCTAGTTCTTGATCCCAAACAATGTTAAATAGTTTTTAGTAATCCTATGAAGCGGAAAAAGGTATAATTCGAATAACACGAAGAAGTTTGGAACCAAAATGTTTTATCCGGTGACACTTCCAAAGCGGAGAACAAACCTCGCTTTATACGCGTTCCGGTATTGGAGAGGAAAACGAAGAGAGACATGCCTAATTTAATCGCGTTTAGGTAGCAGCAACGCTTTATTGCTGTGCACTGATAAACTCCACGAGACAGCAAGGACAAGGCGAAAATATTCAGTTGCTCGGTGCCCACTGTTTCAGCCGAATTTGCATCATTTCTGTTTTGCGCGAATCAACCACCCCTCTAAAGAAGTAGACAAGATCACTTTTTCAGTGCAGGAAATAGAAACATCCATTTCAACACAATATCTTGCGCATAGTTGCATTTTAGGGGCGAACAAGTGAGCCATTTGCCCCTTGAGAAGCAATAGAGGTTTATCTCACGGACTTATGGATCGCCTACCGTAGAAGGTCATTTCAAAATATGACTTAACGTTCTTTGGCGCCTACTCAGGTAAAACTTGTCGTTACACGCTGTTTCTTTATAGTAGCGCTCGCTAGCTGTACCCGCGAGATAGTACAACTCCCCCTTTTCTCCAACTTGTTTTACAGCGAGTGGTTTGACATTCTTTAAATTCTTCTTTCAGACAATTCCAGACAAAAACGTTGGGACACAAAGGAAGTTCTCACTCCCCGCGGGTACTTCCTTACATGAGCTATATAGGTATGTGCGGCCCTAAAGGGTATGGTTTGTGAGCCGTTTTGGTCATAAGTAGGTATCGAGTTAAGCTGATTTTGGCCATTTTGGTCATAAATAGGGTATGGTTTTTGCGCTCTAGCCTTGATATGGGTATGTTTTTAAGAAGAAGCCTGCACTTTTTCATCATTATCGAAAAGAAAATTAACAAAAGCCCTTCACAAATTATGTTTACAGTAATTTAACGTTGGTCTGAACTTGGGGACAAATTAATGCGCCGGTCTGAAACAGGGTTTTAAGTTAAGGGTCAGGTCATAAATAGAGTTTCGAATTTTTGGTCAGGTCATAAATAGAGTAGTGAATATTGCAGAATTTGGTCATAAATATATAGGGTAAGGGTTTTGGGAAGCGGGCCGCACACCCCCACCCAATTTTTCTGGGAGTACTCGCCCGGAGGGCGACACTTTTAGAAGTAGAGAATTATTAGTATTACTTGTCAGAATCAGCAGAGGGACGCTTTTTTAAGCCTAGCATGTGTCTTAAGCTTGACTGGGTAATGCGAGGCGTGTCACTGTAGTTATATCATTGTCGTCTTAACGTGACATCTTCCTCCGTGTTCCATTTCAAAATTATAGATACGAAGGAGTGAAAGGATTTTACAAGGGACTGGTTCCTAATGTTCTGAGTTAAGATGAATTTTTGACATTTGCAATAATCCCAAATTACTACAATTACCACTAAGTCTGAGAACGTGCGTTCATGCTTGCGTCTCTCCGCGCTGATTTCCAATCGTAGTGATAGGGATCAGGATTGCAGTTTTGGTCATTCTTGCCAGTGTGACGGTATCAGTGATTTGTTATTTATTTCTGCGACTCGTATTCAGGAATTGCTGTGCAGCTCAAATCGTGAGCCGGAATGTTTACTGCCTGTCGTGTAGCCTTGCATAACTCAAATAAGATACTAGCTGTAAGGTGCGAAACAAAATTGAATTAAAGTAGCACTCAGGTGATAAAGCTTGCGTAATCGCCTGATTCCAAAACCCTAAAACCCAGCGAGAAAAATTGGGAACGAATAACCCAACCGAATGCAAGTACATCAACCTCTGCGGATCAGAGGTAATTAAGGCATTCACAGACCTTCAGATATAAACTGGTGCTAATAAAATTTCAAACGAGAACTGAAGCTGAGATCCATGCTTAACAACTGTCTAACCAACCTTACACCAAAAGACTTAATAAAACAGTCTTCAGCGACACACTTGCATTTCATACCAACAGAAAAATATTTACTTCCTCCTTCACTGTCACGTACAGTTTAGTTCCTCCGAATGGCAAATGCATTAATTCCCACTTCTAAAGTTTCATTTACCGATTTTATTATTATTATTATTATTATTATTATTATTATTATTACTATTATTATTATTATTATTACTATTATTATTAATATTGTTATTAACACACATATATAGTGAGGGTTCTGGCACAGCTCTCACGCAACACAGTGCAAGCGTAACACAACTCCTCATCTGAAGATTCGGAGTTGTGTTACGCTTGCAGTGTGTTGCGCTCGCTTGTGACCAGAACCCTCACTATATATGTGTGTGTGTAACGAGAACAGCAGTTGTCGAAAGTGCTTTTTCGACAACCAATTTTCGACAAGGGACACAGTGTTGCGTGAGTGCTGTGCCAGAACCGTGTGTGTGTAACGCAACAGCACAACAGTAAAATTTGGCGAAATAGAGGGTCCAGCGAAGCTGCAACGTCCGTAATCAATATGCGCGGATGTGTCGTTCACTAGTATATACAAAAATGTGCCAGAAATATTTTCGTATTGAACAAGTATATGCACAGTGTATACGCCGACATGGCTGCCGCAAGATATTCGCCCGATGTTCCACTTTCCGAGGCCATTCAAAGACTCCCTCCAGAGCTTCGTGAGATGATTCTCAAGGAGTATATCGCGATAAAAATTAAGGGAAAAAACGAAATGGGGTGGGACAAGTTACACGAGAATATTCTAAAACTGCCATTCTGCGAATTCAAGCAGCAGATTGTGCCGATGGTTATTTGTTTCGAATATCCGGACTGTTATTTCGAGGAGTGTTGTTTCCCCTGTTTCGAAAAGGAGGGAACTGTTCATAAAGCAACGCTAAGACAGCCGATAATACCTCTCGTAGAAGCCAGCCCTGAGTACAAGAATTTTTTTAAAGTATGCTCCTGGGACGGTTATCACTGGCACGAGTGGTTCTTTTTTGGCAGGGAGCGTTAGCGAAAAAGGCGGCGACTAACCTTCGTTCGAAGCAAAAGTTTTGTTTTGAAATCTGCGAGTTGCGTGACATTGTTTCTCAGAAAGACTGGAACCAAATATTCACCAGGCCCCCTGGACGAGCAGTACTGAAAAACATGGAGGACAACTCAAGATTTTTTTGTTTGGGCCGAAAATGACGACCCAGAACAGAATTTACCAAAAAAATACGCTCGGCCAACGCGCTGTAAGTTATTTTTTCACCACAGAAGCTGCCGGAGTGAAGCGAGCAGGAGGAAACGAGAAAATAGCAAGATTTGATCGCAGCGTTCGGTCGCTCGTAACATGTGTTATTCCTTGAACAAGGGACTCGATCGAGCCTGTTTAAGTTTCCTCTGCTTCTCGCATGGCTTCAACGACTTGATATGTTATCTGTCTGACCTCTTTCTGCCAAACGGGCGTAGAAAGTTCCGTGAAAATAAAGCAAATAGCGTGGAACAGCACAATCATTTTGGCCTTCAGAACTGTTGTTGGGATATAATTTATTCAGCCAAGCTCTAAATATAACTCAAGCATGACATCATCTCGCCACCCAAAAACGCATGACATCATCTCGCCACCCAAAAGCGCATGCGTATGTGTGAAAACCTGTGAAGGACAGAGAAGCACACCACAAGTGAAAGGGGAGGCGACTGGATCAATGTATATAGCTTGAGTAATTATACAATATATCAGCGAGCAAATGATGGTGCTTTTGGATGTGAAGTTGGCCCCCTCTGATTCCTAATACGACACGTACAGGCGCTTGTCAGGGGTATGAGGTGAGACCGTCCACGGTGACAACCCCGGGTGAACCCGCCCCGGCCTAGTGGTGACTGGGGGGAGTTCAGAGGTCTCTCGGGATCTCAAACCTCGTCCGGAGGTTAGGGGACAGCCGCCTTGTCAGCGGTGCAAAAAGTCCTAGCCGGGGCTAGGCAAAAGAACAGCCAACGAGCACCCCCCGACAGGGTTTTTGCTCTTTCGTGTAACCTGTCACGCAACATCACGCGTGAAAGTAACGTAACCCAGTCACGCAACGTCACGCGTGACAGTAACGTACCCCAGTCACGCAACGTCACGCGTGAAGGTAACGCGGTGTAACATAATCACCTGTTTTTAACAAGACTAAGAGATAGTTTCGTGTTTTTTCGCTCAAAATTTAGTTCAAATCTGCTGTTTAATCCGCAAGTTTTTCTCTATATCCTTCCCGAAGCTGGTCCCGAACCTGGTTTCTTATTTTTTTGACATCTGGCTGGATTGGACTTGTCTGTATTCGCGCGAAGTTCGATCGTAAAGCTTTTTTAAGCTGGCGATATTTCTGCATTTCACGTGTGATCAGTTGAAACTCCGTGTCAGAAACCCGATTATCATTAAGAGCCTGTGAGACGGCGAGGTTTATCGAGTCATGTTTCCCGATAGCCAGAGAGTGGACTCTCGAGTGCTTATTAACTTTGCGTTCAAGCTTCTTGTTGACAACAGACAGGCCAGTGGAAACTGCGCTAGATAAAGCGGCTATCCCGGCAACAGGTGCGCCGACAACAATTCCAACACCAGTGAGAGATGTTGCAACAGCCCCAGAAGACAGAGCTGCCGTGACAGCGCCAAGGCCAACCACGGAATAGTGAAGCGCTTTCCGGGCTTTTTTGTACTTTTTCAACACAAGCCTGTAATGCTCGACCTAAGCAGATATTTCTTTTTCAATTCTGCTTATCTCAGTTAGCCGGAAATTCTCGGCATTTGTCATTTCGGGAAGGCTTGGATATATTCTTCTTTCATTCTCGGTAGGCGGCGCGCTTGGTGGCAACAGATTTGCCGAAGACATTGCATATACATAGAAATTTAATTTAACTCTAATTCAAAAAGAAGTGGCAAGCCCTTGAAATCGAAGAGTTCGCCATTTTCATCTTTCACGCTAATGGTGATGCTATTTATGAACTCGTCTGTAGAGCAGTCTCGCAAAACCTGTTGCGGACAAGCCTGGTAGCTTACTTTTTCGTAAGGATTCCCTTTCACATCAAACAGGGCTAATACATCTGGCCTTTTGCCATTGAACAGATTCCGTTCTGTGTCGATCAAATTACAATGAATAAAATATGTCGTTGGATATCTAAGCCGTTTTACAAAGGTTATAGGCAACAACTTTCGCCCAATACCAAGCAAATTGGCTAAATCGCGATCAAGTTCAATCAGTTTTGCCCCAGCCCCAAAATTTCTGATTTCAAGCTGGCCAACAGGTTGGTTTATTGCTGTTTGCAACTCTTTATATTGATATTTTGCGAACAGACCTTTTATTTCTTTTGCCATGCTTTCTAAATTATAATGCCCTGGGAGTAATTTACTAACTGACAAAGATATATCTTTGTTTTTATCTCCCAACGAGGCCGAACCCTCTTTTTTCAAAGTGTCCCAGCTGTTGTACAAACTGCAAGAAATGAGTTTCATTAAATGCACTTTCGGTATCGGTTCTTCAAAAGATATTGTCCCTCCATTCTGTTGCGTGACAATAGAGAGAACAACCATTTTTATATTCAGCAAATAAAATTGTGTTGAAATAATATGGCGAATTTGTAGAATGGTCCTGCGTTAAAAAAAGCGGAGGCGGCGAAGAAAAAGGCACGGACAAACTTTTTAAACCCCTTCCCCAAAGCGGACAAAAGCCGATTCGTTTCGCAAGGAAGCGTCGACGAGAAAAATAACGTGACCGCGGAAGTGTTTTTCAAAGAAAGCGAAGACTCGTTTCAAAGCGTCTTCGGTTCAGATAGAAAATATTGGAGCGCGGAAATGAAAGAGGCGCTAGGTTTGGGAGACAGCGGAGGTTTTCCTTACCAGCTGGCGCCACTTGGTTCAAAAGTTTCCCTGCCAATCCCTGCGGTACCTTTCGATGACAAAGCGCCAAGCTTGAAAAAAATATTCAACGACGCAATCCAAATCTACGTCACGCCTGACCAATATTTCACGACAACATTCCGAGAAATATTTCAAGAAACCAAACTCAGGCACACTTCTGCAGCCGAATCAAAACACTGGTTAGGAGGGCATGACATGAAATATTGGCCGCAACAGCTTAACTTCGCGGTTTTCTGCGCGACACAGGGGTGTGGAGTTTCTCGCGAAATCTTTGACAGCGGGATGAATCTCCCCCCGCAGATAAGAGCTTTCTACAAATTCCACATGTATTTCACGGTCAGGCGCATTTTGTACCAGCTAGGAGGTATTCAGAGCGTGAGCGCTTTGCCCGGAGATCCGCCTTTCAACCAATTCAACAATCATTACGATGTTGCTTCATACAAAAGGCTATGCAACGAGTTCGGTATAGATCCGTCGAGCGATTTCCGCTACACGCACGGGGCAAACCACGGTCTGGGAAGCGTTTACGTTTACGTGTCAGGCGCGGGTGCGTCGAAAACTGACTACCTATACCCGGGATGGAACAAATTCAGTGATGAAGGCGGCAAAGCGATAAAAGGGGACTTGATTTATTACATCGAGCCGGGGGCCGCTTCTGAGACACAATCGGACTGGTTCGCGCCAAACACAGCATCAGGTTTGACGCAGGCGGGCTTGGCGCGAATCAACCAGTCAATCGAGGCTTTCGTTTACTGCATCCTGGGCGCGCAAGTCAACGTCCGCAGCAGCATTCTCGGTTCGGGCGGTCGAGCGAGAGAAGCCCAAAGCGAGTTCCTGGTGCTGATGGAAGACGCGATCAGACAGTCCGACTTGGCCGCGAGCGTGCAAAGGTACCAGCGCGCGGTGGACCAAGCGAAGGTTAGGCTCAATCTCGCTGTAGCCCCCATGGCCTGGCTCATGCCCGCGCAAATGATTATCAACACCGCAAGCACGATCGGTTACAACAACAAGCTGAAACAGGCGGTCTCGGGGATGAAACTGGGGATGAACAACGAGGTAAATCCAGGCACAAAAAAAGCTGGGCTCAAAATCAGGGCAGGAGGCCCGTCAAAGATTAACCCTCCCAACAGCCACCCGTCCAACCCGATACACAAAGCCGCAACAGCCGAATCGAAAAAAACAGCTTCGTACGAAACTCAACAAGCGCAGCCACCGGTGGAAAAAATAGAGCCCGAGGCTCCAGATAAAATACCGCAACACGAAATTAACAAAACGGCTGTCATTGTAGGTGTAGTTGGATTATCGGCGTTGCTGTTCATGGCTTGGCGGTAAGTTAACGCCGCTTCTTAAAATATTCTTCGAACAAAAAGGCCATCGCGGCAAGAATAAGCAGCCAGGTGTGCTCAGCCAGAAATCCGACGACCTGGCCTGCGGCTTTGAACAGGAAGCTCACAATCGAGCAAATCAGCCCGGGCAGCAGAGAACCGAGTTTCGCGGCAATATCTTTTAGGCCATTTCCCAAAGCCTTACCGGTGGCTTTCAAATCTCTAGTATGGACCCCGATGACAGCGCCGATTGTGGTCCCGGCGGCGAGAAGAATAGCGGTCAACGTCAAGCCATATTTTTTGAAGATCTCTTTGACCCTTTCCAAGAGAGGCGGCCCCCTTTCCCTTTCCGCGATCTGAGTTTGCAAACGCGCGATCTCCTCGTTTCTTTCTGCCACTCTGGCTTCTGCGGCTTCTTTTTCGGAGGGCGAGGCATTCTCATCTTGGATGATTGCCTGGTCTTCCTCGTTTTGGCGCTGCATCTCGCTTTCCTGCTCTTTCAGGTCGTCCAACGTTTTTGTTTGGTTGTACCTTTCTTCCAAGACGTTTGTTTCACTTTCTTTTGCTGCGAGGCTGGCCCTTAGTCCGTCAACCTTGGCTTGTTCCTTTTCTCTGTTTTCTGCTTGTTTTGTAAGCGAATCCAATTTTTTTCCCTTGTTTTCGAGATCGGTTTGATAGTTCTTTTTCAGTTCTTTGAGCCTACGCAGCTCTGCTTCACTTTGAAGTTTAGAACCTTGTTCATCCTGAATGCAATCAATCTTAGCGTCGGTTTGCTCGATTTTACTTCTCAGAACTTCCAATTCTCTCTTTTCTTTTTCTCTTTGCGCGGATAATTTTTCCGCTTGTTGAAGTTGGTTTTCAGCTTCTTTCAGTCTTTGGCGTTGTTCTTTGATTGTATCTCGGTCTTCCTTTATAATTTCAATAGACTCCGGCCCAAGTTCATTTTTGAATCTTTCTATAAAACTTTTCATTAAGCCTGACTCGTCTTCTTTTAGAATCTTGTACTCGGTATCTTTTGGGGGCCCCGCGCCACGGCAACAATTTTTCCCTTAAGTTTCCCAGTGCCTCTTCTGATTCTGAGTTTTTCAAAGTTCGCTTTATCGAATTGGTTTTTAATCGTATCAACAGCTTTTTTGAGTTTTTGCCGCAAATAGCTTTCTTTCTGAAGATCACTGATTGAAGGTGTTCTTCCAAGCAAAGGGGTTTCTTCCTGATGAGAAGTGTCAGGAAGGCCGGACTGCTCGTGAGGAAAAGTACTCATTTCCGTTTGTTCACCCCCGTGGTAGGGAGTGGATCTGGCGTCTGGGACGCCAAGGTCAAAAGGTTGGGTTGTGTTAACCTCTTGCTCGGAATCAGAGTCGTGGTCAAGCCGATTGTCGAGTTCCGGGTCTTCGTAACCAAATTCGCCACCGCCTTCCGCCATAGCGATATATTTCAAGCCTGTTATTTTTTAAATTAGAAAATAATCGCCGGGATATAATACAATGTCAGTTATTCCAGAGAACCTTCGCCCAACGTACAGCGAAAAGATCGTACACGCCATGAAGGCCGAGCGCGCGGTCAAGCGAATCACCTTTAACCCATCCGAAGCCAGCCCCGGCAATACGCTGTACGTTTACGTGCCCAAGCTGAACGAGAACGAGGTTCTGGTGCCGGGCTCGCTAGCGCTTGTCTTTGACATTGACCTTGCGGGAGGGCACGCCAACAACTTCCTCGTCTAGAACGTCACGCGGGCGCTCGTTGACAGGCTGGTCGTGTCGTTTGCGGGAAGAACCCTGCAAGACACGGTTGGGTACGACATCTACAAAACTTTCGAAGACCTTTTGCTTTCGCAGGAAGAGCGCAACAACAGGATTCTCGAAGGGATTCAGAGCGAGGATCTGTGCAAGTTCCGCTCAAACGCGGGAGACAAGAAAAAAACGAGCAACGACTTTGAAAAAAAGCTGACTGAAGTATACGGAAAAAAGTACCGGATCAGGCTTCATCATGAGATCTTAACCGACCACGGCGTTTTCTACCCCCAGGCCCTTTACAACGACTTCAAGTTCGACGTAAAACTTGCCGAAGCTATACACGTGGTCAAAGATTTCGACACAACCCAGCTGAAATACAAGCTGACCAACATCCAGCTCGAGTACAAAATGATCCGCAGCAAGACTCTGGCAGACGAGGCGCGGAGCGTTTACTCCAGCGGCAAAGAGTTACTTTACGACCACGTGATGCATGACAAAGAGGTGGCCTTCAAAAACTACATTGACCCGAGGCTCACCATCAAAGTCAACGCCCAAAGAAGGTCACTGAAATCCCTCCTCCTCCTGTTTGTAGAGCCGTATACTGCTGGCCAAAGAAATTCAGAAAAATTCATCTTCCCCGATCTGACGAAAGTCAGCGTCACGGTCAACGGCTCGCCCAACATGCTTTACAACAACGGCATCGAAGGCAAGGACATGTGGGAAGAGGCCCGCAACTTGTTTGTGAAAGAAAAAAATAAAACGGAGCACATGGATATGACAAAGTTTTACACCGGTGATAAGTTCGGGCTTCTGATTGATATGCGCTCCATGGTTAACCAAGAAATGCACGGCAGCGGCACGCGCATTGTGAACAGTACGGACGGTGTCCAGCTGGAAATTGAGCGGAAAACCGAAGGCTCAGGCGACGTGAAATGCCACGTATTGGTCATCGCCGACTCCCAGTTAAACCCTATGGACACACAGCTAGAAGATGTGCAGTATTGAATATGAACATGGACCCCGGCAAGATACCCTTCAACGCTCTCATCGTGGGGCCGACTAATTCGGGCAAATCGAGGTTCGTGGTGGACCAGCTCTACGGCCCTTTCCGATTCAAGCTCGACTACATCTTTCTCATCTGCCCGACGTTCATGCACAACAAGACCTACCACCGGCTTGGCGAAAACGATCCAAGAATGGATGTGATAGTCTGCGAACAGCACGACGTGGAAAAGTGGTTGAAGCTCGCGAGATGGCTTTCCGAGGGCACCAACACGCTCATAATCCTCGACGACCGCGCGGCCTCCAAAGATGTGAAAGGGCGTACAGGCGAGCTGGTGAATCTCGCCTTTTCTGCCCGACATATGGGCATCAGCGTTTGGGCGCTGATCCGGGAGTTGATCGGCATAACATCTTCCTTCAGGGAGAACGTGGCGGCGATCGTTCTCTTTTACACCCCCTCGGCCAGGACCACGAAAGCCATCTTCGAGGACTACGCCGGCGAACTCTCCCCGGATGAGTACAAAGGTCTGGTTTCAAAGCTGAAAGAGAGAAAGTTCTCTTATCTTGTGTTCGCGCTTCGCCACCCGTACGGGGTAAAGTTATTTGAATAAAAAAAATGAAAGTTGTATATAGCCTTACACAATGGCTGGAGAAGACGCCGCGTTAGCAGACGTTATGAACCTTCTTCAAACCGAGCCCGAGCCTTCGAGTGGGCCAGCAGGTGGCATTGTTCCAACCGCTGGACCTGACATTCCTGCTCTTCGCGAGCAGCTGGCCGTACTCGTGTCCACAGGCAAAGCCAAAGAGGCAATCGGAGTGCAGTTGACCCATGAGCAGGTGAAGCGCCTGAGCGACAAAGAGGTTGAGAAATTCACCAAACGCTACGAGACTTACGTGGGCTCAAAGACAACAGAAAACCTGATCGACAGCTTCATTTTTCCTGCAACCAAAGCTGTCGGAATGACCGTCAAAATCAAAGACATCGACGCTTATCAGAAAGAGCTCAGAAACGACTACATCTTGAACAAAGAGCTCTCCAATCTGGCGGGCAACCTTGCTTTGAAGTGCGGCCGGTTTCTTGCAGCGACCAACGCGGCGCTGATCACCACAAAACATGTTGATTTTAGTCCACAGTTGCCGGAGCAGAGCCACCCTTCTCGCGATGAACACGGCTATCCGCTTGAGGGTGTTGATGAAGTACCCGACTCAGCGACTGCAAAATAACTGGCCAGCATTCATTAACAACTGCTGAGGGAGTGCTGACAAATTGTTAACAATTAAACTTTTTTATTTTGCTTAGAATGCGGTTCGCTTCAGAATGTCAACCGAACAATCCGAGAGCGCACATGCCGTCACGGCGCCTAAGGTCGATGCCACACAGCAAGCGACAACTCCGACTGCAACCACGCAGCGCGTAAAAAATCCAAAGCGTGTGGCCGCTGGAGAAATGGTTGCCGAAAGAACGCGACTGGCCCGGGAAGAACAGAAGAAAGCGGCCGAGGCTTATCACGCGGAAAATAAAGCAAAAGCCGCCACAGCGGCCCCTGAACCAGCCCCGTCTACAGAAGGTGAAAGCCCAAAGAGCGAAAGCCCAAAGAGCGGCGGCCTCAGCACCAACCAATGGATTGCTATTGGCGGCAAAGGCGTTTCCCTACTCGGGATCTATTACAAACGTGAAGAGCTCAAGGCAATGGCCAAGCCCGCGTTCGACAAATTCAAAACGCCGGTGCCCGCGCCTGAGCCCCCGAGTGTCGAGCCTGAACCTGCTCGCGCGACACAGTGAAAAAGAGGATTAAAAAAAATGATTTAAACTTTTGCGTGTAATGAATATCACGATGCCAAAACTTGACATTCCGCAGGTTGCCGTCTTTTCAGTAGCACTTTTTTGGTGTCGGGGTTGTATGGTTCGACTTCAACAAAAGGTTTTTGAAAGAGTCTCCCAACTTATCGACATAATGTGGTGTGAAACGGCCGAAGAAAAGGAAACAAGACGGAAAAAAAAAAATTGAAGAAAGAAGAAGAAGAAGAGAAGAAGAAGAAGAAGCCGCGGGAAAGACAGAGTAATTTTGTTTTAAACTTTCCCGAGTGGAATATATCAACATGCTCACAGTTGATGTTCACAAGTTTCTCGTCTGTTCCTTAAACTTTTTTGCTGTCTCGGATGTGTTGTTCTTCTTAAACAAAACGACCATTCGAGCGACCGCCGATTTTTTGAGTGCAGCATTTGACGGCAAGGTTGCAGAAGAAGAAGAAGAAGAAGAAGAAGAAGAGGCGTTGTGTGCCAAGTGCGCAGAAGAAGAAGAAGAAGAAGAAGAAGAAGAGGCGTTGTGTGCCATGTGCACAGAAAAGGCCGCGGGGAAGACAGATTAATTTTGTTTTAAACTTTCGTTCTTTACTTATATCGAACGCACCATTTCCGAGCTTGCCAAGACCGCCACTGAAGCCGCAACTCTCACTTTATTTGTCGCGGGCATCGGCTGGGTCGCAAGAAAGGTTGCGAAAGAGAATTTCACTTCCGATCCCAGCAGCAGCTTTATGAATTACGTGAAATTCACCGCCGTTTTGGCGGGCAGCATTGCGCTCAAAAAGTACCTCGAGGACTAAAAAATCCTCCCCGACAGCGTTTGAAATAATTATTTTGTTTTGAAGAAATAAAAGGCCGTTATATTACGCCATGGCAAGTATTGCAAGCGTCGACGTTCACGAGGCTGTTTCTAGATCCGCGAGAGAAGATGGAAAGAGCTACGACGAAGCACTCAAGGAGTTTCTTGAGCTTTTCTACAATACAGTTCTCAACCACGCCTGGATCGTGGCAAACGTTTATAAAAAAGAAGATGTGGAGTTTTTGAAAGATTGTCAAGTGCGAGCAGCCGAGGCGTATCAAAACGCCAAAGAAAAATTCACGAACCATCCCGTTGGCCTTCTCAATTGTATTGCGAACAGCTTTGTAATATTCAAGGAAAACAGGAATGAGTTATGATTTGAAAAAAGCTTCCGATAATATATAACCATGGCGAGCATCGCGATCATGATTGGTGGGGCTTTGTTGAATGCCGCGCTTTTATCGGTGGCAATTATTTGGAGAGGGCGCTTGGCGAGGGCGACAAAGCTGCGCTTGAAGAAAAGAAGCGCCATGACAAAGCTCTCGAAGATTATCAAGCGGCTTACGCCAAATACACGCGCGACCGAACACAACTTCTCGACTGGATCGCGGCCAACGCGCAATCAAAGGAGCAGGCCTAGCAGAACTTCACCAACACGGACTACGCCTTCAAACTCTACAACCAGGCACATCCCGACGAACAGATGGTACCCCCCAGGAGCCCAAGTTCTCGGATTTCTATCAGCCAAGCGAGCAGCAGAAAAAGGCGAACTCACGTTCGTGGACGCCAGGGCGCTCACTCTGGGCTACGCGGCCTTCCGGTTCCTTTAAACTTTTTTACGCCTTACTCATATGGACGCCAAACTCGCGAAGATTTACTACGGCCCCGGGGGCTACTGGAAAAGTATCGCCGCGATCAAAAAATTAGCCGAGGCCGCCAAGGTACCTGAAGAAACCGCAAAAAGGTGGCTCATCAGGCAAGCGCTCTGGCAGATATTCCTCCCCGCGCCGAAGCGGATTCCTCGGCCGAAATTCGACGTTGTCACACCCAACAAGGTCCATCAGGCGGACCTTCTTTTTCTGCCGCACGACAAGCTCCCCCGCGGCCGCAAAGTTTTCAAATACGCGCTGACCGTTGTCGACGTGGTCAGCCGCTACAAAGAGGCCGAACCCCTGACTTCGAAAAATTCTGATGAGGTCGCCCTGGCCTTTCAGAAGATTTACAAGCGCTCGCCTCTGGAATGGCCTGAAATGCTGCAGGTTGACCCCGGGCGCGAATTCATGGGCGCTGTCACACAAGAGATGGACAAGCACAAGACATATATCCGGCGCGGGCGGGTTGACGTTCACCGCGACCAGGCCATTGTCGAACGTTTCAACCGTACCCTGGCTGAGCGCTTGTTCGGCCACCAGTACGCCGTGGAAATGCTTCTCCCTGAGGGCCAGCGGTCCACTGCCTGGGTGAAAAGACTTCCTGAAGTTGTTTCGGCTTTGAACAACGAGGTCACAAGCCTTATCGGCAAGAAACCCGCCGTTGCCATCAAAGAAAAATCTGTTTACGCAAGACCGTCGACACCTTATTCACGGTCTGTCGGAAAACGCGAAAAAATCCTCCCTCCTCTTGTACAAGTTCGTTATCTCTACCAACCCGGCGAGCTTGAAGGGGACGTGAAAAGAGCCACGGATCCAATCTGGTCTTTGAAAGTTTTCGGCATTGAAAGATCTTTTTCCAAACCGGATCAACCCGTTCTCTACTATCTGCGCGACAAGCCAAAGCGCGCCTTCGTGCGTGAAGAGCTGCTCGTTGTCCCTCCGAACACACAGTTACCCCCAGAGCAACTTTGAAACTTCGGCTTCCAACCCTCTAAGTTCGTCATCTGTTAATGTTGACAATATATCCATGCAGGTGTACCCGTAAGCTTTCGTACATATACCATCGTCACCTATCCATCGCTTTAAATCGAATGGCGAAAGCGAAATTTTGTTAAGATGCATGCCATAGATCTCATGTCCCTCGCTTCGAAGAATGTTCATTCCATGCCATTGCTGCTTCGCGCCGAAAAGCGTTTCCTTGTAATGTTCATGCGTTATTTGTTTCTTGACAACATTCTTTTTCACGCCCTTCGCTTTTTTGATATTTTTTTCGTCCGCCTTCAAGATGGAGTACATTTTCGGTCTCAGACCAACGTACTCTGCAATGGGGGTTCCTGCACATTCGTCTTTCATTTTGCCCAAGACCTTTTTGTTGGTGTTCGAGTGGAGTGGATGCTCCTTCGGGTAGTCGCTCGTGTCGTAAAGGTCTATGTTGTTTTTCATGTCTTCGTAGACGTCTTCTGTTTCGATCAGAATCAGGAGGCTGTCGGTGTCCGTGTACAAGAGCTCGCACTTTGAGCCGTACTTCTTTTTAAGCTCGTTGTAAAAGAAGTCGTACATCAGGATCTTGCTGTTGTCAAGGATCGTCATCCCCGTGTAGACCGGCTTGTTGAGAAGCAGCTTGCTTTTTCGCAAGTCAGTCCCCGCCATGTCGTTTGAAAATAAAACATGCCTTGAGTACAAAGGGCTGGCGATCAATTTCCTTATTTTGTCCGTCTCGTTGCTGCGCACTATTCTTATGTCAACGCGGTTACGCAGGTTTTCCATGGTTTTGCCGAAAACTGAGTTGTTCATGAGCTTGTAAAAGTTCTTTTCAAATTCGCTCTTCGCTTTCTTCCTGAACTCTGTGTTCATCCGGATGTACGGCTCCATCCAGCGTTCTTGTGCACGCGCTTCAGTTTCATGCCCTGGTTCAGATAAAACTGCAAGTTTCTGCAATGCACAACGTAGTTCTTTTTGTTTTGAAGCGTTAGCAGCAGCTTCTTGCTGTCCGGGGGCTTCAGATCCAGGTCTTTCATCAACCCCTTTTGGTAGTCCGACATCCACTCCTTTTTTACTGCCATTTTCTCCGGCGCCAGGGGATAGCTGTTGTGGCCCTCGTGCAGTTCTGCAGGGTATTCAAGATCGACCTCGAGAATCCACTCATGTTTATCGTTCTCTTTCTTATTCAAGATGTCCTCCAATGCGGGCATGTCACGCTTCCATTTAAAATCTCTTGTCGGGAGGGGCTTGCACATCGCCCATCCGTAAAAGTTGTATGCGTCGAGATAGATGATGTATTTTTTTGGCTTGCTGGGGTTGTATCCCGGTACTAGCGGGTTGTTTGCCTTGGCGTATCTCTTGCTCACCATGGAGATTCCACCCCGCATTCCCCTTTCCACAAAGAGGTGCATTTCGTAGTCTGTTAAAAGCTCAAGCTCGACCCCCGTCTTTTTCAGAAGCGCATCCCAAGAGAGGCCTGGCGACGTGTAATAATGCACCGGATCTAACCCGTACTGCTTGAGGCACAGGTTTCGGAAGTTCTCAAAAACATCCGCCAGCAGCGCGACGTCCGTTTTCACAAAATGATCGTGATTATCGCCCAGCGTTTTCAATCTAAAAGCCTCCCAGACAGCCTGCGCGTGCGCGTACTCTTCGTCTGTTATCTGCCCGCCGTTCAGCTTGCTGTAATACTTGTCTTTGTCAGGAAGCCTCGTCTCGCTGAATCTCTCCCATGAGTCCATGTACTCGTAAGGGTAGATCCCTTTTTTGTAAAGCAGGTCGCTGCCTTTCGAAATCGTTGATGTTATTTTCAATGCCTCCTTCGGTGTTGCGCTTACAAGTGAATCAAGGCTTCCTTGCAAAAAGTTCAAGCTGTCGATGAAACGCAGACCTCCGACCGAAAATGTGATACATTTCTCCATGTTGTTGGCGACGCATTTCACCTCTTTCTCCAGCTGCGACATCGCTTGCATCAAGTGGTGCGCGCCGTAGCCCCTCAGGTTGTGGAATACAACTGGTATTGGGTCCGTCTTGGGGTTAATTCGCAATTTCTTATTGCATTCGCTGTGAGCGGCTCCGCGAAACCTGCCAGTTATGTGGCAATGGTCCTTTACTGCGTCTCTGAAGTTTTTCTTCATCAAAGGTTCTGCGCAGAACAAACATGTTTCCTGATTTTTTGCAACCCATTCGTCAATTTTGTCTTTTTCTTTTCTTTCTCTTTTTGGCCCAACAAATTTTATTTTTTTGAGCGCCGCGTAATAACAACCTTTGTGACTTTGGCCGCAATAGCTCCATGTGTCATGGTCCCAGATGGACATTGAGTCTAAGAATTCGTCTTTTATCAAACTTTTGTTGCAAACGTGGCAGTCGTTTGCGTTTTTGAATTTTTTCCCAGTCTTCGGCCGTCATATCAATCGGCTTTGGTGTGGCCAAACTCTCTCTTATTTTCTCCTCTTCTTGCAGAATGTCGCTTAAAAACTTTCCCACCGCGTTTTCGCCCCTGTGATTGTTCGAACCTACCACTTTTCCATCGCTTCTCACAACAAGGTAAGAGTAACCGCATGCCTCGTGCATTTCGGTCTTCTCTGTGCAGCTTGTTTGCATTCTCTCACGCTCACAGCCCAGAATCTTTCTGATAATTGCCTCAAAATCCGCGTAAATAATGAAAGGCATCTTCATCTGTTTTTTGAAGTTTTGGAAGGAAAGGATGTTTTCCCCCTCTTTCGGTATCTCAATCCTTGTCGGCCTGCCGTTCACACCGTTGCAATGTTTTTTGTGGCCCACGAGCAAGTCTGCTTTTGAGAAACCGGTTAAGCACAGCATGCAAAAGTGCTTTGCGTTTCTGTTCTTGGTCTGATCGAAAAGCAAAGCGCTTTCTCTTTTTACGCAACAATAGTGCTGGATTTCCCCTGACTCGATTAACATCAGGTTTATCCGCGGCACATTCGCTTCTTTTTCGCTTATCCGGTGCACGATCACACAATCGTTTTCCCAGCCAAATACGTTAATTGCGAGTTTCGGGTTTTGGGCCTCGAGCTTTTCTATCTGTTTTACCGGTGTTGGGAAATCGATGCCTACGTAGTTGATACCGTCGTTGACCGGATATTTGCTTGGTCTTTGCGGGTTCTTTCCGTCTTTTGGAGGGAATAAAGCGGCTCTGATTGCCCACTTCAGGCATTCGTTGTCTTTGTTTTGCACGTTGATTATTGCCTTCTTTTTCGCTAGTTTGGCTGGAAGAGGTAAATAGGTCCCTCCGCGAAGTGGCTGGTAGCGCGCAACATTCACGTACGCGATCTGTATCTTTTCAACAACCCATCCTGATCCCTTCTCGGACCAGTGTTCTATTTCTCCTTTTGCGTTTTCAAGGAATTCATCGAATTTTTGTTTTATCTGTTCCTCATCATTCCTTTTGAAAACGTGCGGTTCATCGTCTTTGAAATAGTACTCCATATATTGCGTTTCGCCGTTTCTTTCTATTGAGAACTTTACTTGTAACCCGAAACTTACTTTAGCGCTGTTTAACCTTTGGGTTTCTTGTTCAACCAAATCGGTGATCTTTTCTTTGTTTTCTCTTGCGAACTTCAAAAGATCTTTATTGTTTGGGTTCCTTTCGGATATAACCATTCTCCATACACGGAGCCATTCTTGGAAATCGTTTTGGGATATTTGGAACCCGTCGTATAATGCGGTAAAATCTGGTTCTAACGGTTCTGGAAGGTTTGTTTTTTCCTCCCTCGGTATTGTGCCGTAGAACATTTGCAGTACATCGGACGAATATCTTGCGGCAGCCATGTCGGCGTATACACTGTGCATATACTTGTTCAATACGAAAATATTTCTGGCACATTTTTGTATATACTAGTGAACGACACATCCGCGCATATTGATTACGGACGTTGCAGCTTCGCTGGACCCTCTATTTCGCCAAATTTTACTGTTGTGCTGTTGCGTTACACACACACGGTTCTGGCACAGCACTCACGCAACACTGTGTCCCTTGTCGAAAATTGGTTGTCGAAAAAGCACTTTCGACGACTGCTGTTCTCGTTACACACACACATATATAGTGAGGGTTCTGGTCACAAGCGAGCGCAACACAGTGCAAGCGTAACACAACTCCGAATCTTCAGATGAGGAGTTGTGTTACGCTTGCACTACATTACAGTATCTACATTACTCAGGTGTCCGTATTAACCAGGTTCTCATAATAGACATAACAAACACATGTTTTATCGGTGTGTAAGTAAGTAATAACTTTATTTCACATTGCCGATGTATTTAGCTTAACAGAGCTAATTGAGGACGCTCTAAATTACAATTTATTGTAATCAAAAAAATGGCAAAAGATATTGAGTATAAAGTCTACCTTATCTAAAATTATATACATATAAATTTACTGAATTAAAATCTACTTCCAAAATATCTGTTTAATCTATGTAACTGAAGAACAAATATACAAATGTCTCGCGCTCAATTTTAAGTTCCCTTGTCAAGTGCAAGAGAGTCAATACTCATTTCGATTCTTATAGTAAGTTTAGTGAAATTAAAAGCTTTCATTTTCTAACAGATTAGAATTGGTACATAATTACGAAAATCTGCAGTGCGCAAATAACCAGTGTCTGTAACACGAGGTTAACTTTGTATACGAACTTACCACACGGGAAACAGGAAAATGTCCGTTGTCGTTATTAACCGGTCTCCTGGCCTTACCTTATCTCCTTATCTCCTTGTCATTATCATTGAAAGCAGCAAAAAAAAAAAAAAAAAAAAAATAGTTGAGGTTTGACTGAGCTTCAGAGATCGCGTGTTTTGAAAGGCGTAATAATTCAACGATTCTTTCACTTGATGTGGTTTACAATGTTTGAAACATAAGCACCAGTGAAAAAAAGAGCAAAAATAATTAAATGTTACAAGGAAACACAGACAACCAAGCAGCAAGATGGAAAACGAAATAAAAACAAAACAAAACAAAGGAAACAAGCAAACTTTAAAACAAGAAAGCAAACATGAAAACTAGGAAACAGACATCAAAACAAGCAAACGAACCAACAAGCAAAGTAACAAACATAAACAAACAAACAAACAAACAGGAAAACTTAAAGATACGAAAAAAAGATATTACCGACAAACAAGCCAACTCGAAACCAAATTGTGAAGTCAATATAATAAGCAATCAAAGAAGCAGGTAGCAACTGTCTGTCCTTATTTGTTTTTGTTTTTGTTTTTTTTTTTTCAGAGTGACTCCGCTTACCTTTATGGTGTACGAAAACGTAATTCACGCTCTTATGCCGTCCAGTTATCATCAAGGGAATCAATAACAAAATAGAACATGCCCGAGCAGTCTGAACGATGTCCTTTATACCTCAAATGTCTCAACTGCACCCTTGGTTTGAGGACAAGGATTTAGTCGGAAGTGGCCTTCAATCAGGAAAAATCTAGAAATGGGTGTATACTTTTTTACCACAGTTTTAATATTAAAAGACAGCTACAAATGATAAGAAAAGAGGTGAAAAACCCTCACGAGACATTGTAATGGAGCTGGAATTTCGTCCGGTTTGATGCAACAACAAGCAACATGCATGTTCTTATTGGTCATTCCTTGGTTACGTGCTTGATTAACAACTTGAGTCTGGTATGGTCGACTCAGGCTGATTGTTATCAATCTTGACATTGAACGATCTTTGGAATGCCTCTAAATTAGTATTATCAGTAAAGTGCTGTACATGATATACTTCATTCCGCGCGACATCACTAGAGTGAGTGTGGAGTCACGTGTACTATAGTACTACAGTTGTATAGCAAGAATACAATTGGTAATAAAAAAGGAAGAAAATCCATGTAAAAAAATCATGTGCAGCTTGCACTGTTCCCTTCCAAAACGCAAGAACGACAGAGAACAAACAAAGAAATCTAGCGGTAAAGAAGATATTTTGACCGAAAATTGTTAACCTCGTGCCCCTCGACCCCCATGATTTCTACAACATGGAACAATCTGTGTACTGATACTAGTACTTGTAAGGCTTTTTCGCTTGGGCGGTTTGTTTTCCCATTACAGACCACGTGATATTCTCTAGAGAATTGTTCTTTTATCCATCTAAAACTTATTTATTCACATACACGGGACAGTTTGAAAATTTGAAAGAAAGAATTTTCAAGAGTATCATCACGTGGTCTTAATAGGGGCAACAAACCGCCCAGTCGGAAAAGGTCTAATGCTAAGCAAATTCCTTCTCTAGTTCCATTTGCTTGTTTTTCGGGTACCCTGGCCTGTTAGTAATGGCAAACAAAAAAAGACCAATGAAAGTAAACGTAACAGCTGTCACTCATTGTCTAGGTTTTACAGTAACGTCATTTGTAACTGGATTAGTCAGTGCTGCAGTAACGGGCGGGACAGTCCACTAGTTTACCCAACTCGTAGATGTAGTAGGAGCCGCAGTTCTTTACTTGGATGGGGAGTGAGTTATGACAACAGGCATACTTATTAACACAAACGTTTCTTGTGACTTTACCCTCAGCCACTGTAGGATGACCACCACTCAACCAGATAGGATAGGATGCATCACAACGGTTTATCGGTGGACATGTGGTCACCATTTTTGTACCTGCAGCTCCTTGGAAGCGATACCAGCCATTGAGTGTGCTGTCACATTTCTGGCTTACTGTTACGTAGTCATATTTTCTTTCCGCATCGGACAGATTGTTGTAATTTTGCCAGTGACATCCATCAACTAAAGAAAATACACAAATGTGTAAATAAATATGTGATAAACACAGAAAGACATTTGAACAAGCACGAAAAAAGTAAATCAATGGAATACGTAATTAAGAATTGATTCATGCTTTAGCGAGCATCATAGAGTTGCTCGATGCGCAGTCGAGAGAAGTTCTAGCGTCTTTAATGCTCTCCGATTTTTTCGTTTGGCGTATGAAATACATAAAAGAACTAAATTTCCATTGGTGTAAATCACGTGAAATAGGAAGAGGTGTACTAATAGAACATTTTCGTATTCTCGGTATTGCACTGGAACGGCAATCATGGACAAATTGCATGTGTTGGAAAATTTGCCAGAACATGAACTTATAACCGTTATATCTACAGAATGAGTGTCAGCCTCATTCCCCTTTCCATGTTGGAAAATGGTATAATGCAAACTTGCGTTGGACTTAAGTGTTATGTCAACATTATACAGGGGTAGGGAGGGGCAAAACGCGAAAAGAATGAGGATTTCTAACGCTTGTGACCATGGTTGTAGCTTGCAATGGAGGCTCGTGTGGGGGAATATCATCAAAAGGAGATTGAAGTCATTTGCATTTGAAAATACTGCCCGCATTAGCCGCAGTCGCAAGCTACAATCATGGACAAAAGTCTTGGGACAAATTTGCTCTTTTGGCGCTTTTGCTCACACGCCAGAGGCGAATACAACTTCACCTGCCTAACCTCGCCCCCCCCCCCCCCCCCCACCTCCCATACAATGTTGAAAACTAGTACCTGCAATTTCACCTGATTTTCAACATTGTGTTGGGTGGGAAGGGGGAACAGCAACGCGTTTTTAAAGGATGTAGCAGCGTTTTTTTTTTTTTTTTTTTTTTTTTTTTGTCAAACGTCAGTTCTAAAACACAGATAATTCGTTATATTACATAAGTGTCCCATGGACTTTTGTCAACGATTGTAGTTCCAATCCAAGACCGAGAATACGAAAATGAGGTGTGCCTTACACATAATGGGGGATGGAGCGGATAGCAACTCCTTACGGACAGGTTGTAACTAATTTTAAGCAACGTAAGGATACTCATGTTATGAACCAAATTACATTGCACCTTCACAGGCTGCACCGTTCTTTACGAATCCATCTTTGCACTGGCAATAGTACGATCCTTGCGTATTATTGCACACAGAGTTAGCAACGCCATCACATAGGTCGTTCTGTGCAGCACACTCATCGATATCTGGGAGATAGAATGTGATATAATTGTTATATTTAAGCCAACGGTCAAATATGTCATTTTTTCCGTCGGTTTTCTAACCCAACGGTTTTTGAAACTAACTCTGTGTGTTAAGCATTGTGAGTCATGTTCTGCTATTTTTTCCTCACTCGCACCCCGACCGTAGTGCAAGGGAGGAGTAGGTGGACAGAAGCACCCGCTGGGTTTTCGTTGTAGTAAGACATGGAAAGTCATTTTTAGCATAATAATATCTCTTGGCTTGCTTTAAAGTTCCTACAAGATAAGATGTTTTTTTGTTTCTCTTGTTACGACTCAAGATATCTTTTATACCTACCGTCTTCGCAGTTTTCGCCCTCAAAACCAGGACTGCACACACATCGATATTTCTTACTTGTAAAACCGGACAGACAAGTTGCGTTGTTTTGGCACTTCTCCTGGGGCTTTCCACAATGATTCTAAATCAAAGTAACAAAAATTAGCTAGCTTATTCTTACTAATTTTCGCGAGAATCTGGGAGCTGCATTTCGCGATTGCAGGAAAACAAATTTCACAAGTACATTTAATTTCACAGCTTTCCATTGTTTTAATCCCCCAGTTCCTTATCCGAGGACCCCGTTTCCCCAGAAGTAGCCTACAAATGGAAATTTTATGACTGTACTAAAGAGGTTTTTGTGAATTTACAAGCTGAAGATGACGGTGAATCGGAGGAAGAATGCTAATTAGTTGAAAGTAAGACCACATGAAGACTGGATATTTTCAAGGAAAAATAATCAACCGATTACCAATGAACCCGTGACTAAACATCATTTAAAACTAGCCAAGGATTATTTCTTACATAATCTGGTATTAAAGTTCCCACGTTTTTTCGCGCTCTCAGTTTTTTCGCGAGTATTAATTTTCGTGATTTTTCCCGAATTTTACGACTCGCAAAAGCACTCGCGAAATTAACTACGGTAATAAATTTACGAAGTCGAGCAATTGCCTCATCAAGTGTTATTTGACCTTTGTCGACGTACTTTTGCGAAATTTAATGTATTTTTCTTAACATCAAATCCTGAAGTCGCGAAATTAAGAACGCGCAAGGTTAAGTACGAATGAGGTATCTTCGAATGACACAATACAGCTCTTCTTTACTTTTAAAACTGAAATTCTGTTACCCGACAGAAGGCGGAAGAAAATGGAGGTATTATTAAACAAAACCCGAGTGTGATCCAAGCCATTAAATTTGTGATCAAATACTGGGATATTTTGGGCGTATCGCCTAATTCCAATGCAACCAAAATTTACATAAAACCTATAAGGACAACGACTCTTTAGCCTAAAGAGTATTTTGTTGCAGTACAGTATTTTATATCGATCGCAATATTCTAAAATTGATTGGCAGTTAGCTCGAGAGACTTTGTTCAGAAAGCTTCCGGTGTTTATATTTCCTGCATGACTAGGACGATCCTACTCGTGTTTGAAACAAAAGAAGTCGCCTTATATTTTTGTTCATCAACAGACTGCAATAATCAGTAAGAAAAAGGTTAAAAATCAGTTGGCCAAACTGTGTCAAGAGCCATGGGATTATTCGTTATATATTTATATACCGGTTGGATATGTATAGGTCAGTATTATCCTGCAATTGTCTTCTCTCTTTTATTTTCTTCGTTTAAACAACAGACTTTCGTCTTCCCCCGCCCCCTCCTCGAAGCCCTTCCTCCCGGCAAAGATGACTTGCGTTCTCTTCTGAGGCCCCGCTTCTTGTTTCTGGCTTCACCCTGCTTGAGTGAGCGAGGGCTTCCCGTGGTAATATACAGTCTAACAAAGTAATTGAAGGCGCAAAGTTAAACATTTCATAGTTGCTTACTTCGGCGCCACGATAGTAGTAAAGCTGGTCGTCCTTCAGATCCCTGTCATGCTCCATGTGAGTGGAGTTATTCAGCTCACATTCATGTGTTCCGTCAGGATCTTTGTTCCTAATATTAAGACTGACACAGTTTGCATCCAGGTAGCAACGGTATTCACACTCGTCCAAGTCATTGACAATCATAGTTTTTATCCAGTGGTTCACTAAACGTTTCTCAGCATAGAAATAGTAGGCTGGAAAGTACAGCTCACGTCCTCCATCTAAAAAAAATATAAACATGTTTATCTGAAGAGCTTATAATAAATAGACGAAAATTTAAAACAGGCTTTTAAAGTCTGAAACAAAAATCAATAGGCAAACATTTTAAAAAGAACAGACTTATTGAGGAATGAGTGATGAGGGGTTATTTACATAGTATCTTTTATAAACATGCAGTATATCTTTATTTCGATTTACTCTGATCTCCACGCACAAGATTAATTTTTCGCCAGACCTTTGTCTAAACAAATCGGTGAAACTATAATTTCTAAATGGTTCGTTATTGTTGTGATACCAAAATGTGAAATAACTTTCTGAAAGGGGAGTTAAAAGTGTAGTCGTAATTTTCTCTCCCGCTTGCTAAGTCTTGTAAGGATCCGAGATAACTGCATGATGTATTTCAGAGTTTACCTTTCAGTGTCATCGCTTTTTATGAAGAATTTATGACAAAATCTGATAGTAAATCGAGAAATTTCAGTTTCTAGTGGACCAGAATAATTTCAGGTACTTTTCAGTCCCTTTTACATTTTCTTAAAGCCAAAGATAGTATTAAATAGTTAACATTGAGAACATTTTATTTGTAAAAACTAGAGAAAATAAATTTCAAAGTTCAAAGAAATAGTGCAAACGCAGGTAAAATTTTATCATAAACTTCATTTCACCAGTACTTTCAAGTGTTTTTCGATATGTGCTGTTGTTAGAAATCATTTATTTTTCAGAAGAATTTTAAATTAGTCAAACAGAAGTTTGCAACACGGTGTAAATAATGTCAGTACAATGTGTCTGTCCACATGTTACTCGTACCTCAGGTGAACTCCTGAGGTACGACGCTGATGGTTAAATCGTTTACTTAGTGTTTGAATGAAATTGCAAAAGACTGGACACCTCGAAGCGTAATTTAGTGAAAATTAGCGAAGAACGTAAAAAGGTCTAAAACTTAAAATCGATTTTTAAAGTGCGAGTTTTCGGCCGGTTTGTTTTTTAATCTTTCCCTTGCCGATATCAAACGGCAATTCTCCTCTGTAAGCATCGCATATTTCTCAGTTACTGTCTTGTGAGAATTTGGTGGTATATCAATATAATATCCACGTTGTTTTTGCCACCTGTCTATTCGGACAGCCTATTAATATTCTAACAATAGAGAGTGCTGATCAAGCTTTTCAAATTTAGGTTAAAAAATTAGTAGTCGTGGAACCCGAAATTGCGCTCTACTGCAGAAGAAGGAACCGTCCCCTTGAAATATTAGCTTTTGTGGACTGATACGTCAGATCGAGTCTTATGGAAAATTTCCTTGCTACAAGACCGAAGTTAGATTGCCTTAAATTTGCAAATGGCTAATTAATACAAGACACGACGTCTACGTTCGATTTACATCATCATCGGTTTTAATCTTTGGCAAGTTTTTACAAAATAATTCCCATTTAATTCCATAACAATTTTACTATTACGTTTAGACCCCGGCAAACTTCTCTTCAGAATTTGCGCTTAAACAACTTCTGCTAAGAGTATTGTTATTTCAAATTAGCGGTGGGTAATGATGAGAATCATGACAATTTTAGTCGTTACACTGTGGGTGTAAAATAGGATAAAATTCTGTATTCCTATCCAGTTTTTTTTAATGCATTTTTCTGATACTTTCACGAGTGTTTCTGTAAATTGGTCCTGAACCACAGAAACATTTTGGAACATTATCATTATCTGGGCCAAGTCTTTTTTATTAAAACTTTCGTAAAATCACCAAAAAATGCGTAATATTTTACGTAATATATCTAGTTTCAAGTTTCCTTGGGCGCTTGTCACTCCTTAAATTAATTAAGCACTTTAAGACTCTTTCGGTTTCGCACTTAATCACTCCTTAACTTACGCACTTTCAGACTCCTTCAATTGCGTTCTTTAACACTCCTTAAAGTCCGCACTTTAAGACTCTTTAAATAGCACACTTCAAGACTCCTTAAATTTCACACTGTAAGACTCCTTAAATAGCACACTTCGAGACTCCTAAACTTGCGCACTTCGAGACTCCTGAAATTGCGCGTTTTAAAACTCCTCGAATTGCGCACTTTAAGACTCCTTAAATTGCGCGTTTCAGCCTCCTTAAATTGTGCACTTTAAGACTCTTGACATTGCGCTCTTTAAGACTCCTGAAATTTCGCACTTTTAGACTCCTGAAATTACGCATTTTAAGACGCCTTAAATTGTGCACTTTAGGACTCCTTAACTTGCGCTCTTTAAGACTCCTCAAATAGTACACTTTAAGACTCTTTAAATAGCGCACTTTAAGACTTCTTAAATTACGCACTTTAAGAGTTCTTAAATTACGCACTTTAAGACTACTTAAACAGCGCACTCTAAGCCTCCTTAAATAGCACGATTTAAGACTCCTTAAATTGTGCAGTTTAAGGCTTCTTATGTTACGCACATTAAGACTCCTGAAATTGCGCAATTTAAGACTCCTAAAATTGCGCAATTTAAGACTCCTTAATTTGCGCAATTAAACACTTCTTAAATTACGCACTTTAAGACTCCTAAAATTGCACACTTTAACACAACTTAAATAGCGCACTTAAATACCCCTTGAATTGCGCACTTTAAGACTGTTTAAATAGCCCACTTTAAGACTTCTTAAATTGCGCACTTTAAGACTCCTTAAATTGTGCACTTTAAGGCTCCTTAAATTACGCACATTGAGGCTCTTGAAATTTCGCAATTTAAGGCTCCTTAATTTGTGCAACTAAACACTCCTTGAATTACGCACTTTAAGACTCTTAAAATTGTGCACTTTAACAATCCTTAAATTGCGCATTTTAAGGCTCCTTAAATTGTACACAATAAGACTCCTTAAATCCCACACTATAACACTCATTAAATTGCGCGCTTTAACACTCCTTGAATTGCGCGTATTAACACTCCTTAAATTTCCTCTTTTTAACATACATATTCAAGCACCTGACTATTACCCACTGCACGATCTTGAATTCAAGTTAATTTATACTATGTTTTAAATTCCTTTTCCTCGGGAAAAAATGCAAGAAAATGAAGAAAAATCAAAATATTAATTCTCTTTACTCGTGCCATAACAATGTCAACAGCGCTTTCTCGGGTTCTGTGTTTGTATCGCATTATACAAGGAAGGCTTGTACATGAACGAACACCAAACCGAACAAATAAATATCAGATCAGAGTTCTCTTGGGTGATTTTTGAGAAACAGCAGCAACTTCCTCTCAAATCTTTGTGAGTTTCGATCTACAGCCAAAAAAATTGCAGAATTGAGCATGAGCCGTATATACATGTATCACAAAGTAAAATCAGGTTTAAAACACAAGATAAGAAAATTAAAATAATTTGAATTTGGTAAACATGGCTGATGCACGTATCGTATACATGATATGGTATTCAAATGACGCACGTATCTCATACGAGATATTGTTTATTAGACCTAAAAAGATCGAGTGACTGTCCAAGGATTTACAGTACGCACCTCTAGTTAACTGTTAAACACACTTTCCAATGAAGAGGAAAATGCTCAGCTTAACCTTTAATCAAGTAAACATGGTTTCTTGAAACTGTTGTCATTTGCCTTTTTATGCATTAGAGGTAAAGCTAGTTTAAGATTTGTCTCACTTCCTCGTTTTACATGAGAATGCGGCACTTTTTTGAATGACCTGGTTATGAAGACAAACGGGTGTAGCATTCTAGCACATCGCTTCCAAATCTACGGCTAATCAGAGATCATAAGCGAATGTCTTGGTTCCCGATTCAACCAGTGGACTACAGACTAACCCTCCATCACGAAGAGAAGTAGATAGGCTTGATTACATATCACTTAATTTTCAAAAATTGGAAGACTATTGTGACAATATCAGTTTATGCTACGCTTGATTTCCTTTATTCTCGTCATACGTCCGCGCTTGCCAGGATAAATGCAGTACAGAGAGATACGGCACTGACTCAGCGTAAGACAGAATGGAAACAATGTGATGCTTATTCGAACATATTAGTCTAAGTATAATTTCCCACTAAAGATTCGTTTCCCAAATTATCAAGAATCCTTTAACAGCCATCTTTAATCAAACTGGGGAACGCTGACTTAGAAATTAAGATAGCATCTATAAAATACAAAGCAGGTAAAGAAGAATTTTTTTTTTAAACTCACCCTGCGCCCGAGTTGGACAAGGGATTACTGAAATCCATGACACGAGAACGAAAAGCAGAGAGAAACTCATTCTTAACTTGCAGCGGATGTCTCCACTTAATAAGACTCAGATACAAGTCAATACAGTATTGAGTAATCACCAGTGATGTCTTGTCGAATTAAGCTCCAGCAAAAGCTAACAACGACTAATGAAAGATGGCATGATATGGCTTAAATTTAAAACAGTGCTCAGATAACAGACGTAAACCAATCATGTTACTTATTCACTTGACAAGAGACTGCACTCCACAAAGTACATATAAACTTTCTGCTCTGATTGTGCATTTTTAATGAGTAAATAGAATACGGTTCTTTAGTTAATTTATTTACCTACATGTAGGTTGGTTACTGAATACATTTGAAGGAGAACCACTCTAGTGAAAGTTTGAGTTTGAGTTGTTTTGTTTTGTTTTATTTTGCTTTTTATCGAAATAAAAGGCATGGTTAAGGTCGTTACGCTAATTCACTGTCCTCAAGCGTTGATAGAATAAATTATCTACAGTTAAACCTCAGATCAACGAAGAAAATAAATTTCTCAAATTACGGTTTTCCTTCTAAGAAATAACATTCTTTCTTAAACTGAACGCAGCGATGATTCAGTTTCATATTTCCGCTATTTAGTCTTGCATCTGGATATTTTATTGTTATACTTTCATTTGTTTGAATGTTATTTTTTTTGAACATCATACATAGTTTATTGAGACGGTAACCTTCGTTAATGATATCCCTTTTTCATCCCGCGTGTTTGCCCTTAAATTTGTACATTCTACAATGAGAAAGTGTACATGCTGAATACCCAGACATGTGAAAGACTATTGGGAGAGAAAGCTACTCAAGAATCAATAAAGTAAACGACGACAGATTTCCTAATCAGAGTTTACACTTCCTACCAATGCCTTAAAACTTTAAATTTATGTAATTTTGCTCCTTGATATCAAGTTTCTGTTGATAGTTCCAAGACATCACTTGTTCCATTAAAGTAATTGAAAATTATCCCTTGTCTCATGCAAAAGGCTATAATTCCTTCTTCCCAAAAACCTTTGGAGTCTCCAACAAGCAAACAACGAGAAAGATAGAGATTTTAAAGTACAAGCACTTTAGATTTACGTGTGTTAATGGAAAAGTGTTCATCATTCGACCAGTTGTTTGTTTGCACAGTTTGACGCCGTCGTGTTTCGAGGAGTTTACGTTTCTATTTAAAGACGATTCGCTCAAAGGCTGTTAGAAATACATAATAAAACACGCAACCAAACTTACTAAAGTGCAGTTCTTAGAAGATCCATTTTCTAAAGGAAATTAATACTCATGTTAATTGAGGTATTTGAAGTTAACGTGACCTAAATTAAGGCGAATTGAGGTAAATACGCAACAGATGTGTTTAGTTTGCCCACCATCATGTACGTTAATTAAGCTGACTATTCTACCAAAGCTAAGAGACATTTTATTTTCGCTTTATGAAAAGTGCGAACCTTGTCTGCTAAATAAACGTTTGTTGAACTTAAATCTGCAATATAATTGAAATATCACCAAATACATTTACCACCCTATCACAAATTCGTTAGAACGGCGACTTAAACTAATCCCGAAATTATCGAAATAAGGCTACTTAGAACTTGATGTTTACAAATACAAGGAAAATAAAGCAGCACTTCCTGTAGAGAAGGTTTCTCTTTCGTGAATTTTCAAGTGCTTAATGCAAGGAAGAAGATGTCCAGTGAGTCCATGACATGTACAATGTAGCTTGCTAATCCCGAAATTATGAAAAGCGTTTAATGAACAATTTATGTTTAACATTTGTAAGGAAAATAAAGAAGCTGTTCCAGTAGAGAACCTTTGTTCTCTCTTGAAAGATGAAGAATTTACAAAGTTAGATTAGACGTGTGGAAAACTGAGTGTTCGGCCCATCCTTTATCCTCAGATTGTCGATCAGCTTTGTTTTCTACAAGAAGAACTATGACTTGTATGTATCTTTTTATAGAGCGTTAGCCCTTCAAGTTTCAATAACGATCAGCACAAATTCCTCTACATGATTGAAAAACTTATTAAATCATAAGCGTTCTCGTTAAGATGTTTTAATTAAAGAAGATGATTACGGTAAAAGTGACATACATCTGCCTGATATTCAAGCAGTTTCTCTACTGAGGAGAACAGCATATGGTTGAGTAAAACTATATTTAAAGAAAATGCATGTGGGCAAATTTGAAAGAGAGTTATGAAGTTTTAGCTTCACCACGCTTCACAAAGCTGGGTTTACGTCGATGGGTTTTCAACACCCTAGTGCCAGTTTTATGCTTTTCTACTTGCGTCGAATGGAAGGAAAAAAAGCTTTCAGCGATAATAAAGCTTTTGTTTTGGCGAGCATGCCACATCTTGCAGAAAAGTTCAGTACAGGCCTCGAGCTCCGTTTAGTTATATGATGAGGTTCGTGTTTTTCTATATGATGTTATTTTTTAAACAGGAAAGGCTAGGAAAACGCCATTCTTCTTTTCTTTGAGAAGTCTTTCAAGTAGGCAGCAATTTTTTTTTACTTCATAGGCACTTTAAAGGCAACGCAGCTTGCAAATTTTAGCTTGTAATTTAAGCATGCATGAACATTTGGTTGCTTGCAAGCAAACTTGTGGCTTAGCTCATCTGTTGTTAGGAGAAGTTCAAATTAATGGTAAAATTCATTTAATTTATTGGCAGCTCGTACTCGTCTCAATATATTCGTTCGTTCGTTCATTCGGCATTCATTCATTTAGAGGAGATGATATTACGGTGGCAAACAAGGTGGACGTACTGAAGAAACACCGCGTACGAAAACTTCAAGATCATTTGACGTTTTTTTGTTTTTTTGTTTTTTCTGCAACGAAAATGTCAGAGAAAATAGCTTAGTGGCCTTGAATTATGACCTGCTAAAAACACCCTTAATCACAGCTTTAGGGGCTAACAATTAAAACTTTGTTATAAGTTGCGACTTTTCATACTTATTAAAAGTTAATTTTGGGAAGATATTTAAAACAGTCGCACAGAAGTTTCCAATACCATGTAAATAATCTCGGTACATTTTTTTTTACTTTTTGTTACCCGAACTTCTGGTGCATTCCTTCTTTATAACACATTGGACATTGATGTTGGGACCCTGGGCACCTCGAAGTCGTAATTTAGTGGTAATTAGCGAAGAACGCAAATTGAAATCGACTTTTAAAAGTGCGAGGGGCGGCATGTTTTTTTAATCTATCCTTCTCCGAGATCAAGCGTAAATTCTCACTACTAATCATCATACATTTCTTAGTAATTGTCCTTGTGAGGATTTGGTGTTACATCAATATAAAATCTACCTTGTTCTTGCCACCTGTCTATGTAGACAGCATATTAATATTCTGAAAAAAGGTGCCTATTAGCTTTTCAAGTTTTGTGTAAAAAGTAATAGGTTTGGAGCTCGCGTTTTTTTTTTAAGGTTATAGAAAAAGAAGGAACTGTTCCCTCGAATTATTAACTTCTGTTTGGTCGACTTATAGGGCTGATTATGTATTAAGAAGAAGTTTCGTGCAACAAGACCGGAAGTAGATTGCCAAGGAAATTGCTAATCATCAGGAGCCATAATCGGGGACGGAGACCGTAAGTCTTGGGATCCGCGCGCACCTATGATATGGGACAATTTTTCTATTTTTAGAACAAATTGCGCCATCCTGACGTCATATATCCGCGCGGATCCACGCACATGTCGGGGGTTCTCGTGTGGATGTTGTCACGTTGCATGATCAAATGGTGAGAGTTGAGAGATTCTCTTGCGTATCTTTCAAAGCGATGGCAGGGAATAAGGCAGGGACTAAGAACCAGGGCGCTTATATGTAGTTTTATGCTCTGAGCCAACGGAAAAGGTGGGTTTTTCAGGGTCGAAAACAAGACTTCAATCTCGCGCTGGGAATGAATAATAAGATCTGCTCGCGCTAGTTGTAAGCTTACGCGTATGTTTTTGTGTTTGTTCTGACTTAAGAATATAGCAAGAAAACTCTCTACTCTGGTATCGAGTTAATTTGTGAGTTTCTCGGACAATGGTTAATCATAACCAAAACCTGTTTTGATGGTTTCTTATTGTTTCTGCTTGTTTGGTGAGTTTGCAAAAGTTTTTGAAAGGAAAGTCTGACGCGTACAATTAGCTCATTTGCATAGTGCGGCTCGTGCACTTTCAAGTCCGAGTCGTTGTTTTCAATTGTCAACAAATCTTGACAAAGATTTCTTTCGTTATCTTTTCTGCTGAGATGCTGCAACAAATTTCACGAACGCAAAAAAGGCTACTAACATCATATGTGTTTCTTCAACATAAGCATAGTGAAGTTTTACACTGCGAAAATGGAAATAGACAAGGAGTTTGATAACTCGATCAACAAAATCGAAATGGTTATTCGAAGTTGATTAAAGAAAGCGTCATCGTAACTTTGCTGATTATTTCTGCTTTATTCGCATATTTTCAGCTTAGCTTTTAATATGTTCTCAAACATTTATCAAGCTTAAACATACTTAAAAACTATAGAGTTATTGTTTGAGTTCGATGTACGCTTTCACACGAAAGTGCGGCGGAAGTACAATTTGTCATGTTTACTGACTGTACAAAACACGCATCGGCGAGCGCTCTCATTCATCAACAACAGAGAATTTACTGGATTTTTACACGAATAAAACTGAGCGGTATCTACGGACGTAAAGTTATAGGGCCTTAATGAAACATCAAGCGTTGCTTACAATTCAGGCGAAACTCAAACTAGCAATTATTTTGTTTTACTTTTCGGTCGCGATAGACTGGCAAATTCCTCGGAAGCGTGTGGCAAGAGGAGCTAGGAAACTATGAGGTCCTGAAGCTCTGCTATATCTAAATATATCGAGCTAGTTTTTTGTTGTGTAATGGAAAAGCTGTTAATCTTTAACATATGTGAAATTTAAAGTGGAGTAATGTACAGCTCATGTAAAAGAAGCATCCGTCAGAACACAACTTGGTCAGCGATATATATCTAAGCTTAAAGCGGAACATAACCAAATTCGACACTGTCTTACTTCACTCAAACTGGAGCAGCTTACGACGAAAATACTTAAGCAAAATTCCAACTGACGTAAACGCGTTGAGTTGTGGGCCAAAAACATCAAAAATATCGGGAATTTCGGACGCCATTTCCCCCGCGCGACATCCGCAAAAATCCTCGCAGCATGTACGCGCGTGTGCCGCAGGCGATGGCGCAATTTGTTCTAAAAATAGAATTATTGTCCCATATCATGGGGACAACCCCAATACTAGAAATAGCGCGCGCTTACGGTCTCCGCCCCCGATTATAGCTCCTGTAATCATACGAGACACGACATCTACGTTAAATCTGCATCATGAAAGTATTTCTTTTAGGTACAGTTGTATGTATGGCAAATTTAAACGAGAGTGGGTCTTCATCTTTGGCAGGGTTGGCATTTAATTTGATAATATTTTTACCCTTGCGTCAAGACCTCTTGCGTCAACCTCCGCTGAGAGAGTTATTATTTCAAAATTAGCGGCAGGTAAACGTCACGATCACAGCCATTTTCGTTATTACACTGTAAATAAAAATATAATAAAACTTGATGTTCCTATTTAGTCTCTTTTTATATACTTTTTTCGGATTCTTTCACGAGCTTTTTTTTCGAGTTATTTGTTTCTATCGGATTATGGAAGTAAACCTTCCACAAGTACGAGCAGAAAAACCGAACAAGTGAATAATAAAACAGATTTCTGTTGCTTGCGCAAATTGGCCTGTATTGCGGGTGGTTTTAAACAAACGGTAGCAAATTAACTTCCTCTAACATGCAATTTCAAATACAGGCTAAGAAAAGGTAGGGAAGATTATGCTTCTCTTGCTAACAAACCGACTATTTTAATTCAAAGCGTGGATTATATACATATGATACAAAGTAAAATTATGTGAAGGTGAATTAATCAACACGACACGAGCGTGGGACAAAGAAAAATTCTGAGTTCCGAACAGCAATCGAACCCATGACCTCCCGAACACCGGGCGCGTGCTCTATCCACTGAGCTACGAGAACTCATTGAGAGCAAGGTCATTTAACTGAGTTGATGTATGACAGGTGTCCTGCATACTGCTAGGATCAACACTATCGAAGTCATCGTGAGTAGTGACAAGTTAATAATAATCTTTAAGTTAATAATAATCCACTGAGCTACGAGAACACCTTGCTCTCCATGAGTTCTCGTAGCTCAGTGGATAGAGCGCCCGCCCAGTGTTCGGGAGGTCATGGGTTCGATTCCTGTCGGGGGCTCAGAATTTTTCTTTGTCCCACGCTCGTGTCATGTTGATTAATTCACCTTCACATTTCATTACCGAGCTTAAAATTTACCATTTTTATTAACTTCTCAAAGTAAAATTATGTTCACATCACAAGATAAGAAAATTAAAGTAATTTGACAATTTGATAACTGAATTACTCCAAATTCGACGTTGTTTATAGGATTTAAAAGTATCGAGTTATTGACCAAGAATTTACAGTAGGCACCTGCAGTTAACTGTTGGACACATTTTCCAATGAAGAGGAAAATACTCAGCATCAACCTTTAATCAAGTAAACACAGTCTTTTTTTAAACTGCTGTCATTTTAATTTTTTATTTTTTAGAGGCAGAGCTGCTGGTTTAAGACTCACTGCACTTCCTCGTTTTAGATGCTGACAAATAATACATCATTTTTTTAAAATGCGGATTCGGTTACGAGTACAAATGCGTGTAGCATTCTATCAAATCGCTCCGAAATCTACTACGATAATCGGAGATCATCACCGACCGTATTGGCTCACAATTCAAAGAAAGATTTCAAACTAACCCTTGATCACAAACAGAAGTAAATACGCTTGCTTATTAGATTTCATTAAATTGTCAAAACTGGACATATTATCGTAACATTACAGCTTATGCTATGGCGTTGGCTCTCCGTAAGACAAAATTGAAAGAATGTGATGCTTCTTCGAACGAATAAGTTATCATTAGTGACAAACCTTCAATTATAGATCCATTTCCCAAATTATCAAGAATCCTTTAACAGCCATCTTTAGCCAAACTGAAGAAAACCTAGGTTAAGATACTATCTATAACATACAATGCAGCTGAAGGGGAAAATTTCCACTCACCCTGCGCCCGAATTGGACAAAGGATTACTGAAATCCATGACACGAAAACGAAAAGCAGAGAAACACTCATTCTTAACTTGCGACAGATGTCTTTACTTAATAACTCTCAGATACAAGTCAATATAGTATTGAATAATCACCAGTGATGTCTGGTCGAATTAAGCTCCGACAAAAGCTAACAGGGACTAATGAAAGATGGCATGATATGACTCACAGTTAAAACAACGCTTTGATGTCAGACGTAAGCCAATCATGTCAATTTTTCGCGTGACGGATGACTCAGCAGACCTCAGCACGTATAATTTTTTGTTCTAATTGCGCATTTTTAATGAGGAAAGAGGATACGGTTATTTAATTAATTTGTTTACCAGGGTTGCCTGAATATGTCTAAAGGATAGCTATTCTTGTGTGAATGTGAACTTTTTCTTTCTTCGAAATAAAAGATAGGTAGGTAAGCTAACTCACTGTCTTCAAGCAATATTAAAAGGGATTTTCTGCAGTTAAACCTTAGATCACAGAAGAAAATAAACTTCAAAAATTCCGGTTTTAGTTATCACAAATAACTACGCGCACGATGACGCAGCTTCAGATTCTCGCTATTTCTTCTCATCGCATCAAGCCTCTTGATTGGTATACTCTCATTAGTACCATATCCTCACTGCATACTCATTACCTCATCGCATAAGATTAAGTTATGGGAAGAGTCCGCGACTGATGAGGCAGTAGGCATGCAACGAGGATATGAGCAGATAGGAGCTTGGTCAACCGCCACCAGGAGAGGTGGGCAGGTCGCAAAAGACGACTGTCTTTGTGGAGTACAGGGCGAAAAGTACACGCTTCAAGCGGAGAGACCAAATATAAACTCCAAATGGCGCAAAGCATTACCGACGCCACCAGCACGGGCGAAAACGGGGGAATGTGATGGAATAACAGCATGTTTTGCAATGAGCTAATTAATTATGCAGTGAGAATAGTTTGAATGTTATTTTTGTGAACTGGATGGCTTATCAAGTTGGTATCGTTAATGATTTCCCTTTTTCATCCGGCGTTTTATCCCTGAAATTATTTCATTCTGAATGAGAAATTCTCGATGTTGAATACCCAGACACGTCAAAGAATATTGGGAGTGAAAAGTGCTCAAAAATCAATAAGGTTTACTACGCAAGATCTTCTTGTCAGAGCTTACACTTTTTCTTGATGTCGTAAAACTTTGCATTTTTGCGATTTTGCTCCTTGACATCAGATTTCTGTTGATAATTCCCAGACAGCACTTGCTCTCTTAAAAGAAACCAAAATTATCCCTGTCCATGTAACATGATAACTTTGCCCCCTTGTTCCCGAAAGTTATCTTTAAGTCTTTAATAGGCGAAGAAAGAGGAAGAGAAAGATTGTCAATGAGATGTTGTTTTAGATTAACGTGGCATGTGGTCAATATAGAAGAAATTGTGATCATTATGCGACCAGTGTTGATATTCACAGTTTGACAACGTCATTTTTGAAAGAGTTTATATTCCTATTTAAGGAAAATTCACCAAAGGGTTGTTAAAAAAAAAAAACAAGCGAAAAAAAAAACAAAAAACGAAAAACATTCTCAAATGCGTCAAAAGATTTACTAAAGAGCAGCTTTTAGAAAGGTTAATTACCTAACAGATGTCTTTTAACACGGCTTTCGATATGAAGAACATGCAATTGCGAAATGTTTTTACCCGGCGATTTCACTTTATTTACTCCCTGCCTTCCAGTCATTTTCGTGAGTAATTAAAATCTAATTTCTCCTTAACTAAAGACATCCATGCAATGACGTATAAAAAAGTGATGAGGATAACGAGAATCGTCAAATGGGTGATATTCTTTTGATGTACCACCAAAATCCAAAACCGACAAATTAAAATGGTAGAAACCTCTGAGAAACATGTTAGAGTACTTAAATGCTGTAAATACAAAAAAAATAGTTTGTGCTAGCTGTAACCATCCAGTCAAGGAAATAAATACTATTTCAAGCTTCTGCTTCACTGTATAATTACAATGCATTTATTCTTTCAGGCAGTCTCCCGCCATGTGCGTCTTGATAACCCTGCACCCTCGCCCGTTAACTTTAAGCTTCTCATCTTTTAATTAACCCTGTCGTCCCCAGCCAGCCACCAGCCGTGAAGCTGTTTTACAAAATCATACAGAAACAAAACAACGAACCTCATTAACAATACATGTCTGCAAGACAATACATGGCATGCTCGTTTAAACAAAAGCTTTATTATCGTTAAAAGCTTTGGTCATTTCATTCAGTTCCAGTAAAAAAGCACGAAACTAGCACTAACTATTGAAAACCCATTGACGTAAACCCTGTATTGTGAAGCGGGGTGAAGCTAAAATGTCATAACTCTTTTTCGCATTTGCCCAATGTGCATTTTTTTTTTTTTTTTAATATTTTAACTCAACCTTCCTGTTCTCCTCAGTAGTTTCATACATTTTCACATAGAGTAGTTGGAAGAAAGTGCTTGCATATCAGGCAGATATATGTCACTAAAAATTATAAGATTCGGCTCATTTATTGTCAACAGAGCCATTTAAGTGCCTCGAGATGGAACTCAGAGATACGAGTGTACTTAAGTTTGCAATTGTCCTTATGGTCTTCTCAATCCTTCGTCCCTTCGTTCCTTCGTTCCATCGTTCCTTCGTCCCTTACTTACATACATACATACATTATTTATTTAAACAGAGTAAAATCTTCAAAAGTTTAATTATAACTACACTGTTTTACAAGATTCCCATGTTAGAGGCTGACTGACAGTTGTTGTAAAGTCGGTCAACTTCTCATTTTACAATAATTTCTCGCGCGCTGATTGGCTCATTTGTATCATCAATAAGAGGACAGACGGATAAAATTTTAATTTATGCAAGCAAGCAAGTTCAACTTTCAGCTTTTGAATTGTCAACTTTTAACCAATGAGATTTTATGGACTTTTTAAGCAGCCAATCAAAAAACGAGAAAAGCTATTGACAATGTTGTCGTCATTTTGAACAAAATTCATTTATCTTTGTTTATCGCAAGTTTACGGCGTCTTTTCCCCTCATTTATTCCCGGCATTTGACCATTCTGGGGTCTTGTTATTGTAAAAAACAAATTGACGTCAGTTTTTGTATGCATCTTTCCTTTTATTGATGATAAATTTCGTCATAATATTATGAAAGTTTACTGCAGAACCACTCGCCTGCGGCTCGTGCTTCCACTGCCACTTTGACAATGCTATGACGCAATAAAAGGACAGACGCATAAAAAGCTTACGTCAATTTGTTAACTTGAAGCGTCCAAAAGAGTCTGATTTCCGCAAATAGACGGGTAGGCTATTCCATAATAGCGCCCCGCTATAGGCAAAGCCACGTTTGCAGCAGTCTTTACGCAGTTTGGGCAAGTCTAATTTTAACTCAGAATCTCTTAGATTATACGGTGTCCTGTGGTTGCTAAATACCTTTTGCAGGTACGCCGGAGAACTTCCCCTAATTGTTTTAAGCATTAATATCACCTTAACCTTTTCTTCAGCGCCTGGAACTGAGATCGTCCCCGTGAGTCTATTTAGGAAGAACTGGCACTTGAGTCATTACTGGACCTGGTAATGACCCTGGTGGCCCTACAAGGTAACGTTGAGTTCATTCCAAACAGAGCAAATCAACGCTTGGTAGATTTGGAGAGTGGTACTTTCAGGGATTAATGGTCTTACACGTTTAAGGGCGCCTATAGCTGAGGATATCTTCTCGCTCATTTCGTCTAAATGTCTTGTTAATGAATGGCGTTTGTCAATTACCAAGTCAAGTGATTTGGCTTCCTTAACTTTTTCGATCGATTTGCCATTGACCTAACATAACAGACACACAATAGACACAAACACAAAATACCTCTGCGAGAGGCTCTGGGGAATAAACCCCACATACTCTGTAGTTATTCCCCAAAGCCTCCTACTGAGGTCTATTGTTTTGGCCTGAATTTTAATGTATCGAAATTGGTCTATTCTTTGGTATCTTCTTATGGAGACAATTGGGTCATCTTTTATTACACTGTAAAACATAAACCTAAAAATTGAGTATTTAAGGCAACGGAATTGGAAAAGTAAGTGAATGTTATCTTCAATTTGATTGGATCGACCAAGTGAGAGTGTTTACCAACCCTTTTAATTTGATCATATCTACCAGTTTGCCTGTAAAGTTTAATTAACGATTAGATGTTTATTCGTTCGTTCTCGTATAAAATTCCTCTAAGTTTCGTAGAGTGCTAAACAGTCTGTCGGTTGCCAATATGAGATACCGTATTTATTTATATACATATTTCTGAGTGATTTAGCAAAAACATGTCCGCTAGGTTCTCGCCTGGATTCGGGACCTTAAACCTGGGGGGGGGGGGGGGGGGGGCCTCCGTTAAGGCCAGGCAGGCCACATGGCTCAGGCACTGGTCTATGTGCTGGTGGTTTGCTGGCGGCCAGGTGTCAAAAACAGGGGGCAGGAAAGGGTGTCTTTTACTGACACCCTCTGCTAGCTAGACTTTAAGTTTTCAGTGTTAAATTGACTGTGTTTCCAGGTATTTTACTCAGTTGTTTAACCTTGTTTGAGGCTTCTGTGTTGACATAGCACCCTGCTGGAGTGGTCCATGCCACGTGCATGCGTGAGGGGCCAATCCCCTTGCCAGGGGGTGGTCAGAAGACTTCTGGCCGGTGCGACTTTCTTTGAGTCAAAGCAGGCATGTTTTGAGAATTCTGTCAGATATTCATAGACCATATCACATGTATTAACCGTGTTTCTCAACAACGATAGGTTGTACCATCGATTTTAAATTTGAAATATATTTTGGAAAGGCGATCTCTTAAATACTGCAAAAAAGTGTTCAAATATACGATATAAAGACCATTTTGAGACCTCAACTACTGACCTTCATTTTAAATAGTGCTAAATAGTCAAATTAAAAGCTGTTTTAAGGTGGCTGAACACAGTTTTTGATACCTGGGTTCATTCACCTTTTTCTCTAAAACCCTTGATCCCTCAGTCGCCAAAAATGGCAGCAAGCAAATTAACAACAAAAACTTCGGTTTTTTGATGGTTAGGCTGACGTATGTGCCGTTGCCATGGCAACATGAATAAAAATAAATAGGCCTTTAAAATCGGTTTTGTTTATTTATAGAAAATCTAGTCATTAGATTTTCTTTATAATTTGCATGCAACAAGCTTTTAACGATTCTCACAAGTTAACACCATTTTACTAATAATTTAACAGAGAGATCTTTAATTATCCCTTGTTGAAGGTTCACTGGAATATCTAGAATTTCCTTTGTTAAAGTTCAATTATTTTCACTACTCGAGTTACTTATTTCCTTAAGTATTTTCGTGCCAAATTTCGTAAAATTCTGATGACTGGTTTTCGAGTAATAGGCGTATTTCCGAGAGTGCAATTTTTTTTAAACGCAATTTTTTGACTTACTGCGCATGCGCTGCATTTAACTGGGTTCTTTCGGTAACAAAGAAAAAGCTGAGAATTGCTGGGTTCTTTGCATCGTTACCTTTTCTAACATATCTTTGTAATAAAAGACTAAAGCCATCAATACACTGGGTTCAATTATAGAGAAAAAAAACTCAGATAGTGCAGGTGTTGAGTGAATAAAATGATCGCTGTATTGACGGCATGTTTGTTTTTTTTGCAATCCTTGTGCGCGCGCTGAAGTGCATCAGCAAAAGCGCGCGCGAAAACTGCCTTCGGCCACCTTAAAAGCACTCATGAAAAGTCTTTCATGAGTGCTTTTAAAACAGTTCTTTCATGCTTTTCTGTCTTTTTCTGCCTCATACCATTGCCTTTTTTTAAAGACAAATTAGACTATTTTAGTCGCAAATAAACTGGCGAAAAGAACCAACCAAAAAAAAAAAAAAAAAAAACCGTACTCATCTTGGCGATTAACATCCGCCTTCCGTGGAGCCCAAGTTGAAAATTAAATTGAATAGCGGCAGGTCCCCGAAAATGTAAAACTCCGAATACATCAATGACAAGTATCAGCTCGCGTGGATAGTTCCACGAATTGATTGAAGCATCATTTTAGAAGAGAATCCACGAGAAAACTCGAAACGAAAATAAGACGGACGATTTTTAATGTCTCGCAGTTCAGTTTGAGCCAATAAAGCTTTATACGTTTTGACGACCATGTCACATCTTGCCTTGAAGTTCATTTCAAGCCCCTTTTTGTTATGCATTTTTTAATGCAGTTCGTTGTGTTCCAGTTACGATTTTGTGAAACAATCTCCCGGCTGGCTGGAGATGAAAGGGTTAATTAAAAGACGGGAAGCTTAAACTATATCCAAAGGCGCAGGGTTATCAACACGCACATGGTGACAGAGGAGGAAAATAGCGTTAACTAGATAAAAAAGCTAAGAGAATCAAGGCACACTGTAATCATTTTGTGAGGCGCAAGCTAAAGGTAAAGTGAAACCTCGATTAAACGAACCTCTAGCACAGCGAAGTCCTCGGTATACGAAATGATTTTCCCGGCCCCATTAATAGTAAAATATATGGAGAAAGAACCTCGATATTACGAAACCTCGCTGTGGCGAACATAGTTTGCCACTCCGTTGGTCTTTCGTTATATCGAGGTCCACTGTATGAATTTTCTTTATTAGTTACAATTACACATCATTCAGTATGCTGATTTAAGGATTTTGGTGTTGCATTAAAACAATGTCCCCACTTGATGATTTATTTTCTATATTCTCATCACTCGTCTGCATGTCAGTGTATCGTTGTAGTAAGAATAAATAAGATTTCGATTACTCCTGAAAATGACTAGTAGGAATTTCTATAATTGGGTCAGAAATTCGTTACACGTTCTTTCAGTTAATGTTAGAAATAGGTATGCCTCTTTATAGCCCGTTGTTCGCCGAAGATTCAAATCCAATTTAATTAATAAATGGTTGCAATTAACAAATCTACGTAAGAGAATCTGAACTCCTATTTTTAACATTCGTTCTCACAGTGCCTCTCTCCACCCAGGTGTATAAATGGATACGGCAAATTTAATGCTGAGATTTACCCTGCTACCGATGGACCAGCATCATGTCCAGGGAGGAGCTGAAATACACCTAGTTACTTGTCAGTGTGACTGGGAGAAAAACGGCTACAATCGCTACCGTCAGCAGTGATAGTGTAAGAAAACCAGAGGTGATTGATAAATTGAGGTTGTAAGCGAACCATTTGATACTTAGATTTAGGAAACCCACCAGATTAAGAACAAGCTGGATAAAATGATAGACAGTGAATAAAGTTTATTTTTTCGTACGCGTGCTATTATGTTTTATTTGTATTTTCGACAAATGAGACATGAAGTTAATCAAGAAGACGGAAAATATTAATCAGATTGCAGTTTTTGAGTATCTAGTTATACGGTTACATTTCTTAACATCACATTCCGTAGTTACTAGCATATGCTTTATCTAGCACTGAATTATTTTGCAAAACTCAAAGGGAACATTGTTGTTAATAGTTAATGAGTCTGAGATGCGCAAAAGTTAATTATTCACTAACATTCACTGAGCCTGAGATCAATAATTGTTTTGGTATATGCTTACATGTACATCCTGAATCTGGCATTTAGTTGGTCGAAAATTATCAGTGATCAACGATTATCAATGAGCTGATCGGTTAACCAGGATAAATACATATCTTGTTATTACTGCATGTTAAATTATCGGTAGGCCTGTACAATATATATAGCTAAGCTATGTCTAAACTCAAGAGACTTAAAGGCAATTGTCGTGTAAAAGAAATCTCTTAATATAAGTATATTTTTTACTTTACTTTTTTGACTCTTAAAAATGATTTCCAGTCCGTACTGCACATTCTCAAGAGTTTGTTTACGTTGCTTGTTTTGACTCTTGTAAGACGTAAAAAAAAAAATAGCATTTCGCAACTACTACATAAATTCAAAGTTTCGTGTCAACCGCCATTATGGATGCAAAGCTTTATGCTTCGTTCTGTCTGTAGGTAAAAAAAAAGTCAAAGAAACTGTTGGAAAAATAATTTTAAAATGCTTCGAAGATAAGGTATGTGGTTCGTAACGACTTATATCGATTGGCATTCCATTGAGTACAGACCACGCTAAACCACATTCGGTTTGTTAAGTTTACTTACTTCTGTCGTGTTCGAGGAACTAACCAAAAGAAACCGGTTTCCAGTATCGTAATTCATGTAAATGGTATGAGCTGAAAACCATAGGTTGTGCATGGTCGTGGACGTTCCAACATAAATCTTCGCATTTATTTTGCTCCTTTGAAGTTTGTCAATAAAATGATTGAAAGACATTTAAAGATTAGCTATTTAACTAAGTTAAAAGAGAAAAAGAAACAAAACAAAACAAAAACAAACAAAAACACGTCCCATGTCTTTCGTGCTATAGAATCGCGGGTGCAGAACGATGCTGTGGCATAAGCTTTTTCACGAGCTTTCTCATAATTTTTTAAAAACTTGTTCCCTACCATTTTTGGCCAAAAATGCCAGCACAAGTAAAATCTGTTTACGTTTTCCTGGGGGATTTGGGTTTTATTGACGCATTTATGAAAAACTGGCGTAGGAAATATGAGAACTATACGCGTATGTTGAAACAAATGCACCCACAGTAATTTTAAATTTACCATGACTGTACTTTAACATTTTATGCAAAAATGTAATTGCTGTTACCATCAGTTTGTTCAAACAAAGCAAATCAAATAGTGCACTTTGCAATTCAACTACTATCAATGTGGTTATCCCAGATTTTAATTAACCTTGGTACTGAAATTGCTATGACCTGTGATCTTAGATTTATTCCCTCGCGTGTTGTAAAATGGCTAGGCATTCCGTGCTAGGGCCCTTTTACTGTTTAGCTACAGTGTGGGAACTATAAACGAATGAACACCTATTGCTTTACACCTGACCCTATCACAGATCGGGTGGATTAACACTATGATTAACACCTGATCCCGTATTCATTTAGATCAGGTTTAAGTGTTGTAATTGAAAAAGACATTTCGTAGCTAACAGTTCTATCACACCATGTTACCCAGTTCAATTAGCTGTTACCTAACAAAGAGTTTATTTGATTTCAGGGTGAGTCAGTGACGCAGTAGCGCCGGGGACAGCCCGGTGGGGGATACAGATTGTATATATAATAGGAGGTACAGTTCTTCACTTTTATTTTAAATGGGCATCTTGCTTCGCACTTTTCAAATTCTTGAAAGCAAACGTAACCTTCTATTACGCCTTCTAATACTGTAGGATGATTGGCTTTCAACCAGCCTGGGAAGGTTGTACCACATTTTTTTCCTGCTACACATGTGGTAGGCGTTCTCGTTCCTGCGTCACCCTCGAAGCGATACCAGTCATCATTTGTAAGACTGTCATCACACAAATCTTCTGTCTCTGTGTACGTGACTTTTCTATCAGTACTGCTCAAGATTGTGTATCCTCGACACACGTCAGCTAAAAAGAAAAAATCAAATATTGTCAGCAGCGAACTAAACAGATTGAGAATTGTTTGTAAAAGATTCTCATTTGACAGCACTTACTAATGGAGCAGGTAAAGGAGGATCACTGGTACAGAAACAAGAGGGTGGTTGATGCCGATAGTGTGGATAAAACTAAAATAATATTAGTAGCAGGTGAGGTATCCTGGATGGTCCTCTGAAATCGTTTGAAACTTAGCAATAGTTCTTTGATCTTCGAAAATCATAACAAGCATTTGGGTTTCTTGAAGGAATTGCTTTAGAAATCGCATTTGTTACAGCGCGCGTTGGACTCCTAGTCAAGAGGTCTGGGTTCAAGTCTAATCGGAAGCGTTATGTTCTTAGACAAGACTTCAGAGCGGAAAAACGTACTGCAGCTTTCTGCGCATCCCTAACCCTACTTGCAGACTCAGGTAATAATGCAGGCGGCAATGGTGGAAAGAACGGCGGACTGTAATAAGGTACACGAGGATGCCCTTTGGTTGATTTATTTATACTTCGGTAGGCATGAGTTTTTTTCCGCATTTCACTGTTAAGAAAACAAGACTCTCCCTGCCAGCCGATAGGCTCTCTAGCTTAAATATTCAGTGCATGGTGTACTTATATGGATGCGATATGAGAGTGTTTGTGGGAAAAATGTGGTTTCGCACCAAAATTCCTTGTATAACGCCGGGAAATAACGTGCTCAGACACCTTCCTTAGGTTAATTGTGTCCGAAAAACAATAAACAGGCTCTCCATAGAGACGTTAAAATGTTGATGCTTACCGGAAAAATTGAGAAAGTATATTATGTTGGTAACTTTTTTGTTCACACGATCGACGAAATTCCCGCCATTTTTTTCAAACTTGGAGCCTGGGGCACAGCCAAACCTCGCGCATGCTTATTACCTTTTTCCGATCTGAAAGAAAAGACACTTTACTCTCACACTGCATCTTATTATCTGAGGCCCGTTGCCGATAAACGTTAAGCCATGATTAAAAACCAATGGTGATTAATATTTTTACTTTTCGCTGCTGTGTAGTAAAGTCTGAGATCATTGACGTAGAAAACTGAGGAAAAGAACGAAAACAAACAACCTCACTAAAACTATTGACCTAATCCTGTCCTAATTCAATTATATCGAGGACTGGCTCATTGTTGGGGTAACCTTAGAAAGTGCTGAGCACAATGTGTAATGGACTTCTATCTCATACGCGTGAATGCGGTGAGGGATCGAGAGCATCACAGTAAATAGACATAAAAAATGCTTCCATTTGGAACGTAACTATGCTCGTATATTTGTCGGTGGACATTATTTGTTCCGGGAAGAAAACTGTGGGCTTTGAGGAAGAGTTAATGTCGAAGTGCATGTGATAAATTTACTTTTAGACTAGTCGTGTGGGAGCGAAAAAATTTCATGGATGATAAACTGAGATATTCGGGAGTGCCGAAGTAGCTAGATACATGGGCCAAAAAATCCGAGATTCAAAATAACTCGTGTATTTGTGGTGGACGATAATTCCTTTCTTTAAAATTCAGAAAGTTTCAAAAGTTGAGAGCCGAAATTTATTTCAACTTCTTTCGATTCATTCTTTCTTAACTGCGGTTCCCTGTTTAGCTTCCTCGAGATGACGGTTACCCCGTGTCTCATCTCTTTCCTAGCTTCAGGCTCCCCCAACATCTAACCCGAAGAAGGAGGTCACATATTCAAGCAGCTGATTATCACCCACTGCACGATCATGAATTCACGTTAATTTATGCTATGTTTTAAATTCCTTTTCATCGGGAAAAAATGCAAGAAAACGAAGAAAAATCAAAATGTAAATTCTCTTTACTCGTGCCATCACAATGTCAACAGCGCTTTCTCGAGTTCTGTGTTTGTATCTTATTATACAAGGAAGGCTTTTACATGAACGAACCCCAAACCCAACAAATAAATAACAGATCAGAGTTCTCTTGTCTGCTCCAAACTTTGCCTGGCTTGTGGGTGGTTTTTGAAAAACAGCAGCAACTTCCTCTGAGATCTTTGTGAGTTTCGACCAACAGACCAAAATAATGCAGAGTTGATTATTCTACTCGCGCTAAGAAACTGACTGTTTTAAAGAATCAGCCATATATACATGTATCACAAAGTAAAATCAGGTATAAAACACAAGATAAGAAAATTGAAGTAATTTTGATTTGGTAAATATGGCTGATGCACGTATCTCATACATGATGTAGTATTCAGATGATGCACGTATCTCATATAGGATATTTTTTTTAGACTTAAAAAGATCTCGTGACTGCCCAAGGATTTACAGTAAGCACCTCCAGTTAACTGTTAGACACTTTTTCCAATGACGAGGAAATACTCAGCAATAACTTTTAATCAAGTAAACATGGTTTCTTGAAACTTGTTATCAACAGTTCTACACTCGCTGCGTGATCTATGAACATGAACACGAACAGCCCGTGAGTTACGAAGAATGCGTGACTTTTAACAATGCGTGATTATCGAAATATGCGTGATTATTATTTTTTTTGATGTTTCTCTGTGGTCTTAAATAGTTTAACGATTGCGGTTTCCTGTATATGACAGCTCATGAATAGTTCGTTCTCCTTTCTTTGACAGATCATGAATAGTTCGTTTTGGGAGTAGAATTTTAGGTTTCGAGTTCACTTGCGATCAGCGTCAGTATTGCGAACATTCAATTGTATTCAAGCTTCATCGTATTAGTTCTTCCGAGCCACAGAGATCCACTCTTCAGAATCTACCAATCAACTACAATAAAGATTTAAGAAATCTCTGGTAGTTTGATACGTTTCTCGCCTTCTGCACCAAAACTGTTGTCCTTTGCCTTTTTAGGTATGAGAGGTAAAGCTAGTTTAAGATTTGTCTCACTTCCTCGTTTTACATGCTGACAGTGCGACACTTTTCTGAATGAACTGGTTATGAAGACAAACGCAAGTAGCAGTCTATCACATCGCTTCTAAATCTACGTCTAATCAAATATCGATTCAACCACAGGACTAGAGACTAACCCTTGATCACGAAGAGAAGTAGATAGGTTTGCTTACGTATCACTTAATTTTCAAAAATTGGAAAGACTATTGTGACAATATCAGTTTATGCTACGCTTCTTTACTCTCGTCATATGTCCGCGCTTGAAATGGTTAATACAGCACAGAGAGATACGGGACTTACTCGGCGTAAGACAGAATGGAAACAATGCGATGCCTATTCGAACAAATTAGTTTAGGCATAATTTCCGACTAAAGATTCGTTGCCCAAATTATCAAGAATCCTTTAACAGCCATCTTTAACCAAACTGGGGAACGCTGACTTAGAAATTAAGATAGTATCTATGAAATACAAAGCAGTCTTGGGACAAATTTGCACTTTTGGCGCTTTTGCCCACACGCCAGAGGCGAACACAACTTAACCTGCCTAACTTCGCCCCCCACCTCCCCATACAATGTTGAAAACTAGAACCTGCAATTTCACCTGATTTTCAACATTGTGTTGGGTGGGGAGGGGGAACAGCAACGCGTTTTTTAAAGGATATAGCAGGGTTTTTTTTTTTTCAAACTTTAGTTCTATAACACAGATAATTCGTTACATAACATAAGTGTCCCAAGGACTTTTGTCCACGATTGTAGTTCCAGTCCAACACCGAGAATACAAAAATGGCCAATTGAGGTATGTCTTACACACAATGGGGGATGAAGCGGATAGCAACTCCTCACGGACAGGTTGTAACTAATTTTTAAGCAACATAAGGATACTCAAGTTATGAACCAAATTACATTGCACCTTCACAGATTGCACCGTTCTTTACGAATCCATCTTTGCATTGGCAATCGTACGATCCATGCGTATTACTGCACGTAGAGTCAGCAACGGCAGCGCATGGGTCGTTCTGTGCAGCACACTCATCGATATCTGGGAGATAGAATGTGATATAATAGTTATATTTATGTGATATCTGCGTTTCCACCCCAAGAGTTTATGAAATTGACTCTGTGTGTTTAGAATTGTGAGTCATGCTGTTTTTTTTTTCTTACACGTACCGGCCCAACCGTAGCAAGGGAGGGGTGGGTGGACAGAAGTACCCTCTGGGTTTTCGTTGTAGTAAGACATGGAAAGTTCATTTTACGTATAATGATATCTCTTGGCTTGCTGCAAAATTCGTACAAGATAAGTTGTTGCTTTTTTTTTTCTGTTGTTATGACGTCATGTGACGTCATTTAGCCGGCCATGTTGGACCACTAACTTGGATTTCAAAATTATTTTCCCAGAAATAACACACAAACTGCGGTGACAAACATGACAATAAAACGCATGTTGGAAAACAAAATTCATTTAACTTGGCGTTTGGCATGTTTCGCCATACATCTTCAGAAGTGACCGTTTAGAATAGGAGTAACAACTGAATTTTAGATAAGTAATTAACAATAACAATGACGGAAGCTGGAAAAACTTTGCATATTAAAAGATGCAAACTAATAACGACAAAGTTTTTCGCTGCTAACATTATCATGTAGGGAAGGTTTCAGCTCTCTAAATAGTAGAGTCCCCTTTATCTTGGAATGTGTATCTGGCACACCTTTTGCTAATATCTCAAAGTGGTCCCATTTTAAGTTGTGACCAGTTGACGTGACGTGATTGACAGATACTTTAACAACAAAAAGTGAGCGTGCGGATGAGGTTTGCTTTTTATTTCCTAGGTGTGAAGGAGTCCCATTTTGTGTACAGGCCGGTAAAGGTCTTCTTTCGGTAAGTAGATGTTGACAAAGTATGACTTTGGCGTTTGATGAGGATATCCAGGAAAAGGATTGTCCTGTTCTCTTCAAAATCAACGGTACATTTGATATTTGCGTAACGACAGTTCTAGTGTAGAAACTGAGTTGCTATGTTTTACTGTCGAACAAGGTGAAGGTATCGTCAACGTATCGAAACTGAATGGAAGGGCGAGCGTTGTTGTTAAGAACCCTTTTCTCTTCAAAATGGCACATAAAGATATTGGCCAAAACAGGACCTAAAGGAAAGCCCGTTGCCACAACGTCAATTTGGCGTTTTATTGTCATGTTTGTCACTGGAGTTTGTGTGTTATTTCTTATTAAGCTAAGATGGCCAAAGAAAAGGAGTATTTCCTCAGAAGGTCGGTAAAAAATCGTAAGCTGTGGGAAAATTAGTCCAAAATAATAATGATAGTGAAATGATACTAATTCTGCAATGTTGTCCAAGAAAACAAGAAAAAAGGAATTTTGTTAAAGACGACCCAACAGGCCATTTCAGAATTACGTTTTGCGTCTTTCTCAAAGGGAATCTTGGTGCCGACCCTTTCGCATGCAAGTTAAATTCGTTTTCATCTGAGCGGTTGTGTACCAGGCCTCGTTTTAGTCCAACTTGGAAATGGCCCATTTGACCTAAACCTCTCTATTTAGCTTGACCCGAATATCTCTGGTAATTTCAAATGGCGTGAAAAAACAGACGACAAACCAAAATTTTGAAAATAGGATGAATGAATTGACACTGAAAAAATTCTAACGAAAATCCAAAGGCCAAAAGTTGAAGGCCTTTTTTTCAGCATAAGTGTTTCTTTCAGCGCAGTTTCTTACAGGATACTTTCTAAATAAAATAAGTACAGTTCATAGTACGTAACCTAGTGATCCACTAAATTCTGTGCCACCAAATAACCTATAACTTGTGATCATTAATTATTGGAACATTACATTATTGGTCTCACCTGTGCAGTTGTGTCCATCTCCAGTATGTCCTGGATTACACGTACAGTTGTATGAACCATGAGTATTAACACAGTCAGCATTGGCATGACACTTGTGCGAAGCTGAAGTGCATTCGTCAACATCTGAAAAAAGAAAGCGACAACAGCGAAATACTTACCTCGTGTTTTATGCAGACTAATGATCTCAACTCCAAACTGCTTTTGGTTCTTTTTGGTTAAAGGGTCCATTATAGAAGACGGTTTTCGTTTATGTTGTGTTATCCTTCAGTTTTTAGTTAGAGTATTCTCAAACTACACCAAAAAATAAGTAGTCAATAACGTTTTTATACAAGAAAAGGTAATGCTTAACTTTTAATCGCGGGTTAGCGTCATCCGGCTTACGAAAAACCCGACCAAGGACGCTAATTGGATTTTGGTAACTCATGGTTAGGGGGAACGAGGGAAATACGACTCAATAACTTAAAGGTTAATTAAATCATGGAAATAACAGTCGATATTGTGAGAAGATAACCGTTGTCCCCAGGCTGTGATAATGCATTGGCGAGATGAAAGTAGCAATGTATGTTGACAGACAGATGTACATTCTAGGACACTGGCTGGTTGTTTCTTTGCAGGAAAACTTCAGCGATGAGACCATAACGTAAACTGTCTTACCCTCTGTACAATCCTGACCCTTGAATCCAGGAGAACACAAACATCGATATCCTTTGTTAGTAAATCCCGCCTGGCACGTGCCATTGTTCTGACACGGTTTCTCTCCACAGGCATTCTTAGCCAAGAAGAAAGAAGAATAAAATTTGGAGTTACATTCTCATTTTATTCCCAAATTTATTCCGTTTCGTTCCTCTGAAAACCTAAAGACAGACAGACAGACCGACAAGCTTTATCGATGCACGACACCGTAATGACTCGATTTAGCGCCCGGGGCGCTTTTTTTTTTTTTTTTTTTTTTTTTTTTTTTTTTTTTTTTGGTAGCTCAAGGGAGGGCGTTTATTCGAGAAGGCCGCTTATTCAGGATAGGGTGCTTATTTCTTTCTTGAGAAACAGGCGAATGTTTAAAACAAAACTTTAGCACGGTATTTATTAACAGAAACTGTATCAGTAACAAATATACGGTAAATGTTCAGTTAACGTGAGGGAATTTTAGTCATTTCGACGCCACTTACGTGTCACTTACGGTACATCAGTACGTAAATAAAAGCTTTCCGGTGCGGCGTCTTCGACGTCCGATTCGGGGATCTCGAAAAAGAATCCTTGTCGCGTGAAAATAAAATAATTGCTCATCGTAACGGAAGGGAATGGTAGCTCTTGTGGGAATAGGGGCGCTTACTAGTTAATAAAAACACATTCGAAGTGGGACGCCAATTCGAAAGGAGGCGCTTATTGGAAGGAGGGCGCTAAATCGAATCATTATGGGGCAATGCATAATAAAATTAAAATAAAGTAAAATTAAATTAAACTTCGTACAAAGTTTATACATGATAGATACAGTTCATCTAAAATTCTACTAACATAAGATTTTACAAACTGAATGGGATTATTAATTAACCAATTTTGCTATTAATTAAGCTAAGCACATCAGGAAAGTTGATCTTTCGCTCAGCTACTTCATATTTTCCGCTCTTTGATCGTTTCAGATGAATTTGATTAGAAACCTAATTTGATTAGAAACCACACACTAACCTTTGATCCACGATAAATGTAATTTTGCATTGACTTTAGATCACTAGGGTATTCAAAGTGAGTTGAATTATTCAGTTCACAATTAGTGATCGCCGGAGACCTTAATTCCATGTTATAACTGACACAGTTGGGTTCCATAAAGCAGAGAGCTCCGCAGAAGTCTTTGAAAACGGACTCAACGGTTTTTATTACGTGGTTAATAAGTCGTTTGCCTTGAAACGAGAGCGCGGATCGGAACTCCAGTTGACGGCACGGGTCTGTTGAGTAAAGAGTCAGATGATCGATAATTATCATTAGAATTCAGTTTGATTTTCTTGAATACATACAGTAACCACTCCCATACAAGTGATTCGTTTTAAGAGATGTTCCTCCTCCAAGATGATGTCTTATTAAGGAATATGCCCACCCCCCCCCCCCCCTCTTAGGTGGGGTCATCTTATGTGACCCCTTTTAGACTGGGCCTTATCATGTATCGCGTCAGGGACTCCCCGGTTGATGCCTCCACCGGGGGTACCCACTGAGGAAGTGGAGTGTTCCCCAGAACCCTTCCAATATGGCTTAACGGTTTTCATCACGTTAGCCATAAGTCGTTTTCCAAGCATGAAACGATAGCTGGCTCAGACTGAATTCCAGTTTGCGGCAGGGTTCTGTCAAGAGACAGATTGTCGAAAACTGCCATTGAAATTTGAATTTGCTGTAATCATGATAGCCGCGAGCTACTATGCCAAGAACAGGAGACAATATAGCGTCTTTAGTTACTTAAATGTCTTAAACAACATGGCGGAAATCCATGAAAAGATCGAAAGGCACGATGGTTCACTGGTGCTTACGTTGCCGGAAGTGCATTCGAAGTACTTATCTTGGCATTTGCTGAATACGTATAGGTAGTGGCAGGAATGCTAGTGCAGTGAAGGATTTTGACCTCAAGTTTACATTGGAGTCAAAAGGCTCCCCTTATTTTTTAGGAATATTTTTCTTTTGTATGAGGCTACTCCTTCCTGAGTGGTACCTAAGTGTCTTAACAGAGGGACTGCCGAGGAAACATGCTTTTTATATTCCTTGGAGAACTGTATATTTGGCGATCTCGTGCGATGAATAAATCAATTACAATCAACTACAATATTTTTTGTTGCGACAGTTGATAGAATTGCTAATGCATGGAACAAGGTGTTTAGATCCTCTGATGTTTTAAGAGAGTATCCACGTAATTATTCGATTTTTACGAAGTACTGTTTTTCAATGTGTTTTAACAATGTAGTGATCATATGAACCCGGTTTCCGAGATCTCGCTTCGCCACTATTTTCTTCGTAAAAATTTCGATTTGTTCGTATGAGAAGCCGGGCTGGCCCGGTTACAACCGAGATCTCGGCAGCCGGCCGGGCTGGAAATCGTTCCCATATGAGCACTCTAAGGACCTCTCCATATGAGCCCGGTAACCGGGACGAATTTTGTTGTCTGTTCATACGGGAAATTTCAGCCCGGTCGACCGGGATGAAATCCAAAGAAACGCAACCAAAATGGTAGAACATAAACTTGTATCGTTCGCGGCGGTCGTAGCTTTGTGGACTCTTGTAACTTTACTAATAAAGTTAATTCGCATACTCCTAAAGTGGAAATACATACGTACAAGACAAAAAGTATGCCATTTTTGGCGCTATGTTGGGAAAGCGAAGCCATTTTGTCCAGAAAGCTTCTTCCCGGTTACCCGGGCCGGCTGAAGTGTTCATATGGGAAAATTTTCATCCCGGTTTCCGAGATCTCGGTCAACGGGCCAGCCCGGCTTCTCTTATTAACACATCGAAATTTTTACAAAGGAAAGAGTGGCGAGGTGAGATCCCGGAAACCAAGCCAGCCCGGTTGACCGGGCTCATATGAAAAGGCTCTTAGACTACTCTAGCCCGGTTACCGGGACAAAACATTTTCAACTGTACACGACCCCACGCGGTTTCACACGTGTTCAAGTTACACCTCAGGAAGCTGAATGTGTGTATACCCAGTTCTATAGCCCACAAAGCCAGCAAGAACCAAGTGGAAACTTTTAATAACAAAAATAAGTATCACAAGACTGAAGTGATCAGTGTAGTGATTAGTCTTTGCAAACACAACTTTAACCCACCAAATGGAAATAACACCAGTTTTTAAACTCTCAGCTGGACAAAGAAGTTGAACTCAAATTTCAATACTTATTGTTCTGCTGTTATTTCTATTCTTTGTTTATGTTATTGTAGTAGTTCATAATGGTAATTGAATTGAGTGGAGTGCAATTTGGTCTGAAATCATACGCGTGATTTCAAAATCGAACGAGCGCGTAGCGCGAGTTCGATTTGAAATCACAAGTATGATTTCAGACCAAAATTGCACGACATGAAGTTCAATTGCCACTTTATTAGATCCATTTTGAAATCGCACAATTTTATCGCCTTAATTTTTAGACCTTTGGTGTATTGTTCCAGTAGCCGGTTTGTTAAAAAAAAAAGCGGAGCCGGAAACACCTTTACGTCTCATTTGGTATGCAAAACGATGTCATGTGACGAAAACTCATCCGAGCATGACAAAGAAACAAGCGGTTCCGAAGTCAGAACGAAAATAGTCTGTCTCAGGTATAAAAGTTCAATTCTTGTCGCTTGAATCAATGATGGAAGGTCTTTCTTTCTTCTGTGGTTGAAGCTGAGACTTTTCATTGTCTTTGGAGAAGGAATTTGAAGGTGCATCCTGCGTAATTCTGCGATGGATTTCTTTTGAGTTGTGAAACTCCCTCGAGTGCACGATGCCCAGTGGATGGTACGTTTTTTTTCTTTCATACCGTTTAATGGCATGATTTTAAGGGAGTCCAGCTCGTTATCATCTCCGTTTCTTTTTGTGACCTCGGCGAAGGACTCAATACTCAGGACCTTGTCAAGTTCTTGCGACGCCATTTGTTTCAAGATATTTCCAAGATGGCGGGACTAACACCAGCTTCGTAAGACGTTCATTCATTCACTGTTTTGTGGAGCGGGGTGTATTTTGACTTTGTTTATTCATAGCGACAGAGTTGAGCTCTTTTGTTGCTTCGTTTGAAACTACCAGAAACCTGGAAACATCTACCTTCTTGAGATGGCCCTGAATTTATTGTTGTGTGGTTTTCGTTTGTTTATGTTTTACTGGACTCGGTATCATACGGATTTTGAGCAGATGTTGAAGAAAAATCGCCAAAATATTCATCAAAATGGACACTGAAAGTTGGAAACTTCCATTAAAGTAGGTGTTCAGCCTGAAGGAGCTGATAATCGTCATTTTAGAAACTGTAATTAATTACATTCGTCAAGTTTTTTGGAAAAAAAAAACACAATAACAACAAAGTTTTGGCAATACTAGTTGCTAAATTCTCCACACAATGGCTTTTTCCCTTTCATTTTCCTGAAATGTTATTGTTTACTTTAAACTAATATTGAAATCTGATTTGTTGTTTTGTTTTACTGTCCCATTCTCAATGGCTGAGAAAAAGATGCGATTTAGAGCAAAAAATAGTGCGATTCGTGAATAAGTCGCACCATTGAGAGCCAATCAGATTGCAAGGATAGCCAGTGATTTCAAAATGGATGTAATAAATAGATAAATCTTGTTAATTAGTTGAAATTTACTTTTTTTTATCACAATATGGAACTATTAAGCTGAAAATTAGTTAACACTTCCACTCGCGAGATCTAAAAGCTAATTCTCCTAACTGATGACCATACATTAGCTTTGCTTCTCGGAAAAATTTGGTATTATATGAGAACAATATCCACTACGTGATAGCCCCTCTACTTGACAATGTATCCAAATTGTAATAAAAATTTATCATGTGACCAAGTGACCACTTCTGGGAACAGGGTTATGTAGTTCACATTTGATTTGTTTTAGATTTGTTCAAGAATATTAACTACGTCAGCACCGTAGATCCTGTGTGTAGCCCTACCCTTTCGCTTCCCAAAATGAAACAGAAGGATGCTCCTTCCTGCCATTTCCAGTGCTCCTTGAGGCTGGGTACAGGTAGTACTCATAAACCACAGTTAGAGTTTAAAGGATCTTTAAACGATATTGCTGTCAATGACATTTTATTTAGTTTAAACTTAGGTGTTGCGACAAGCAAGTGAAAGTTTGAGTTCCAAATCAAAGACTATTCATTACTAGGTCTGTGAGCTTTCTCCTGAAAACAATCCCTTTTCCTGCGTCACAAGACTGAACTGGATAAGGAATGTTCTTAAACTGCACTTAATTCTCCTTCATAAGTTCAGTTTGAGTCATGACCAAATCCTCATCGATGTTTACATTATGTTTCTCACAATAATTGTGCAATACAAAACATACATAAATAATTGTTGGGAGAACCTCAAGCTTGGAGTCCACTTTTGTAGTGAGAATGGACCATCTTGCCTCGAGTCGCCCAAAAGCACATTCGATTTGGTTTTTAGCGGAACGCAGCATGTTAAATATGACTTGTTTCGAGTTGCTGTTACATGCGTCGTACTCTTTCATGCGGAAAGGAATCACTAGGTATGCTGGATCACCAATGAGATAATTCGGTATTTTAACACTTCCCTTAACTAGAGTTTGGAATGCACTTGGCAATTTGCTGCTTCTTAGTTTGGCATAGATAGAGGACTTGAATTGGCAAAAACTTTTTTATCATGCACACTTCCTGGCCACCTGCATTTATTCAACATCTATAATGGAACCTTTGTAGTCACACACAGCCTCTACACTTAATGAAAAGAATTGTTTGTAGCAGAAAAAATCTTGTGAGTTCTCTGATGGGCATTCAATTGGAAGATGAGTCCCATCAATGCAACTAAAAGCTTGTGTCATTCCAAATTTTGCTTAAAACTGCTATTACTTTCTCCCTCATGCTTTCTTCATTCTCTGGAAGATGGAGATATTTTGGGCCAAGATAGTTTGGAATAGCCTGACAAACCTCACTTACAGCAGCTAATGCAGTGTTGAGTGCTATTTCAAAACTATTAATCGTTCTCAGAGATCCGGTATCTTTTAAAAAATACAATGCAACTGCCACCTTTTTTTTCCGCACGCAGTGCCCTGTGATAAGGTGACTTTGGTGAAATGTAAGGCCTTAGCTCCGATACTAAGTTCACAAAACAAGCCCTCGACATTCGAAAGTTTTCTTCCAACATCGTCTTCAGGTTCTGCTCCGATCCAGATGTTTTGCCACCACAAATCAGTTCGACAAGGTTTGTGCCAACAACTTCGCTTACTTCGCTTACTTCGCTTACATTGAGCCTTGCCTGCGTATTTTTCACAGCAGAAGAAAGCCATTCAGCTGTAGCAACATAGCAACCGGATAGCTGACAACGCGAAGGTACGAACAATACAACTGTAGGTGGCGCCCTGTTTGTTTACCGATTTGAATTTCGCGCTGACAGTCGTTCTCAGAGTCTTAAGGTGGGCCGGATTCCCGCGGGTATTCTTTCATCTCAGTAACTGGGATGAAATTCCCTATACGAACACAAGACAAAATCCATCCCGCTAACGGGCCAGCCCGGCAACCGGGCTCATATTGGCTCCGGCTGGGGTATTTGCGTCAAAGAACTGGAAATTTTACTTATGTTCGCTTGAATGACGAATTTTCACTTTCTAATGATAAATATTCAGTATCAATAATTAATTTCAGGCAGACACGAATAATTATAATATGTACGGTTTGTTTCTTTAATAGAATTTGACAACATGTTCCGTGTTTCTATCAAGTTATAGAAACACGAATGTAAGTTTGGAGAAAGAGAAATGTTCTGGGAACGTGAGTCGACTCGTGTTTCTACACTAAAATCGATAGAAACATGAGGGATATTTTTCTGTTATTTTTAGCAAATTCCGCGACAAAGAAAAAAAAAAAAAAGAAAACAACTTGTTTACTTTGATCATCCAAAGGTAAATTCTCTTTGCTCGGATCATCATTACGTCAACAGCTCCTGCTATTTCTGTGCCAGTTCTATCGAGTTTCAGTTTAAATCTGCTAGTGCTCTATCACGAATGCCATTACGCTACTCACTCTCTATTGAGAAAAATTGTTCAATAGAAACACGATTTTAAACCAAACAGCCCGTTTATTTTATATGAGCTATTTTCTAAACGAAATTGAAACGTTTTACTTTGGTAGTTTGAAATTAACCAGCACATATCTCAAGTTTATTAAGTACAGTTGGACCAGGTTAATTCGAACTGGGTTATTTCGAATTCTCTGTTATTCCAAACTCGAAACAATTTTCCTTGGATTTGTCCCTCACTCATTTACTATCTGCTATTTCGAACTCTCGCTGTCTCAAACTATTTTTCGTTTCCCCTGGGATTCGTACTAGAGCGGATACATTTTGAAAACAGAATGTAGCTCGGCTAGAAGTTGCGACCATTCTCTCTATTTTCTTCGATACAAAAGTTTAAATGTAGCAATTAGAGGCTGAATAGAATTGAAACTGATATTTGGTGTCGTAAGAAAGAAAAGTACACATTTATCATTCTAGCGGAGCGATTCACTTGCCCTTGCCACACGCAGTTTGCTAACGGAAGACCGGAAAATAATTACGTCACTATTGATAACAAGATGGGTTCCTTATCTCAAGGAGCTATTTATTCCATTACATTAACAGCAACGAATTTTAGAAAGAATTTCCCGTCAAAGATGTATTATATTTAATAGAGTACTATAAATTTCAGAAATTGATTCGCTAATGACTTCCAAGGAATTATTTTAAACAGCGGGTACCTTTACAGACAAGATGCAATAAAGGTGATTATGATATCACTGAAATAAATTTCGAAATTTTCTTTTCTCCAAATACCCAAACAACGGCATTTCCTGATTCTCGAGGATATCTGCAGAACTTGGAAATGGAAATTTAAGTAATAATAATTACACAGTCGGAACAAACCGTTCCTTTTGATTCAAACAAAAGTATTACTGAAGTTTTTTGGCGTGATGAAAAGCACACGGTCACCTTGTGCTTGATTTGCTATTTGAAGCTTTTCTGCCGGACAACATTGTTATTTTAAAGATAAATTAGACTTTTCTCATAAGTATCACATAAATGTAAAGGCGAAAGGAACAAACCAACCAAAAAACAGCCTACTCACCTTCGCAATTCACTTCTGCCGTCAGTTTACACAACAGGAAGACAATAAGAGTACTGTAGTCCATGTTGAAAATTACATTGATAGTCTTGTCGCGAGAGATAAACCTCCGACTAGTACATCAATGATAAATATTAGCTCGCGTGGATAGCTCCACGAATTAACTGAAGTGTCGGTTTAAAACAAAATCCACGAGAAAACTCAAAACGACGACAGGACGGACGAGTCTTACTGCAGTGCACTGAAGTTTGAGCCAATAAAGCTGTTGTTTTGACAAGCATGCCACATCTTGCTGAGAAGTTCATTTCAAGCCTCCGTTTTGTTATGTATTGTTAATGAGGTTCGCTTTGTTTCGATTAGGATTTTGTAAAACAGGCTCCTGGATGGCTGGAGACGACAGGGTTAATTAAAAGACGGGAAGCTTAAAATAAACGTTTTAAGAGACAAGGTTATCAAGACGCAGCTGGTGAGAGAGAAGAGGGAATTGAAAATGCCTAAATTGCATAAAATAGAAGGCCATTGTGATCGTTTTGCAAAGCCCAAGGTTTAAATAATTGAAATTCCCTTAACTGGTTAGAACACATACCGTTTTAAGGACGGTGCCTACTAAATATAAAGATGTTTGTGTCAGGTTAGGACCACGTGAAAAAAAGTAGATCTTTGCAACACGCATTTTTTCAAGATAATTAGCCTTGAATCTCAACAAAATGCTGACATCAGCATTTCTCTTAAAGAAGAAGGAAATGATATTTCTTTACAGATTTCCTTAGAAAAGCAAACCCATTTATAAAGATCTTAAAACTGCATGGTAAATGGTAATATAAAAACCACTGTTTGGTATGTTTTTATCAACAAAATCGTCGCAAGAGCGCTTTTAGGACCTCTGGCAGCCTTCCTCTGGTTCAGCTAAAATACAGTCTAAATACCTTTTGCTTACAACCAGAAACTAATCACGAGTTGAATAGGCTTGCCACTTCCATTTCATAAGAAAAATGTAGGGTAGCCACGCGCTTTTGAAAGTTATTCATCTTTTTTGAAAACTTTTACGGTACTCATTGCATTTTTTCATGTCACCTACCCAGTAAGTAAACCATTTGCGTATCTCGCACTTGTTTTGCGCGCCCACTACGCCATTTGCACGTATATGTTTACAGTTGAATTTCAGCACAATTTTTTGACAGATAACAGCTAGTTTTTCAGCTGGAAGACGTTAATAGTAAGTAGTTAGGGAAGTGCTGCTATTCTGGTGTTCCTGGTTGAAGTACAAGTTCATTAAACTTGATTTGGCGACAGTAGAAAAATCTTGCTTTTATTTTTGTCTTTTACTTGGTAGCGTAGTTGATTACGTCAATGTCAACCCAGCGCGCTCGTGCTGCTTAAAGCATGCCTTGCGTGATGCGCAGAACGTGTGCGCACTAACAAACGTAGTCAACGTACTTAATATGCTGGTTTTGAGATTTTGGTATTACTTCAAAAGAATATCCTTTGTCTCAGGCATTTTTCTTTTCTCGTCACCTGCCTCTAATTTATGTACCCATTACATTGCCTTAGGAGAAATTTGATTTCGATCACTCCCGTGTTATATTAGTACAATTCGTAGTACAATTCGTCTATCTGATCTCGACCAAGGTGTCTAAATGAGTACCGACGAATTTAATGCAGGGGGTAACCCGACGATGGACTAATCCATCTAGGAGGGGAGCGGGGAGATGTAGAAATACTCCAAGTCACTCCATGCTACGGAAACTGGCATATGCTTGAATGTCCCGGTTTATTGGATCGCGCTAAGAACCAATCAGATTGCAGGATTGGTCACCGTGCCCTCTTGGGAAAAAAATAAAGTGTAGTCATTTGCCCCAACTTATAGATCAAGTAGGAGGAACAATTCTTGACACTGATTTCGAAATGTCTATCGATTCGGCAACAATCAGGAAAGCAGACCTTGATGTCTGTTTTTACGCCTTCTCCTTTGTATGGCAATCTGTTGCTCTCAACATTCAACCATACTGGAAATTGTGAATTTCCTATTGGTGGACACTTGGTTGGCATTCTTGTTCCTGCAGCTCCTTGAAAACGATACCAGTTTTCCGTAAAACTTTCGCAGTCCCTGAAATCTACATTTGGTTCCTGTCGAGATCGTCTAGAGTCTGGTACCCATGCCAGGGATCAACTGAAAGAAAATACATTTTTAAACGGTTTCTTGTCTTTCCTGTAATGTTCTTGCTCATTTCGTTCATATGTCTTGCCCTTGAACAAGGTTCGTCAATTACCATGGAAGCCCTCTGATTTCGCATCCTTAACTTTTTCGATCGATTTACCGTCGATCTCAATAGTAATTTGGTTATTCGGAAGAGCCTGCATTCGTTGATTTAACCCAATCACCATAAATTTAAGTCTCAGCAACATCAAGGCTTAGCCTATTACTTACAAACCAGCAATTAAGATTTATTAGCTCTGAGTTTAACGACAATTTCAAAGTCAGCTATTGTATTGGCAGCGTAGGTAGGTTACATTTGTGTCGTCAACGAACATCCTCGCAGGAGCTGAACTGAGGCAAATAGGCAGATCATAAATGTAAACTAAGAATAGGAGTGGTCCGAGATTGCTACCCTTTGGGACGCCACAAGAAACTCGGGCAACAACAGACAAATGGCCATTTATGCTGCATTTTTGGCTTTGGTCCAGAGATATGATTCAAACCATCTGAGACTACTCGTGTCACACCAGTTTATGAAGCTTCCGTACTAGGAGACTGTGGTCGATAAAATCAACGGCTTTTTTGAGATCGATGAAGGTTACACATTAAATTCGCCGGTACCTATTGAGACACTTTGGTCGAGATCAGAGGGAGGCACCCCCTAATGGGTTCAGTCTTCAAATTTTCCAAGTGCATCAAACCTCGGTAACACACAGCTAAAAGCGTGAATCAATAGTTTTATTATTATAATCATAAAAATTACAATTTCCTCGATTGTGATTAGTTTAAAAAACTCCTATTTTCCACTAATTCACTTGCCAAGTTGTTATCGGACAGTTCAATAAGCCAATCACATTCAAAGTTGTAGTTTAAATCATCCAATCACTTTCAAAGTTAAAGTTACGTGCGTGCGTACGTGCGCTTTGGTGTTTTTGGCGCCTAATTGCCGGTAGGAGGCGCCGTGGCCTTAGAATGTTTACATCTCCTTTGTAGGTATTTTAATGCAAATTTTCCCTTTCTCTCATAACTTGGTTATTCTTCTTTTCTCGCAAATTGTAATTTTTATGATTAATTGGTAATAAGACTTCGTGTCGTCCAATTCGATCGATAATCATACTCGTGATAAACAAATAGGACTTCTTCTGCGCGGTCGTCCGATTTTGTCATCACTCTTATGATAACCGACCGAATTGAACTCCACCCAGTCATATTACCATTACTTATTATTCTTACTCTTCTTCTTCTTCTTCTTCTTCTTATTATTATTATTATTATTATTATTATTATTATCATTATTATTATTATTATTGCTAAGGAGAAATGGAAAGGGCAAGTTTGCTCGCGGGCCGATTGTGTCTGATCCGATTATAATGCACACTTGTACCAAAAACAAGCAGCTTTATTTGCATGTTCAAAAATTCTCACAGTACTTATTGCAAAATTATACAACTCAACAAAACCAGAAATGACACTAATGTAATAACTCAAGTTATATCAGTCTGAGTTTGATAATAGATTATTGCATAAATCTAAGCATGACAAAATGAACTTTTTCAAATAAATACTAACCAAATAATTAGGATAATTCATTACTTTTTTGGTATTTTCTTATGGAGATAATTAAGTCATCGATGCTTTATTTTACCGTAAAACACAGCCCTAAAAATTGAGTATTTAAGGCAATGGAAAAGTAAATGAACGTAATCTTTGACTCGATCGACAAGCCATGGCAACGCCAAAAATGATGGAGACACAATTGACCTATCAAAATTTCCGTGGAGGATGAATGAAAATGTCGTGAAGCCTTGAAACCGATGGCTCATAGCTGCTGGATTTTATCTCAGTTTCTGTAGCATGAAGCGGCTAGGAGCATTTCTACTCCCCCTGGATGGGATGCTACTCCATTGCAGGTCACTCTCCCCGCAATTTGTTAGGTTTCCCCAACAATTCGCCGGTACCCATTTATACTCCTGAGCGGAGAGAGGCACTGTGAGAGTAAAGTGTCTTGCTCAAGAACACAACACAGTGTCCCCAGCCAGGGCTCAAACCCAGACCGCTCGATCCGGGGCCGAGCGCACTAACCATGAGGCCACCGCGCCTCCCAGAGGATGAATGATGATGAATGAGTTGAGACTTCTATACAGTTCTTACTTACTTAATAAACAGCTGCTGAAAGTTTCAGCCCTTTAGAGTAAATCGTCTTTTCAAAAATTAAGGGAGGGGTGGCATCCACCCACCCCACTCCACCATTACCCTAAGTTATCTCTACATTAACGAGCTGTCTCGAGAATTGTTGTCCTACAAAAGCACAAAAACGTACTGTGCAGTCTGCAAATGATCCAATTTTTAAAAATTGTGGTTTAGGTATATTTTTCCTCAGATGTTTTGCAAGCGCGTAAATTACCGTAGTGTCCTTAGCATATTTATTTGCATACCGTAAGTGTAAAGCTGTCGCCTTTACACGTTGCTCGTGCATATCTTTTGCTGTCAATCATCACAACATCTGTGCCGAAAGCTACCCAAGAAATGTAGTCAATTGACTCGAGAGTTCTCAGTTGAACCCAAATTTGAAAATATAGTGAGCATCCTGCGTTAGAATACATCGCAGGTGTCCTGATAAAGACCTTCGAGGAAAAACCTATCTAAACCGTCATTTTTAAAGTGGCAAATTTGAATTCAAATTGGTTAAATAATGTATATTTTGTTTCGTTACCTATAGTAACTGCTGTATCTGTATTATTAAGTAAAGCAAAATGCATTATATAATTTAAAACCACTGTCCAAATTCCCAAGTCCCCATGAATTTCATCTTTTATGGCGACGCTTGAGGTAAAATTTGGGAATCATTTGAAGGCCTGTGCAGTACACGACAATGGCGAGATAAATTACTGTCAGTGATTGTTGGCCAACGCTTCACAGTGTTTCAGCCTGATAAAAGGAAACATAATGTATCTGTAATTTATCCTTCCTTCTCGCTGAAAATTAAAATCACCGTGAGCTTGTGCGAACAAACATAAGTAACCACTTCTACCCATGGTATCCTTCGGCATTGTTGCTTATACACTTTCATTGCTTCCCGTAGTTGCTTGGTTTTAGTTAGTGCCATAGTAGCGGTACGGACACTTTATTGCATGCAACCTATACACCAAGTAGGAGGAACAATTCTTGACGCTTATTTGGAAATGATTTTCGCAACAATCAGAACCCTTTAAAGGAAGGCAGGCAGTGATGCCTTCTTTTACGCCTTCTCCTTTGTGTGGCAATCTGTTGCTTTCAACATTCAACCATACTGGATATGGCTCATCTTTTATTGGTGGACATTGAGTTGGCAGTCTTACTCCTGCAGCTCCTTGGAAACGATACCAGTTTCCCTGAAAAGTTCCGCAGTCTGGGAAATGAGACTTGTCCGCATTAGCCAGGTTTCTTTCGGTAGCATTAAAAGTGTGGTACCCATGGCAGGGATCAACTAAAAGAAAATATATTTATGAACGGTTGCTTGTTACTATCATATTAGGGTAAAAAAAAAAAAAATGAAATAAGATAAAACAAAATAGCGGGATTGAACTCGCCTTATGCCTGTAATAACCATGCTAATTGAAATAAATAGATCATAACGATATTTTTTTAGCATTTTTTTTTTTACAGAGATTTTCCATACTGCAGACTTGTTTTCTTTAGATGAATATCCGACTGGATAATTTAATTGCTTAACTGGTCTCCTGTTCCTTTAGATGTATAACGGTCACAAAAAGAGCGGCAAAAACAGAGATGAACGGTAACCATTACGTTGAGTTACTTAACTAGACAGGGCTACTTTTACGCGCACAATGCGTGCGCGGGATAAGGTAAATTCAGTCTTCAACGCAGTCAGCATATAATCACAACAATGCAATTATAGCAGAGCTCCGGCGGCCCCAAGGGCTGCCAAGCGGAGCCCCATACTCATATGGGAAAGAAAAGGAAACCCATGAGTTGATTTTCTTATGGTTATCATGGCTAGCGGTATTGCTCGTGGGCGCGTACGCACGACGACGACGACGACGACGGCGACGGCGACGGCGGAGTTGCCCAATATGGCGGCCATACTCCAAATAATAGGTTGACAGAGACATGCAGCCTTGGTTTACCGTGTACTTCCTTGATATTGGACATCCATGTTATGATCAATTGACACCTGTCAATACAAGGTATCCGCTGACCAGTATCACGTGACCATATCGCGGGCTCAGGTTTACAGCTCCTCGAGGTCACGTGTTTTCTTGAAGTTGACCGCTGACCAAGTGCTGGTTATCGATTGGATCGCAGGCTCATATTGGGTTAACTTGTTGGAAACAGGGCAGGATTACTCGGAAGCCAGTTTACGCTAACCCAGGATTAAAAGTTAATCGAATTATAACTTTTTCTTCTATACAAAAGCGTTTTGCTGTTTTGTCTTGTGTATATGGTGATTATTAAAACTCAAAACAGAAGGCCAAACAATATACCTCACCGTAAAGTTACAAAACTCAAATCAAAATTCTACCTTTTTCTGGGTTAGCTTAATCGGGCTTTGAACAACCCGGCCCAGGAGCTACGCTTTTAGGCTGGCCTAAATCAATATATTACATTCTCTGCCAGTACGATCGTTTCTAACGCATTCTTGGTTATTTTTTTTTGTTATTACCTAAATGCTACAAGACATATATTACAAACTTTATTACAATATCTACATAAAAAAGTAATACTTAAACTAGTTACAAAAATCAAAACTAATCAAAATCAAAGCAAAAACATATAACTGTTACAAGGGGTATTCATTAGATGTGAAAAAAAAAAAGAAAGAAAGAAAGAAAAAGAAAGGAAAGCTGATGAATAACTTGAATTCTGAAGTACAGAATCACGTAACATATAACCTTAATCCCCAACCCCTCCCCCGCCCCCCATCCTCTCTCATATTTGAATTGCTGCCCATTTTTCTCTTAAAATGTCAATTTTTTTTTTGCTATTACGCGCAATATAGAATTCTGTTGCATATTTTATTTGAGCTATAAATCCAAACGCCTTAATATTTGGAAGGGTTTGATCTCTTTTGCAATCCTATAAGAGGAGTTTTGCAATAATGAGAAGATAGTTAAGTAAGTAACATAATCTTGTTAAAATATCTGCAATTATATCTTTTTATTAAGACTGATTTTCTCCTTTGTAATGGAAAACCAACATGATGGAAATTCATTCCAGAAAGCTTTCGAGTGAGGACAACTATACAAAAGGTAATGGAATGATTCTAAATCTGATTGGCAAAAGGTGCATTTATTATGAGTACTGAAGCGAATTTTGTAGAGTTTAGTCTTGGTATAAAGGATAGAATTAAGCACCTTGTATTGAAAAGCCGTAACATAAGGCTCAAGTGCGACTTTATGTGGAATCATATAAAAAAATTTCTGTAAAGAATTAATGAAGAAATGAAATTCGTCTTGCAGCTTGTTTAAGGCACTAAGAAATTGTGCCTTTTCATTTATTAACAATGAATAACAATGTTTTGATTTCTACTTTGTGATATCAAAGCTTTATTATTAATAACTAAAGTGGATGAAATTATTGCTGGAATCATATTATTTTTAAACTCACGGACTGCAGCATGACTAAGGCCGGCCCAGGTAAGAACTTTTTTTTTGTTAAACAATTCAGTGCTATTTAAATTAAACAACAAATCACTTATCAATACTATATATACCATGATCAAAGAAGTTTTTGTAGAAGATTTGGGAACTGTTGATACGAATTTCTTTGTTGTTCCATATAATGTTACACCAATCCTTCGTTGACGCAAAGTTTTCACGAAACTCTGACCACCACTTTAAAAGTTCGGAATAAAACAGAGAATTGATGAATTGAATTGATGTCAAAGCTGCAGTTGAAAAGGAAAAGTTCTCCTGATTTAACCAAAAGATGTCGCAAATAATTTTTCCACGTACATTTTCGCTGAATATCCTTTTTAACCAGGCCAGACGCAGGTACTTGCTATCATACATCCCAGGTCTATCATTCTCAAACCACACTTCTAAAACTCAATATTTTTTTTTATATATATAATCTAGTAACTTTGTCCGTGCCATTCCATAAAAATTTATATAGTAATCGATTCAATTCAATGACCACGTCATTCGGGATTGGCATTAAGTAACGAAGCTACATAGACAAACTTAAGGATAAATAAAGTTTTAATTATGACAACTTTGCTATAAATAGATAGCCCGCTAGAGGACCAGACATCAGTTAGCTTCGTTATCTTGTCTAAATTTTCGGTGAAGTTATTTTCAAGAAGCAACTTTTGATCATAAGTATACAAGACTCCAAGGGCGTTAATTGACTCTCTTGGCCATTTAATACCAAATACTTTTTTTTTTTTGTTATTCCTGGAGGACCCAATCCAGATGCACGTACCTTCAGTTTTGGTAAATTTATCGTTAAGCCGGATGCTTTCTTAAATATTTCCAGTAAATCGAAAAGTACGTGATTTGAGCTAGCATCTGCAAGATCTGCAAGTTTAATGGAATGGTCAATAAATCAAGTCTCTTTTCTTTCTCTGATTTTAACTATTTTGTCCTCTACCAATCGCTTGCTCTGCTTTGGAGCATCTCTGTACGTCTTCAAATTTTATTATGTTCTTCCACCAATATTATTCTATATTATTATTATCTTTGCACTCAGATCGTCCATCACAACATTTTTGTCGTGTCTTCTGTCGTGTCTGTGGTCACATTGCCCCGAAGCTTACTGAAACTAAGTTGAAATGCAATCTTTTAGCTCTTCCTCGTTCGTCCAGTCATTGGTTGGCGTATATACTTGTACCATCGTCAACTCTTTGCGTTTTGTGTGAACTCGACTCGTAAAAAATCCTCTTGCTGATCAGTGGTTATTGGCTCTCTTTGCTGTTGTGCTCACTATAGTATTTTCTCGTGGCACCTCCTCTCGTCTCCCAGGTACATCACTATTTCTCTACTTTGCAGTGTTTCTGAAACCATCCATTTCCACTTACTCTCCTCTGTCTCTGGCACTTCTATTCTATATTATCCCAGCTACTTGGCCACTTCTGCTGCCCTTCCTTTTTTGCCATAGTTCTCACGTTCTAACTCAAGATGTAAGTCCGATGCTTGGGGGCTATCATTGAATCAAACGGCCTCTAGTCATTTTGCCCTCTTTAGTTCAGGGCGTCATTACAGCCCAAGGGCGACACCGCCGGCCAATTTGGAGCTGCATCGTTCCACGATGCAAGGCCGTTAACCCTGCGCCAAACCCCCAACCTGGAAGACCGAGGAATTACTCTTCATCTAATGTTTACCCCTCGGGCTGTTCGACATGGGTGATCCTAACAGGAGTGCAGGACCCTAGCTGACATAGCTCTAGGGGTCATAGAGACGAACAAACCACCTCGGTTAGGTTAGGTGGTTACCCCATTCAGAGTAGCATATTTTAGGAGATCGATTTGCCTTCTGAGATTGCTCGAGCGGTCAATCTTCTCCGTCTATCCACTCGTGTCTCTTGCGCCCAAACATCAAGTGGTTTGTCTCTGTTTTCCGAAAAGATCAATTCCGGGTAATACAGTATAATCTGGTTTCACATGTTTTGTGTTAAGTAACAGTTAATGTATAATGGTAATGTGTAGATAAATAAACCAACTGACCATTCCTGGGAAACGAATGAATTAATGTTTTAACCGAAAGAAAGGCCATGGGCAATAAAAGAAAGTACGCCTTACTATATATGTACAATTCACTAGTCCAGTAGAAGGAAAATTATTGCAAACCGTGCAAAAGCAATATGGTAATATCACTTTTATCTTCTCTGAGCTGACGCGAATGCGTCGAAAATTTGGAACTAAATGCGTCATTTGATGTTTCACAAGTATCCGGTGCATGTTTACGGGAACTGAGATTCGCGATAGTTTCTCAAGTTATTTAAAAGTTGTCTTACGTTCTGTTTTTTTGTAGTCTGTGGCTTTAGACCAATATGCGCGAGAGAATTCTCATAGTTAATGTTAAATGCTAAATTTGTCACCTTCACATTCCATTCCATTGCCTTATTTCACGTATCCATCAGCACAACGACAAGTGAATGATCCTTCGGTATTACTGCACTTAAGATGTTTATCTTCATCACAGTTTTGGGTCCCTGCTGCACACTCGTCGATATCTGACCATGAAACGTATTATCAAACTTTAATAAAAGTTAATGGTATATAGTATTAAATATTTATCGTATGATTCGAATCAGGAGACGCGATAGCGTGGGGACTTGAGATTCGAAGGTAGAGTAGTCGCTGTTTCTCTTGTGGCCACTACATCTTTGTGTTATGTTATTAGCAAGACACCTTAGGTCTCGCTACCTTTCACCTAAGTTAACGAGAGTGTGAGTGTGTGAGAATCGTCGACGCCACTTAAAACAATGATGCATTAACCTACACAGCGACAGGGTAAGCATGCTGCACAGATACTAATTCTTTGTCTGCCTGCTTGCCTGCTGGAAACATTGAATTTCTGAACATGTGCGGCTTTTGGTTGAAATGAAGTCAATCTGAATCTAATGCACTGCTCGACATAAATTATGCTGTAAAAAAGCATGAAACATACCCTTGCAATTTTGTCCACCTCCAGAGAATCCTTGCTTACAAGAACGGTTGTACCCTCCCTCGGTGTTGGTGCAGTTGGCATTCACGTGACATTTGGGAGAACCTCTGTCGCGTTCATCAATATCTAAAGTTAAAATATGTTTCTAAGGATTCACTAAGTCGAAGAAGCAAGAGCCTTTTACTCGCCTGCTGACCTCTTAAGATTATAGAATGTGGAATTTAAGTTAAACTTTGATTTTGAAAGCCAATTTGATTTTCTCCGTCACGTTTTTAAAGAGTAGCTGTATGCAAATGCGAGAATTTGTCTGGGGAAAGGACCGGAAAATTCGTCAGGAAGACTCCCTTGGTGGACAATTTTGTAGAAATATTTGATTTTCAGTTTTGATATGTACATGTAAAGATCGAAATTTCTACTGCAGACTGTTTGATGTTCAGCAAAGTATAGTTTATATGATAGTTTACTTTTAATATTTTCATTAAGCATTGTAATTTTTTTTAGCAAGAGTGAGTGCAAATAAAGATTGATTGATTGATTGATTGATTGATTGATGAACAAAGGGGTATGTTAGGAGCAACATAGTTACCGTTCTCACAGTGTTCCCCCTCGAACCCAGTAGTACACGAACATCGATATCCTTTCTGTGTAAAACCGGACTGACAAGTTGAGTTGTTCTTGCATTCCCGCCTGTTCTTTATGCACTTGTTCTGAAACGCAGAAAAGGAAAACAGTTGCTTATAAATGATCTACTGCTCTCTCGTTGTTAGAATAAATGAATGAATGAATGACTGTTCAAGATATAAGTTTATTCCACCCTTGGGATTGAAATTCTGTCAGCCGACTTTAGCAACAAAAGTAATTTATGAAAGTGAAGTATGATCATCGCAGTAAATTTTCCAATTTAAGCAACTGGAAAGAAGAAGCCTGAAAAAAATCAGGGCTTCAACGGGACTCGAACCCGTGACCTCCGCGATACCAGTGCGATGCTCTCCAACTGAGCTATGAAGCCACACATTGGGAGCGAGGTCAATTAATTGAGTTCATATCTTCCCGTGAGTGAAATGATGTGAAGTATATATGAAATAATTCATATTTGAACTGCGGTAGTAGATGAAAGTGAAGTATGATCATCGCAGTAAATTTTCCAATTTAAGCAACTGGAAAGAAGAAGCCTGAAAAAAATCAGGGCTTCAACGGTAGAGCATCACATGATTATTTTAAGAGCTTATAATACACAAAAGAAAATTTGGAACAGGCTTTTACATTCTGAACCAAAAATCAATAGGCAAACATTTTGAAAAGAACAGACTAATTGAGGAATGGGTGAAGAGGACTTGTGTACATAGTATCTCTTATAAACATGCAATATATCTTTATTTCGATTTACTCTCCACGTACGATATTAATTTTTCGCCAGACCTTTGTAAAAGCAAATCGGTGAAACTATAGTTTCTAACCGCTTTGTTATTGTTCTGATACCAAATATGAAATAACTTCCTGAAGAAGGAGCCAAGAGTGTAGTCGCATTTTTCGTTCCTGCTTGCTAAGTCTTGTAAAGATGATCCAAGATGACTGCATGATGTATTTCAGCGTTCTTTTAAGGATAATTTACGATGAAATCCGATAGAAAATCGAAACATTTTAGTTTCTAGTGGACAAAAACCTTGTAGTAGAATAATTTTACGTATTTCACAGTCCTTTTTTTTAGAAAGGTGACTTAAAACAGTTTCCAGCACTTAGATTTTCATGGGTCGTTATGACCACTATTCATCGCTACATGCTACAACCATGGCATCAAAAAACTGTCCAATATTTGGTGAACACGTTGTTATCGTTTTCGTGACACAACAGGTACCAAAGCAACTGTATGACCTGCTAAAAGCACCCTTAATTACAGCCTTAGGGGCTCATAATTTAAAAACGGCATGGCGAAACTTTTTTATATGATCAAATTTTAATAAGCACCATAAGACGCAACTTTTGGCAAAGTTTAAAAAAAAAAATGTATGTTGGGTTTAGAGCCACTTTAAATTTTCAGAACGTTGCGTTGGCTCTGAACCCTATGAACAGATTCTTTTAAAACTTTGCCTAAAGTTGCGACTTTATTGCTTATTAAAGTGTAATTTTGAGAAGATATTTAAAACAGTGGCACAGAAGTTTTCAATATGTAAATAATTTTGGTGCAATTTGTTTAACAGTTGTTACCCCAGCTTCTGGTGAATTCCTTCTCTTTAAAACATTCGACACCAATGCTTAAATCGTTTACTTTGTATTTAAATGAAATTGCAAACTACAGGTATTTTGAACACTGGGCACCTCGAAGTCATAATTTAGCGATAATTGTATATAATTAGTGGACAACGTAAAAAGGTCTCAAATTTAAAATCGAGCTTTTAAAGTGCGAGGGGTGGCATGTTTTTAAATCTTCCCGTCCCCGAGATCAAACGTAAATTCTCGTTACTAATCAGCATAAATTCCTTAGTAATTGTCCTTGTAAGAATCTGGTGTTACATCAATATAATATCTATGTTGTTCTTGCCACCTGTCTATGCAGCAAGCATATTAATATTCCGATAAGAAAAGAGGTGCCTATTAGCTTTTTAAGTCTAAAAAATAATAGTTAACTGTGGATCTCGCGTTTTTTCTCTTATAGAAAAAGAGGGAACCGTTCCCTCGAATTATTAGCTTCTGTTTGGTCGACATTAGCGGTGGGTAAACATTACGATAAGAGAAGTTTCGCGCAACAAGACCGAAAATACATTGCCATGGAATTGAAATTGCTAATTATACGAGACACGACAACTACGTTGAATCTGCATCATGAATGTATTTTTAGTTACAGTCATATTCCAAAAGTTACTGGTTGTAGCAAATTTAGACGAAAGTGAGTCTTAATCTTTGGCAGGTTTTTACAAAACAATTAGCATTTGATTCAATTAAACCCCTGTAAACTTCTCTTCAGAATTTACGCTTAAACAACCTCCGCTGAAAGAGTTGTTATTTAAAAATTAGCGGTGGGTAAACATCACGATAACAGAAGGTTTCGTGATTACACTGTAATAAAAATGTAATAAAATTTGTTTTCCTATTTATTCATTTTTTTTTATATATACTTTTTTCTGATACTTTCACGAATGTTTCTGTTAATTTGGTAGAAACACAGAAAAGTTTTCTTCTTCTTCTACAATATAAAAAAGCAGGTGACTATAACCCGCTGCGCGATCTTGAATTTAAGATAATTTATACTTTAATGCCTTCTTTTTCGAAGGGGAATGAACTGCAAAACAAAAATATATTCGTATATTTCGATTATCAAAATTGTCGCCCCAGTATTATGTCAGCAGCTTTTTTTCGAGTTCTGTGTTTCTATCGGATTATGCCTTCTACAGGTGAGAGCACAAAAAACGGACAAATAGAATCAGACAGAATCAGACAGAATTGAAAAAATTTGATGCTCCTTCGAACAAATTAGTTATCATTACCGACAAACCTTCAATTATAGATCCGTTTCCCAAATTATCAAGAATCCTTTAACAGCCATCCTCAGACAAACTGAAGAAAACTTAAGTTAAGATACTATCTATAAAATACAAAGCAGGTACAAAGGAAATTTTTCAAACTCACCCTGCGCCCGAGTTGGACAAAGGATTACTGAAATCCGTGATACGAAAACGAAAAGCAGAAAGACATTCATTCTTAACCTGCGATGGATGTCTTCACTTAATAATACTCAGATAGAAGTCAATATTATATTGAATAATCACCAGTGATGTCTGGTCGAATTAAGCTCCAACGAAAGCTAACAACGACTAATGAAGGATGACTAAGATGGCTCACAGTTAAAACAACGCTTTGACGTCAGACGTAAGCCAGTCATGACACTTTTTCGCGTGACGGATGACTCCGGAGACCACAGCTTGTATATGCTTTAATTCTGTTCTAATTGCGCATTTTTAATGAGGAAAGAGAATACGGTTATTTAATCAATTTATTTACCCAGGCTGGCTAAATATGTCTAAAGGATAGCTATTCTTGTGTAGATGTAAACTTTTTCTTTATTCGAAATAAAAGACATAGGCAAGCTAATTCACTCTCTTCAAGCGATATTAAAAGGGATTTTCTACAGTTAAACCTTGGATCGCAAAAGAAAATAAACTTCAAAAGTTCCGCTTTTTCTTATCGCAAATAACTACGCGCAAGGTGATTCAGTTTCAGGTTCTCGCTACTTCTTCTCATCGCATCATGATCAAGCCTCTTGATTGGTATACTTTCTTACGTTTGACGATATTTTTGTGAACTGGATGACTTATTAAGATAATATTGCTAATGATTTCCCTTTTTCAACCCGCGTGTTTTCCCTTAAATTATTCTATTCTACAATGAGAAATTCTAGATGTTTAATTCCCACACTTGTTAAATAATATTGTGAGTTAAGGGTGCTCAAAAGTCAATTAGGCTCGCGGCGAAAGATCTGGTCAGAGCTTTCTCATAACTCCTTAAAACGGTGCATTTTTGTAATTTTTACCTTGATATGAAGTTCTCGTTGATAGTTCCAAGACAGCTCCACAGGCGTCCCAAACTCACGATTCGAGGAATAGATCAAATATTAATAATCTATGTACAAGTTTCGAGTGAGACGTGACTGCCGTAAGTGCGCGGTGTTGTGTTACACATTGGGCCGTTGAGAATTTGAGCGCTCTATAAGGTTTGCATGGAATTTAAAATAACGAAGGATAAAATTGCTCCAGACTACGGCACAGCTTGAAATCAACATTAGCGACCTCTCCCGCGGGTGTGCATTTGTCAAGGGGGAGCGGTTGCTAATGTTGATTTCAAGCTGTGCCGTAGTCTGGAGGACAGTAGGGACTTTAAGCAACGACAACGCGGACGGCGACGGGAACGCCATAAGATCAGGGAAAAGCCAAAAGGTCCACTGCGCATGATTGGCGGGAAACAGGTTGACGTTCTGCGTTAGGGCCGACGTGAGTGAAGCTCATTTCGCGTTGTCTGAGAACGTGAGTTTTCGCTTTCGTTTCCTCTGCTGTGTCAACGCTAAATAACCCGTGTTACTAATTTCGAGGAACTTTAATGCTTGTTTTCTCTTGTTATGTGAGATATTTCATTTTAAAGGAACGTCGAGAAATCTGAAGCGAACTCAAGCAAGTCGGCGAGCATGTGACTACCGCGAAATATCTTTTTGAAAGCTTATGTAAATAAAGACAACTTACACGAATTTCAATCGAAATTTTTCCTTTCAAGAAGTACTCAAATGTCAAATGGCTCATTATGGTGAAATTCTAACACATTTAAAAGGGTAGACACCATTAAAACTTGTGTAGCCGCTTCCATTTTCAGTCGTAAGATCAGTGGTTTACTTAGATCTTCATCAGTCGGCACACTGATTTGTCGCGCCGGTTTGATTAAACATCTGCTGATAATAAGTCCATTTACTTCATTGTACAACTCAGCGAGAACGGGCAAGTTGCGTTATTGAAGTGAAATTCGGACAGGCAATTTTCGTCTTCAAACCATCGAAGTTAAAATCAGGAAAGGAATCATAAGGTTGGTCGAGATCATTAGACCGGTTTAAATCGTATAAGAGTAGAAGTTCGTCATCGTTTAACACACCTTCATCGTGGATTGTCAAGAGTTGATTGCGAACTTCTTTCAATGAAGTCATCCTAGGTCATCCTGATAAACAGAGGACGAATATCAATTATGTCAATAAGCTTGACAGTGCGGAAACCGCGGTTTCCGTCGGTGCTGCTTAATGTTTGTGAATTCTCGCCACAACGGCGTTCTCTCCCCAGCCTTCTCACAGGTTTCGGCGTCCCCGTCGCCGTCCGCGTTCCCGCTGCTTAAAGTCCTTAGTCACAAGCTGCGGCGTAAAGTTGAAAGCTCCAGTAGTGAAGCAAAAATCGTTCGGATTGGAGCGGAAAGTTTGAAGATTTTTCCAAGCCGACCGGAAAAGGGGACCAATGGACTATCCTTCTTTGCGTTGGAGGGGAAAATCGAGCAGCGGATTCGAATTTCGGCGAGAAAACGGCCTTGCGGTCCAGGTCTTTCGAAACAGCAGTGTCAGCCTAGACTTCGTCTATAGAGAGCTGCGACAAACACCTGAAAGCCCCAAAAACGACGAAATAGGCCAAATGGACAACAGAAACCAGGCAAGGTGAGTATATTTTCTTAATTTTATTCAAAAAAAGTAACATTTGATTTCATCGCGCGATTTTATCCTTCGTTATTTTAAATTCCACACACTGCCTTGTAGAGCGCTCAAATTCTCAATGGCCCAGTGTGTAACACAACACCGCGCACTTACGGCAGTCACGTCTCACTCGATACGCCTACATAAATCATTAATATTTGATCTATTCCTCGAATCGTGAGTTTGGGACGCTTGTGACAGCACTTGCTCCCTAGCCTGCCGCGCAGACGGAAATTTACCTTTTGTTTGTTTTTTTTCTTTTTAACAACTTCTCGGCTGGCTGGAGAACACAGTTTTCATTAAAAGACGTGAAGCTTAAAATAAACGGGAAAAGGTGCAGGGTTATCAAGAAGTACATGGTGGCAGACTGCATGCATGAAAGAGGAGGCGCATTGTAATTATATAGTAAAACACGAACTTGAAATATTTATTTCCTTGACTGAATGGTCAATGCACAAACTGTTTTACTGTTTTTACTGAATGTAAGCACTCTAACATATTTTTCAGCAATTTCTATCCTTTTATTATGCCAATTTTGAGATTTTGGTGGTAAATCAAAATAATATCCCCCATTTGTCGATCCTCTTTATTTTTATCACCTTTTTATACGTCATTACAATGATGTCTCATGGAGAAATTGGATTTTGATCGCTGTTGAAAACGACTGGAAGTCAAGAAGCAAATAAATTGAGACTCGTTCAAATACTCCGCGATTACATGTTCTGTCTACCAAAAGCCGGGTTAGAGATCTGGGTGCTTGTTATTTGAATGCAACGCAGCTTCCAAATTTTAGCATGTATTTTGAACATTTGGTTGCTTGAAGGAAAACTTATTGCCTCGCTCATCTGCCGTTAGGATGCCGTTCAAATAAATGGTAAAATTCAGCTCAATTATTGGGAGCAAAACCAATTGCCTTCAGATGGACCATTCGGACTTGTTGAAAAAGCTGGACTCTACTCAGAGACACGAGCGTCTCATGCAGCGTACTCAAGCGCGTCTTCGTACTCGTCTCAATCTATACATTCGATCGTTCGTTCGTTCGTTCGTTCCTTTGTTCCTTTGTTCCTTTGTTCATCCGGCATTCATTCATTCATTTAGAAGAGATGATATTATGATCGCGATGGCAAACAATTTGGACGTACTGAAGAAACACCGCGTACGAAAACTTCGATAACAAATTTATAACGGCTTTTCGTTGAGAAATTCAAAATTAAAACAGCCCTTTGCAGAGTCACCACAGAAACTTAATTTTTGGTCTTTGTCTAGTATGACTCTTTTGTCATTGTTTTGTTGATGGGAAATCAGTTGGGAACGAAAACGATATCGTAGAACTCCCCGATACACAATTCATTCGTTAGTATCTCTTCCACAGCAGAATGCCACAGCTCCCTCAAATCACTTGAGGCGGTTTTTTGTTTTTTTGTTGTTTTGTTGTTGTTGTTGTTGTTGTTTCTTTTTTTCTTTCCAAGGAAAATGTCAGAGAAAGTAGCTTACTGGCCTTGAAACATTAAAAACAAACAAAAAGAGGGTACTTTCTTGATAGCGGTGGGGTGGGGTCTTCCGGGCGCCATCGATACTTCAGGTCAGCAGCAGATATACTGGAATGATCACAACATGATGCTAATTACAGATGATACAGATTCCAGGTCAGAGTCCTCATCAAAAGTAAACATTTATTTACGAGTTTTGGAAATCACGCCCACCGCAGTATTTTAGAATGTTTTCTCCCAAGTGCTGTTAACCGAATCATCGTTTTTCCTGAAAAAAAGTAATAATTTCCAAAACCAAGGGGTGCTGGCGGGGTGGTTCCACTCTCCCCTAAAGGCCGTACACCTATGCTTAAGACAAATTGTTGTAACTAATGAATTTCAAGATTTTTCAATATCATGAATGTATTTTTTTATATCCTGATGCTACACACATCTAATATTTTCCCTAAAGTGGCTCCAACATTCTCGGGCAGTTGAACTTTGACGGATCAACAATGCTGCATGCCCAAATATTTGTGAACAAGTTATGGTCATCTCAATGGCATAATAGGTTATGCCATAGCCACAGTATAAATCTGTTAAAAAAAACCTCTTTATTTCAGCTTTAGGTGCTTATATCTCAGAAAGAGTACAAGCAGACAACTTAGCCAGTTTTAAGGTAGCATTTTATTACTATATTCATACATTTTAAAGTGCCAGGAGTATTTTGCATAAGTTATTTTAAAATAGCGAAGGTCATGACGAGTTATTATCAAGGAGATTGAAATAATAATAATAATAAAAAAAAGTATATATGAAATTTATTTCTAGAGCGGTTTACTCTACTAACTGTCTATGTAACTTTACAATACTAATTTTAAGTTAATTTTATTAAAGACAAATAAGAGGTGTACGGGTCGAACTATAGTCAAGTATTTCGTTATGTGATAATGACGCGCACGTGCTTAGTTTGAGCTAGCAGTGAAGAAATCAGCTTAAACAAAAGAAATGCTTAAATAGCATTTCCTCATCACGCTATAACTATTAGATAATGCTATTTCCATAAACTGCTACACTATTCACCTTTGTTGGTGAACTGCTGAATGATCGTTGCAATCAAGCACTCATTTAAGTGAACAAATCAAATCTTTTCACTAATTTAGACTAAGCTAAGGTGAACAATACTCTTTAACCCTTTCCCACCCCCTCCTACTTAGGTAGTTATCTATGTAGGTACATTAACAAATTTTATACTAGATTAAAACTTTTTTTTATTTCTTGTTTTTCTTTTTAAATTCCCAATACTATAGCACAAATACCATGCATTATAATTTACCGCCTTATCTTAAATTAGCGAGCAAATATACAAGAGAGTGCACGTGAGGGAAAAAATTTCCCCTCTGAAAAATGTCATCGTAACCAAACACACAGACAATATAACAAAAAAAAAAACCGAAGACAAGGACGTAAAAGAAAAACAAGCAAACGGTAGCAAAATGTAACACACATCAAGGTTAAGAAAGAGATATGATAACAAGGAAACGAACAAACACACAAATAAGCGAAGTAACGCAACGAAACACGAGACACGCTGGTAAATAAACGACCAATTATTATTATTATTATTATAAATAAAGTTTGTTATTATTATTAGTATTATTAGTATTATTATTTTATTATAACAATAATTTTATTTAAAAATCATCGAACAGTTACAAAACAAAAATATTTGAAAAAAAATTATTAAGTTAATATGCTAGACCTTTCACCTCGCTTTTCTTCCAATAATAAGCGGTGTTTCTTCACTTTCGTCTAGTCTTTCAGCCATTACGTTATAATTTTTTTTTTCTTTATTTTTTAATTTCTTTTATTTGCAATAACACAAGGGAAACCAATGCTTACTTACAACACTAACTCTATTTACATTATATTGCTCTAATTATTTACACTATTTAAATTACAATAACTAAACGACTTACATTACTAACAAATACAGTTACACGACTTACACAATTAAGAAATACAGTGACGACAAGGGGCAAAGAAAAAAAAAACTGAGAAGAAAAATAGCTAGTTATCATTACAGTTTGAGGTTGTAGTACAGAAACATAAAAAAATAGACCAAAGGCATGTGGCACATTAAAAGTAAAATGAGTTATGCATCTGACAGGAGATTAGAAATAGATTAATGGTAGGAGATAGATAACCCTACAGAAAATATAATCTAAAATATTAATTAAATCCTCATATATCCTGTAAGAGGTTTCCATTTCTTCGTGTCTCCACTTTTTGTTTCTATCTCATATTGTGATTTTAGTGTGCATATGAAAAGCGTAAGATTTGGATGATCATTTTTTGTTTTAGCGAGCCATATGTGATATCGTGCTAAGAGAAAGCAGTAATTTATAAGAAGCGCAAATTGAGAGATATCTGGCCTCAGACATTACGTTATAATGGGGAGAGTTAAAACGGCAGACTACTCAAAATTGCTGCAGACCATTTTGACTCTCTCCTCAGCAGACTGTTTATAAACAAAGAATTAAACAAACAAACAAACAAACAAACAACTAACTAAGAAAAGAAGACCAAGGAAAACAAACGTCCGGCAAACACGTCTAAAAATAGCCATCGATATCTGTTTTAACAGTAAGGCCATTTGTAACTGCATTAGTCAGTGCCACAGTAATGGAAGGGACACGCATTTATATTAAAAAATCTGTAGATATAGTAGGAGGTGCAGTTCTTTACTTTAACGAAGCCTTCTTTGTCGCAGGCTCCTCTAAACGTAGTAATACAGACTTTTCTTCTGACTGTACCCTCAGCCACTGTAGGATGACCACCACTCAACCAGGCAGAGTGGGACGCACCACATTTTCCAGTCCCTGGGGATGTAGTTGCCATTTTTGTGCCTGCAGCTCCTTGGAAGCGATACCAGCCATTGAGTGTGTCGTCACATTTGTAGTTTACTGTTACGTAGTCATGTTTTCTTTCTGCATCTGTCAGATTTTGGTAATTTTGCCAGTGACATACATCAACTAAGGGAAATACACAAATGTGTAAATAAATATGTGATCAAGACAAAAAGACATTTGAACAATACGAAAAAAGTAAATCAATGAAATACGTAATTAAGAATTGATTCATGCTTTAGCGTGCATCATACAGTTGCTCGATGCGCAGTCGAGAGAAACTCCAGTGTCTTTAATGCTCTCCGATTTTTCGTTTGGCGTATGAAATACATAAAAGAACTAGATTTCCATTGGTGTAAATCACGTGAAATAGGAAGAGTTGTACCAATAGAACATTTTCGTGTTCTCGGTATTGGGTTGGAACTGCAACCATTAAAAAATTGTGTTGGAAAATAGTCATAACCGTGATATCTACAGAATGAGTATCGGCAACCCAATTCCCCCTTTCAATGTTGGAAAATGGTATAATGCAAACTTGTATTGGACTAAAGTGTTATGTCAACATTGCATAGGGGTAGGGAGGGGCAAGATGCGAAAGAATGACGATTTCTAACGCTTGTGACCATGGCTGTAGCTTGGAATAGAGGCTCGTGTGGTTGAATACATTAAAAAGAGATTAGAGTCATGTGCCTTTGAAAATACTCCCCGCATTAGCCGCAGTCGCAAGGTACAATCATGGACAAAAGTCTTGGGACAAATTTGCACTTTTGGTGCTTTTGCTCACACACCAGAGGCAAATACAATACACCTGCCTAACCTCGCCCCCCATGTCCCATACAATGTTGAAAACTAGTACCTGCAATTTCACCTGATTTTCAACATTGTGTTGGGTGGGGAGGGGGGACAGCAACGAGTTTTTAAATGATATAGCAGCGTTTTTTTTTTTTTGTTTGTTTTTATTTTCAAATTTCAATTCTAAAACACAGATAATTCGTTACATTACATAAGTGTCCCAAGGACTTTTGTCCACAATTGTAGTTCCAGTCCAACACCGAGAATACGAAAATGGCCAATTGAGGTGTGTCTTACACACAATGGGGATGGAGCGGATAGCAATTCCTTACGGACAGGTTGTAACTAATTTTAAGCAACGTAAGGATACTCATGTTATGAACCAAATTACATTGCACATTCTATCTGGTAGATAGAATGTGATTTAATAATTATATTTTTATGATATCTTCTTGCGTTTCCACCCCAAGGGTTTATGAAACCGACTCTGTGTGTTAAGCATTGTGAGTCATGCTGTGCTTTATTTTCCTCTCTCGCACCGGCCTGACCGTAGTGCAAGGGAGGAGTGGGTGTACAGAAGCACCTTCTGGGTTTTCGTTGTACTAAGACATGGAAAGTTCATTTTACGTATAACGAGATCTCTTGGCTTGCTTAAAAATTCGTACAAGATAAGCTGTTGTTTTTTTTCTGTTGTTATGACGTCGTATGACGTCATTTAGCCGGCCATGTTGGATCCACTAACTTGGATTTCAAAATTATTTTCTCAGAAATAACACACAAACTGCGGTGACAAACGTGACAATAAAACGCATGTTGGAGAACAAAATTCATTCAACTTGGCGTTTCCTATGTTTCGACATACATCTTCAGAAGTGAACGTTTAGAAGAGGAATAACAACTGAATTTTAGATAAGTAATTGACAATAACAATGACAGAAGCTGGAAAACTTTGCATATTAAAAGTGCAAACTAATAACGACAAAGTGTTTCGCTGCCAACATTATCATTTAGGGAAGGTTTCAGCTCCCTAATTAGAAGAGTCTCCTTTATCTTGGAATGTGTAACTGACAGATCTTTTGCTAATATCTCAAAGTGGTCCCATTTTAAGTTGTGACCAGTTGACGTGACGTGATTGACAGATGCGGAAACAACGAAACGTGAGCGTGCGGATGAGGTTTACTTTGTATTCCTTAGGTGAGAAGGAGTCCCATTTTGTGTACAGGCCGGTAAAGGTCTTCTTTCGGTAAGCAGATGTTGACAAAGTATGACTGTGGCGTTTGATGAGGATATCCAGGAAAGGGATTGTACTATTCTCTTCAAATTCAACGGTGAATTTGGTAATTAGATAGATAGATAGAAACTTTATTAAGAATGTCATCAACCACCTAGCTGGGGAAAAACTCCCCTACTAATACGGGGACATAACAAAAACGAGTTAAATTAGAAAAAAAAAAAAAAAAAAAAAAAAAAAGCCTAAAGCTATTTACAATAGTAAAATTTAAATCCAAGTTAAAAGATGTTATGGGACTATGTACAGTGGATTTTATAATACAATAATACATACTTAAAAAAAGTTCTTTAGGAGGAGCAGAGGAGACAGCCTCTGCAGCCATCATCTAGTAATGCATCAAGATTGTTGAGATTTCTGATGTTCGTCTTAAAAGTGCTGAGAGATGTGGCCTCTCTCATGCTCTTTGGTAATTTTGACCACAATTTGGGTCCTAGATATCTGATCGAGTGCTTACCATATTTCACCGAGTTAAACCTTGGCATTGTAAAGTCAGATTGTCTTAAGTTATACGTACTAGGGTTATTGCTGAAAAAATCACAGAGATAATAGGGGCATAACTTATGTTTAACTTTATACATCAAAGTAGAGAGGTCTTGCAGTCGTCTATTAAGTAATGTGGGCAGACCAGCCCTCGCGAGCAGTTGATTATAGCTTGAGCTGTTGTCCTTAAAAACTGCTCTGAGGCCTCTTTCTTGTATTCTCTCCAGTTTTCTGGTATCACTAGCTTTACAAAAGTGCCATACTAAGTGACAGTAGGTAACGTAGGGTAAAATGGCGCATTTAACAATGTTAGTTTTAACTGCGTAGGAATTAGGTTTCTTAATCTCATTAAAACGCCTATTCTTTGACTAGCTTTTTTACAGCTAAGATTTATGTGGTCGGAGAAACTAAGATCGGAGTCTAGTGTCACGCCTAAAAGCTGAAGATTATCCGAGGTCTTGATTTCCTCTCCGTTTACATGGATGTTACCATTGCTCTGACTAAAGCCGATGTTCATGGCTTGGTACTTCTTGATATTCCCGGCTAAGAGATTTGAGCCGTACCAATTTGTAGCAAAATTAGCACTCTCCTTGAGTTGCGATGTAACGGCTCTCTGGTCGTCCCCGATATGATAAATTTGGTGATCATCTGCGTACATCGACAATTTCGCATTGAGGCCATAGGGTAGATCATTTTGAAAAATGTTCCATAGCAGCGGGCCAAGGGCGGAGCCTTGTGGACAGCCGCGGTTTACCAGTCGACTCGAACTGACGTGACGACCGATCTTAACTCGATATTTCCGGTCTGTGAGGTAGCTATTTAGCAGTTGTACGGTATTCTCTCGAAAACCGTATGCCCGAAACTTGCTCAATAGTAGCGGTGGGTGGAGAGAATCAAACGCCTTAGACATGTCTGTTGATAATATACTGACTACTTTTCCTTGATCCCTAGCAAGTCTCCAGTTTTCTACTAAATTGATCAGTGTTGTTTCGCAACTATGCGCTTTACGATAGGCGGAAGAATGCAGATATATACGATCATGGAAGCAGAAGTTCACTTGCACCCCCACTAGTTTCTCTAGGACTTTACTTGCGCATGGTAACAGTGTGATTGGCCTGTAATTTTCTCTCACCATTTTGTCATCCTTTTTATGTATTGGAACCCAATCTCCGCTCTTCCACTCAGTAGGCCATACACTTTTGTTTATACCGGAGTTGAACAGAGTAGTCAAAGAACTTGATAACTCCTCAGCGCCAGATTTTAAGACCTTTGTTGGGATACCATCGTTACCAGTGGCTTTGTTCACGTCAAGTGATTCGAGGACCCGAAGGACTTCTTTCTGCGTGACTGGTTTGATTTCTAGAGCTCCTTCAGAACTCCTGTGTTCTTGTTGTATCCTTTGAACAGAAGAGTGGTTCGTAAAGTCGTCAATAGATCTTAGATCAGCCGCTTGGCTTCCAATACCGTCTGCAACGGTAGCGAAATACTCCACCAGTTCCTCAGCCACTTGTTGTTGATCAGTGATCGTGGTATCGTTAACGTTCAAGTGGATATCGTTTTTTTCTGCACAGCCCTTAGAGCCTTGCGTGACGACAGTTATAGTGTAGAAACTGAGTTGCTATGTTTTACTGTCGAACAAGGTGAAGGTATCGTCAACGTAACGAAACCGAATGGAAGGGCAAGCGTTGTTGTTGAGAGACCATTACTCTTCAAAATGGCACATAAAGATATTGGCCAAAACAGGACCTAAAGGAAAGCCCGTTCCCACACCATCAATTCGGCGTTTTATTGTCATGTTTGTCACCGCAGTTTGTATGTTATTTCTTATTGAGCTAAGATGGCCAAAGAAAAGGAGTATCTTCTCAGAAGGTCGATGAAAGATCGTAAGTTGTGGGAAAATTAGTGCAAAATAATAATGATATTGAAATGATACTAATTCTGCAATGTTGTCGAAGAAAACAAGAAAAAAGGGAATTTTGTTAAAGACGACCCAACAGGCCATTTCAGAATTACCTTTTGCGTCTTTCTCATAGGGAGTCTTGGTGTCCACCCTTTCGCATGCAAATTAAATTCGTTTTCATCTGAACGGCTGTGTACCAGGCCTCGTTTTAGTCCAACTTGGAAATGGCCCATTTGACCAAAACCTCTCTATATAGCTTGACCTGAATATCTCTGGTAATGTCAAATGGCGTGAAAAACAGACGACAAACCAAAAATTTCAAAAAAGGATTAATGAATTGGCACTGAAATAATTCCAAAGAAAATCCAAAGGGCAAAAGTTGAAGGCATTTTGTTGAATATAAGTACTTTTTTCAGCGCAGTTTCTTACAGGATACTTGCTAAATGAAATAAGTATAGTTCATAGTAAGTAACCTGGTGATCCAGTAAATTCTGTGCCACCAAATAACCTTTAACTTGTCGCCATTATGGTAGGCTGTGAACGCAGACGTATTTTCGGCTGTCGACTAAATCAGAATTTTTGGTCGCCAAAGATGAAATTTTAGCCCCATTGGCGACCGTACCGGTCGCAATTTCAAGCCTTTTAATAATGTATCTAACTAAATTTTAGGGATGGACAGTAAATTGGTGTTGCTGAAAATCAATGTTCGGACATCATGTACGATCATAATGTGAAATTGGCCGGACATATTTAAAATGTGATCGGACAATGTCCGATGACCGACTGTTATTTCCAGCCCTGAGTGACTTATTCGGTATCTAAACTTTCGGTGTCACTTCGTAAGTGAAGTAGCCGGCGATTTTCGTCATAGTAGCCGGCGATAATCGCCGGCTGCCGGCTACTAATAACAGCCCTGATTTCAACGTTCAACATCACATGATACACTGTTCAACATTTGTTGAACAGCAGCTGCAACATTCGTTACTTGCTCAACAAATGTTGAACCATGTATCATTGGCTTAAAGTATGCTATACACAGACATGAAACAAACCTGCGCAATTTTGTCCATCTCCAGTGTATCCGTCTTTACAAGAGCAGTTGTACCCTCCCTTGGTGTTGTTGCAGCTGGCGTTCACGTGGCAGTTGTGAGAGCCTCTCTCGCATTCATCAGTATCTAAAGTTAAGGTAAAACATGTTTCATAGGATCCACTGAATCGGGGTAGCAACTAAGTTCCCTTAATTCGTCAGATTACCTCTGAAAATTATAAAATTTGGAGTATCAGTTAAACTTTGTTTTAAGAGCCAATGTAACTGTGAATTTTAACGAGAAGCTGTCTCTAAGTGATCGAGAATTTGTCTCGGGGAAGGACCGAAAAATTCGGTTACTGAAGAGAGTCAAAAATCATGGTGAACTAATTTTCTAGAAATATGCGCGTTTTAATGTCAATATGTTAAGAACGGGATGTTCAAACTTTTAACTTCTACCACAGAATGTTTGATGTTCAACGAAATTTGCGCTAAACGATAATTACAACACAAGGGTATGTTAGGAGTAGCATAGTTACCATTCTCACAGTGTTCGCCCTCGAACCCAGTAGTACACGAACATCGATATCCTTTCTGTGTAAAACCGGACTGACAAGTTGAGTTGTTCTCGCACTTCCGTCCGATCTTTCCGCACTTGTTCTGGAACACAGAAAAGAAATATAGTTGCTTATAATTAATCTAATGCTATCTCGTTGTTAGAATAAATATATGAACGACTGTTCAAGATATAGGTTTATTTCACAATTAGAATTGAAATTCTTGTCAGCCGACTTTAGCCGACTTAACAAGGAAGTAGGAAAAGTAATTTATGCACAAATGTTAACATCTTTATTTTTGTGGAGAGCTTTTATGCCCGTTATCCTTGGTATAAATTGGCTTATTAAACAAGTGAAGGCGAAAAGTTAAACAAAATTTTAAAAAAAATGTTAGTCACTTACTTCGGCGCCACGATAGTAGTAAAGCGGGCTGTCTTGCAGATCCCCGTCATGCTCCAGGTGAGTGGAGTTATTCAGCTCACATTTGTGTGTTCCACTGTCATGATCTTTGTTCCTAATATTAAGACTGACACAGTTTGCATCCAGGTAACAACGGTATTCACACTCGTCCAAGTTCTTGACAGTCATGGTTTTTATCCAATGGTTTACTAAATGTTTCTCAGCATAGAAATAGTAGGCTGGAAAGTACAGCTCACGTCCTCCATCTGAAAAAATATACACATGCTTATTTAAAGAGCTTATAATAAATAAGAGAAATACTGAAACAAGTACATAGTGTCTCTTATAAACATGCAGTATATCTGCAATTCGATTTACTCCCCATGCACAAGGTTAATTTTTTTTTTTTGCCAGACCTTTGTATAAACAAATCTGTGAACCTATAATTTCTAACGACTTCGTTATCGTTCTGACACCAAATATGAAATAACTTTCTTAAAGGGGAGCCGAGAACGTAGTCGCAATTTTCTTTTCCGCTTGCTAAGTCTTGTAAGGTTTCAAGATAACTGTAGGATGTATTTCAGAGTTCACCTTTCAGTGTCATCGCTTCTTTTGAAGAATTTATGAAGAAGTCTGATGATAAATAGAGAAATTTCAGTTTCTAGTGGACCAGAATAATTTTAGGTACTTTTCAGTCCCTTTTACATTTTCTTAAAGCTAAAGATAGTATTAAATAGTTGCCTTGAGTAACATTGAGAACATTTTATTTATGGGAACTGGAGAAAATAAATTTCAAAGTTCGAAGAAATAGTGCAAACGCAGGAAAAAATTTACGATAAGTTTCATTTCACCAGCACTTTCAAGTGTTTTTTTCGATATGTTCTGTTGTTAGAAATGATTTTTTTTCTTCAGGAGAATTTTAAAACAGTCAAACAGAAGTTTGCAAAACGATGTAAATAATCTCAATACAAAGTGTTTGTCCACATGTTACTCGAACCTCAAGTGAATTCATTCTTAAACATTCGACGCTTATGGTTAAATCGTTTACGTAGTGTTTGAATGAAATTGCAAACTACAAATATTTTGAAGACCGGACACCTCGAAGTCGTAATTTAGTGATAATTAGCGAAGAACGTAAAAAAAGTCTAAACCTTAAATTCGATTTTTAAAGTGCGAGTGGCGGCTTGTTTTTTAATCCTACGCTTGCTGATATCAAACGTAAATTCTCCAATCCAAGCATCACACATTTCTCAGTTACTTTCCTTGTGAGAATTTGGTATTATATCAATATAATATTCTCGTTAACGTTGTTTTTGCCACCTGTCTATTCAGACAGTATATTAATATTCTGGCCATAGAGAGTGCTGATCCAGCTTTTCAAGTTTAGCTTAAAAAATTAGCAGTTGGGGAGCCCAAATTTCACTCTATGGCAAAAGATGGAATCGTCCCCTCGAAATATTAGCTTTTGTGGACTGATAAAGTCTTACGAAAAATTCCGTGCTGCAAGACCGAAATTAGATTGCTTAGGAAATGGCTTATTAATACAAGACACGATGTCTATGTTGGGTTTACATCCTGAACTTAATTTTAGCTACTGTTTTAGTCAAAACGTTTCTGGTTGAGGGAAATTTATGCGGGGTTTTAATCTATGGCAAGTTTTTACAAAATAATTCGCATTTAATTGATCGATAATAAGTTTGCTATTGCGTCTAGACCCCGGCAAACTTATCTTTAGAATTTGCGCTTAAACAACCTCTGCTAAGAGTATTGTTAATATAAATTAGAGGTGGGTATTGGTTACGATAACGGCCAATTTAGTCATTACACTGTAAATGAAAAATAGAAGAACATTATTAGTGTTCCCATCATTTTTCTGACACTTTCACGAGTGTTTCTGTAACTTGGTACTGAACCACGGAAACACTTTGGATCATTATCAGTATCTCTTCAAGTCCTCTTTAAAAAAAACTTTCGTAACATCACCAAAAAATGCCTTATGTAATATATACATTTTCAAGTTCCCTTGGGCGCTCTCCTTAAATTAAGCACGTTAAGACTTTTTCAGTTGCGCACTTTAACACTCCTTTACTTAAACACTTTCACACTCCTTGAATTGCGCACTTTAACACTCCTGAAATTTCGCACATCAAGACTCCTGAAATTGCGAATTTTAAGACTCCTGAAATGTTGGCATTTGAAGACTCCTTGAATTGCGCACTTTAAGACTCCTTAAATTACGCACTTTAAGCCTCCTTAAATTGTGCACTTTAAGACTCCTGAAATTGAGCACTTTAAGACTCCTGAAATTGAGCACTTTAAGAATCCTTAAATTGCGCGCTATAAGACTCCTTAAACTGCGCTATTTAAGACTACTTAAATAGTGCACTTTAAAACCCCCTGAATTGCGCACTTTAAGACTGTTTAAATAGCGCACTTTAAGACTCCTGAAATTACGCACTTTAAGTCTCCTTAAATTGTGCAATTTAAGACTCCTGAAATTAAGCACTTTAACAATCCTTAAATTGCGCACTATAAGACTCCTTAAATTACGCTATTTAAGACTACTTAAATAGTGCACTTTAAAACTCCTTGAATTGCGCACTTTAAGACTGTTTAAATAGCGCACTTTAAGACTCCTTAAATTACGCACTTTAAGGCTCCTTAAATAGCGCACTTTAAAACTCCTTAAATTGTGCACTTTAAGGCTCTTTAAATTACGCACATTAAGACTCCTGAAATTGCGCAATTTACGACTCCTTAATTTGCATAATTAAACACTCCTTAACTTCCGCACTTAAAGACTTTTAAAATTGCGCACTTTACAGTTCCTTAAATTGCGCATTTTAAGACTCCTTAAATTGTGCACAATAAGACTCTTTCTTTAAATTACGCAGTTTAGCACCCCTTAAATTGCGCACTTTGACAATCCTTAAACTGCGCACCATAACACTCCTTAAATTGCGCGCTTAAACACTCCTTAAATTGCGCGCTTTAACACTCCTTAAATTTTCTCTTGTTATAACACATATTCTAGCAGCTGACTTTTACCCACTGCACGATCTTAAATTCACGTTAATTTATACTATGTTTTAAATTCTTTTTCAGTTGCAAAAAAATTGCAAGAAAACGAAAAAAAATTAAAATATAAATTCTTTTTATTCTTGCCATCACAATGTCAACAGCGCTTTCTCGAGTTCTGCGTTTGTATCGTATTATACAAGGAAGGCTTTTACATGAACGAACACCAAACCCAACAAATAAATAACAGATCAGAGTTCTCTTGTCTGCTTAAATTTGCCAGGGTTGTGGGTGGTTTTTGACAAACAGCAGCAACTTCCTCTGAGATCATTGTGAGTTTCGATCTACAGGCCAAAATAATACAGAGTTGATTATTCTACTAGCGCTAGGAAACTGAACGTTTTAATGAAAAACATGAGCTATATATACATGTATTATAAAGTAAAATTAGGTTTAAAATACAAGATAAGAAAATTGAAGTAATAGGAATTTCGTAAACATGGCTGATGCACGTATCTCATACATGATGGGGTATTCAGACGATGCACGTATCTCATACAGGATATTTTTTTTAGACTTAAAAAGATCGAGTTACTGTCCAAGGATTTACAGTAGCACCTCCAGATAACTGTTACTCACCTTTTTCCAATGACGAGAAAAATACTCAGCATCAACCTTTAAACAACTAAACATGGTTTCTTCAAACTGTTGTCATTTGCCTTTTTATGTATTAGAGGTAAAGCTAGTTTAAGATTCGTCTCACTTCCTCGTTTTACGTGCTGACAGTGCGGCACTTTCCTGAATGAACTGGCTATGAAGACAAACGCATGTAGCATTCTATCACATCGCTTCCAAGTCTAGGGCTTATCGGAGATCATCACCCGAATATCTTGGTTCCCGATTCAACCAGAGGACTACAGACTAACCCTCGATCAACAAGAGAAGTAGATAGGCTTGCTTACATATCACTTAATTTTCAAAAATTGGACAATATCGGTTTTTGCTACGCTTGACTTTCTTTCTTCTCGTCACACTGTCCGCGCTTAACAAGATTGATACAGTACAAAGAGTTATTGCGCTGACTCGTAATACAGAATGGAAAAAATGTGATACTTCTTCGAACAAATTAGGTATAATTTCCGACTAAAGATTCGTTGCTTGAATTATCAAGAATCCTTTAACAGCCATCTTTAACCACACTGGGGAACGCTGAGTTTAAAATTAAGAAAGTATCTATAAAATAAAAAGCAGGTAAATAGAAATTTTTTAAACTCACCCTGCGCCCGAGTTGGACAAGGGATTACTGAAATCCATGACACGAGAACGAAAAGCAGAGAGAAACTCATTCTTAACCTGCCGCGGATGTCTCCACTTAATAACTCTCAGATACAAGTCAATACAGTGTTGAATAATCACCAGTGATGTCTTGTCGAATTAAGCTCCAGCAAAAGCTAACAACGACTGATGAAAGACGGTATGATATGGTTTCAAGTTAAAACAGTGCTCAGATAACAGACGTAAACCAATCATGTTACTCATTCGCCTGGCAAAAGACTGCACTCCACAAAGTACATATAAACCAACTGGTCTAATTGTGCATTTTTAATGAGTAAATAGAATACGGTTCTTTAATTAATTTATTTACCTACCTGTAGGTTGGTTAAATACATTTCAAGGAGAACCACTCTAGTGAAAGTTTGAATTTTATATGTTGTTGGGTTTTTTTTTTCGAAATAAAAGGCATGGTTAAGCTAATTCACTGTCGTCAAGCGTTGATAAAATAGATTTTCTGCACTTAAACCTTAAATCAATGAAGAAATTAAATTTCTCAAATTTCGGTTTTCCTTCTAAGAAATAACATTCTTTCTTAAACTAAACGCAGCGATGATTCAGTTTCAGATTCCCGCTATTTAGTCTTGCATCTAGATATTTTATTGTTATACTTTCATTTGTTTGAATGTTATTTTTTTGAACATTATATATAGTTTATTAAGACGGCCTCCTTCGTTAATGATGTCCCTTTTTGATCCCGCGTGTTTTCCCTTATATTTGTCCATTCTACAATGAGAGTAGATGTTGAATACCCAGACATGTGAAAGACTATTCGGAGAGAAAGCTGCTGAAAAATCAATAGGGTACACGTCGAAAGATTTCCTAATCAGGGCTTACACTTCCTTTAAATGCCCTAAAACTTTAAATTTATGCAATTTTGCCCACTGATATGACGTTTCTGTTGAGATAGTTCCAAGACATGACTTGTTCCATTAAAACAATTAAAAATTATCCCTTGTCCCATGCAAATGACTATGATTCCTTGTTCTGAAAAATCTTTGGAATCTCCAACAAGCAAAGAACGAGAAAGATGAAGATTGTAAAGTACAAGCACTTAAGCTTTACGTTTGTTAACGGAAAAGTGTTCATCGTTCGACCAGTCATTTGTTTGCCCAGTTTGACGCCGTCATCTTTTTAAGGACGATTGCCAAAAGGCTGTTAGAAATACATAATAAAACGCGTAGCCAAACCTACTAAAGTGCAGTTCTTAGAAGGGCCACGTTCTAAAGGAAATTAACACTCGTGTTAATTGAGGTATTTGAAGTTAACGTGACCTAAATTATTGCGAATTGAGGTAATTACCCAACAGATGTGTTTTGACTACCCACCAGCATACATGTTAATCAAGCTAACTATTCTACCAAAGAGACGTTCTATTTTTGCTCTATGTAAAGTGTGAACCTTGTCTGCTAAATATAATAAAAGTTTGTTGAACTTAAATCTGCAATGTAATTGAAATATGTTCGCCGAATACTTTTACAACTCTATCACAAATTCTTTAGAATAGTAATCCCGAAATTAGTTTACTTAAAACTTGATGTTAACATATACAAAGAAAAAAAAGCAGCACATCCAGTAGAGAAAGTTTCTCCTTCGTGATTAAACTTCCTAACCTTTTTCTCAGCAATTTCTAGCATTTTATAATATGCTGGTTTTGAAATTCTGGTGTTATATCAAAATAATATCGCCCATCTGACGATTCTTTTCATTCGCATCACCGTTTTATGCGCCATTGCATGGATGTCTTGAGAATAAATTAGATTTTGATCACTCTTGTAAATGACTGAAAGGCAAGAAGTTAGTAATTTTAGACTCGTTGAAATGTTCTGTATATTACAATTGAGTGTTCTGTCAACCGAAAGCCGCGTTAGAAATACGTGTGCTAATTGGCGGTTCTTATTTAAAGGCAAACGCAGATTACAATTTTTAGCATGCATTTTATTTTGAACAGCTGGTTGCTTGTACGGAAACTTGTCGCTTCGTTCATCTTCAGTTAAGTGACGTTCAAATTTATTGTTTAAATTTATCGTTCCTTCGTTCCTTTGTTCCGGTTTTTCGTGGAGAACCCAAAATGGCCCTTTTAGAGCCACCGAAAAAACTGAAGGCTTGGTCTTTGTAAACTGTGATTCTTTAGTCATTGTTTTGTTGATGGAATTTGGGAATATAAATAATATCCTTATCGTGCATCTCCACGATACACATTTGAGCAAATAGTATCTTTTCGAAAGCAGAAGAATATCACAGGTTCCTCATATTATCTGAGGCTTTTTTTGGCAAGGCAAATTTCAGAGAAAGTAGCCAACAAGCCTGGAAACCTTGAAAACAAAGAAAAAGAGGGTTCTCTGCCGGGAGTCTGAAAGACCACTGGCACGCCCACCGCACTATTTTAGAATTTCTTCTCCCAAGTGCTGTTGCCTGAGTCATCGTTTTTCTTGAAAGGTTTTAATTTACAATTTCCAAAACAGAGGGGTGGTGGCGGGGTGCTTGGCTACCGAACCCCTCCCCCCTTAAGCCCGTACTCCTATGTTTAAAATAATCAGTTTGTAATTAAGGAATTTCACGATTTCTTAATATCATGAATGTATTTTTTTTTTTTTTTTGTATCCTGATATTACACACATGTAATATTCTCTCTAAAGTGGCTTTAACAGTCTCAAACAGTTAAACTTTGACAGATAAATAATGCCACTTGTCAAAATGATGGTATCACAAAAATTCCCAATCATTGGTGAAAAAGTTGTGTTTTTCTTCGTGGCATAATAGGTTATATCTCAGAAAGGGTACAAAAAGACAATATCACCAGTTTTAAGATAGCATTTTATTACCAGTTTTGTACATTTTGAAGCGCCAGGGGTATTTTTCATAAGATCTCTTAAAATATTATAGGTCATGACTACTTATTATTATAAGGAGATTGAGATTAAAAGAAAAAATCTCCCGAGAGCACTTTACTCCACTATTGTCTATGGCACTTTACAATAGTAAATTTAATTATCTTTTAATTTTATGTTTTTTTTTTTTTAATAACAGGTGTAAGAGTCGAACTATAGTCAAATATTTCATTAAGTGGTAGTGACGCTCGCGTGCTTAGTTTGAGCTACCCGTGAAGAAATCAGCTTAAACAAAAGAAATGCTTAAATAGCAATTCCTCATCAGATCATTCTATGAATATTAAGAAGTCTTATTTCCATAAACTGCTACACGGAAGTAAACACTATTCATTTTTAAGCTATTGTAAACTGAATTATCATTGCAATCAAGCACTTCATAGAAGTAAACAAATCCATCCTTTTTAATAATTTAGCCTGAACTAAAGTGGACGATACTCTTTTATCCCCTACCCACCCTCTCCTACATGGCACCGCGGAAATACGTTTTTTGGAGCGTGATACAGCACTTTGCTGGTCAGCGGTACACCTTAACAAAACTACAAAATGCGTCAACTTTTATATTGTTTCCGCTGCGAGTCTGTCGACAGTGAAAAAGATACAAAACTTAGAGCGCGCACTGTTAACTTAGCTTTTAAACTCCGTTCATTTGTTGTCCGCAGTGTCCTCCTACATAGGTACTCCCCAATATACACTATGAAGACTCTTAAAATAACTTAAATTCCTGTCTTTTTACTGTTTTTTCTTTCTAAGTTTCTAACACTATAGCACAAATACCATTCATTATCTAAAATTAGCTAATAAATATATGATAGAGTTAGGGACAAAAATCACCTTTTAAAAAACTCTTGGTAACCATGGTTACACGAGATAAACCACACGAATTAAATCAAGCAGAAAAAAGGAAACGAGGAATGAATGAAAGAAGGACGAACATGTACGACTGCAAACTAACACACAGACAATAAAACAACAAAACCAAAAAGAAAAACAACTTTGTCAAAAAACGAAACAAACGAAAAAGAAAAGCAATCTATAGAAGAAACAATGAAAGTAAAGAGAGAGACATGAAAACAAGTAAACGAACAAAAACAAACAAGCGAAGAAGCACACACGAAGAAAGAGTATTGCCACCATGTACATAAACACGGAACAAACTAGTAAAACAAACAAACAAACAAGCAAACAAACAACTAACAACTATCTGTGCCACCAGTTGTGCACTTAGAGGGTCGTACAGGGGTATCCTCATGATGCGTGATTAGCTGATTTCACTTTTTCGTGAAACGTGAATTTAAGAAATTGTTCTTCGTACTACGTGACCTGAAGGTTTTGCGTGACCCGTGAAGAACTTGAATTATTAACCGATGTTCGTGATTTCACTACTCTATAGCTACTCTACGTGTTTTTGAGACGCGAGTCCTCCGAATGGCTAGAGTAGTCTGTCGAGAGTGATTTAGGTATGTGATTTGCAATATGGAGCCTGTATGACCCTCCACTTACAATACAACCCTGTACTATTTATCAGTTTCTCCCTGGTGGGTTTTTCAGAATTAATTTATATTAATATAAAATTTATGAAATTTAATTAAAAATCCAGGTTGAAAATTATACAATATGATTTAGGACAATTCTATGTATATCATAAAAACCGGGTTTTCACCGTCTTTTTGAGCAAGCTGAATAATGGAGAATTTTTCATCTCACGGCCAAACTCATTCAAGCGTTTCACGGACAGGAATGTTAGGCATTTGTAGATCTTTGTACATGATGATTAGCTCACGAGATCTTTGACTGATATTTGAAATGTGATCGTCCTTCCTCAAATACGAGCGACGAAGTTCTGAACCAGCCGGAGTTTCTCTATCTTTATTTTCCATTTAGTGGTGCCAGACCTAACCGTCGAACAATTAGATAGCCTGCTGAATATAGCTGAATTGAAAATAATTTACAGCACCGATCTACGGTGTACGAAAACGTCGTTCACGTTCTAATGTCGACAAGTTAGCATTATCTGGAGCAGTTGCAAATTACTTCGCGACATTTCAAGTCAAAAACATGCTTCTAGGACATCTCTTTACACAACAAGAGATTATTAAGGTAAGAGAGTGAATCTCCCATATAGGCCTTTTACCCAAGTAATCCACTAGACAGCCGAAGTGACTTTCTCGAAACTACCTAAGACGAAATGGCGGGAACATCATTCCGGCTTTATGTTTTGGTTTCGTTTCATACCAGAGATGTCTTCTGCGCTCTCAGCCCCTTCTTTGTTCAGTCGGGCTTTCGTTTGTTTTGTGTTCGTTTGGCTGTTCATTATTTTGCCGTTTACTCAGTTTTAGGAAGTTTAATTACGCCGGCAGACTTCAACGGTAACGGCAACGAGTACAATGGCTGTGTAAGCGTGCGTTATAATTCTTTGTTCATTTCTTTGCCGTTGTTTACAAATGGTCACAAAACAACAAGGTGAAATAGCCACATTCTGCATATTCGAGAGAACGTGCATGAACCATACGACGGCTAATTTTTAAAATTGTGTGTTATGGTGTACCGGTGCACAGAAGGAATAACCATTGTACTCCTTTCTTTGCGAACCTTTGGTTAGCTGTTGTACATTGTTGGGTCTTTTGTATCGGTTCTTGTGAACCGGTACACGAGGACAGAACCTTAAAATTTCTCTTTCGAAATTTGAAGCTCTCTTACATATTCTATTTGGGATATTTCTGACAGTATACACAATCTAAATGAATCTAAATTCTAGCGAGATTCGTAGGTTGAATATTAAGTCGTTTTTTTAAATTGACGTTGTCTTTGGCGTTGTTGCCGTTGCTGCTTAAACTGCATTTTGCTACTTGAGCAGCGAGCGTCTGCCTGCACTTTCGATCATGAAAACATCCACGCAACGCGAGAGTAACATCCGCGGAAGAACTGGGTACCATGTATAAAAATAACTTAAGAGAGATTACCTTGGGTAGAAGGCCTATATGGGGGATTCACTCTCTTACCTTGATAATCTCTTGTCTTCAAACAAGTTATAATATGTAAATTATATGCTTTTTTTCCCTCCGTTTGCTTATTTATCGAGTGTCTTTCTAGTAGTCGCAGTTTTCAAATGGTGAAAGGAAGAGCAACGAAAGCAAACCGATAGCAATCACGTCACGAAAAAGCCGTCAATATCGGTTTCACCCTAAAGTCATTTGTTACTGGATTAGTCAGTGCTACAGTAACGGGCATTACACTTCCCTGGGTGAAATAAGTTGTAGATATAGTAGGAGCCGCAGTTCTTTACTCTAATGTTGACTGATTCTTCACAAGTACAGTCCCCATACATATTAATGCAGACTTTTCTTGTGACTGTACCCTCAGCCACTGTAGGATGACCACCACTTAACCAGATAGGGCTGTCTGCATCGCATCTGCCCGTCTGTGGACATGTGGTCACCATTTTTGTGCCTGCAGCTCCTTGGAAGCGATACCAACCATTCAGTGTGTTGTCACATTTTGGCTCTTTTGTTTCGTAGTCATATTTTCTTTCTGCATCTGTCAGCGTTTTGTAGTTCTTACATATGTCAGCTGAAAAAATAAATATACGTTAATAATCGACGATTACCGTTGGCACTACTTTTGTCTAATACTGTATGTGCTAAAAACAACAACAATGTTGAAATAACGAAAAATATCTTCAACAATGTTGAAATAAAGAAAAATATGAATAATAAGTATAAGTAATCGGATGAAAACGAGTGTAATTTTTGATTTAAAAGGAGTTACACCACCAGAGATATTTGAAAATTCTCTTTTTAGGCCAGTGCAATTTGAAAGTACTTTCAACCATCGCGAATCCTTAATTGCTCGAGCTTTAATATAATTACCCGTTTATTATGATTGTGAAAGTTAACGCAGGCGCGTTAATAAATTTGCTTTACAGTGTATATTAAAAGTAACGTTAAATTGGTCTACCATCAGCCAACCACAACGGAGTTATGTCACAGTCATAAAATGGTATCAATAAATAATCATAAATACATGATTACACGTTCATAGTAATGATCTTTAGTTAATACACACAGGTTTTGCGTTCCTTTTGGTAAGTTAAATCATACTTTTTCAGAGCCAAAAAAGAATAAAATAGTAAATGCAACCACACTTCATAAAAATCACAATCTGTATAGTTCGTTTTCGCATGACCTCAGCAAAGTTAGAAAGTTCTCGAAATCACTCTTACTAGTTACCGGCGGAAGGGTTTTATTTCAACAGAGTGTTTGTTTGTTTGTTTGTTTTTTTTTGTTTTGTTTTGGGATAGTGTCAACCGTTTGAAGACAGTTCCTAGATCTTATCGATGAGAATCCAATTTTGAAAATTTTCCCCAAGGCTGCATAACAGGCGGAGTTTCGCATGAGTAGTATATAGGGGATTAACCAAATACCGTTTCGCAGAGGGAGCTTTATTTCACCTTATCGCAGCCCCCACCATCAAGTCCGGCCCTCACAAGCTCGGGCCGGTTGAGCCTGGGGGCTGCGAAACGGGGAAATTCGGCTCCCTCTTTGAAACAGTATTTGGTTAATCCCCTATATACTACTTACAACAGCGAGGGCCCCATATTAGAAACAAGCGAGCCCGTTGTTATACCGCCCGAGCCGGGATGACTCGAGCGCCAAACAAGTGCGGGTGGCTGATGCGGGGCCGGAAAGAAAGCTGCGGAAAGCGTTGTTACGGGGCGTATTGCGGGCAGCACAACTACCAGCTGAAAAAGGAATGAAAATGCCAGAGCCTTGAAAAGTTTGCGGAGTCGGTCTTCTGTGCGACTATCGTCTCTGCAAGCCCTACGCTGGTAACGCGCTAAAACGTCTTATCCGCAAGCGAGAAAAAAGCAAAAAAAATTTTTGAACTTGCTTTACTCGAGCTGAAAGAAACTCATCAGTTAGAGAAATGAAACCTTGGGTTATAACACAAGGAACTATGACTTCTAACAACCAAGAAAGACTGGAAGAAGAACTCGCAAAAATAGACCCCGCGGTATTGCGTTATTTCGATCAACTTCTTGCAGAAAACGCGCCAGCGGTAAGAAAGGTTGTCCAGAACGTGCTGGATGAACCAATTTCTCAAGAAACGCAGGCGCATCTGCAAAAGCCACTTCTTCCGAAGTCTTACCAGCCAAGACCTCCTCCACGCCAAAGAAAGCAGAGAAAAGCGCAAGCGCTTCTGAGGGAGTACAACCCCTTCCCTGCGCGGAAAACCCGAACAGTGACAGACTACCAGAAGGAGATTCTGGATCTGTTCGATGACGCATAGAAAGAAGCGAAAGAAGAGACGACAGGCTGGCGTTTCATTTGCTGGCGCTTTATCAAACGTCTAGGGAGAAACCTAACACCAGACTTTATGTCGAGGATTCGTGAAAGAGTAAGCACGTCGTTTTATCTGAGGCACGTTTTCGCGTATCATTTGCGCAACATTGAGGATGGAACTGTGATCGTGTACTACTCTAACCCCAAGGGCTCACAGTGGTTTGACAAACTGGAAGACGTGGAAAAATGGCTTAACCGGGAGGAAGAACTGCGTCTCGACAATGAAAAAACCGACAGGCCCAACACGAAGTGGGTGTTCGAAGCCTTTTTCAACGTAGACCTGAAGGTTGTGCTTGATAGGAAGCCGTTGGTGGGAACAGGGCCTTTGCCTGACTGGCTGCGCAACCTTGCCCATAGCCGGGCAATGGTATCTTTGGACGTGTATAACGACAACCTGTGTCTATGGCGGTGCATCGCTGTGTACCGAGGGGCGCGCACAGACCGTTGCACAAAAGAAGCACGAAGTCTCGCCAAGAGTTTCTACAAACTCAAGACTATTCCAGAAAATTTTGCAAAAACTTCTCTTGATGAGTTGGAAAAGGTCGAAGCCCATCTGAATGAGGGCTTACACGTCGCATCTTGGCTTGGAATTCGTGTCGACGAGCCTGAGCGTCTGGAAAACCGAGAAGTGGTTTGGCACCTCAGAATAAACCCGAACCCCAAACTCAAAAAGATTTTGACGATAGGTGTCTACGAAGGCCATGCTTTCTTGATAAAAGATATCGCAAAGCTGGCAAAAACCTATGCATGCACGCATTGCGGGCAGAGGTTCACACAAGCTTGTCATCTACAACGGCATCACCAAACCTGCAGCGCGGCAAAAACGCTAATCTTTTGCCCGGGGACAAAAGTTGAAGCGCCACAGACAGCTTTCGAGAAGGTGATGTACCCAAAAGGCTCAGAATCGAAACAAGCGATTCTGTGGCTGGAACGGGAAGCGAAGCGACGGGGGATACACATCCACCACCCGATGTGCGGGCACGGGGGCGAGAGATGGCTTCCTCGAGAAGGCGGGAAAATGAAGTCTTCTCTTGTCGACGGGTACCACCACGAAACGAGGACGGTATTACAATACCACGGCTGCCCCTTCCACGGATGCCCAAATGTTATCCTAACCGACAGGAGGTCATAACAAACGGTAAAACAGCCGAACAACTGTACCAAGCCACAGTGAACCGTACCGCATTTCTGCGAAAGAGAGGCTACAAAGTAATCGAGGCTTGGTCTTGCGAAGTTGGGCCTCTTAAGGGGGAACTCCCGAGGAAGCAAACTAAAACTTACCAGCACGCGATCTTGTACGATTTCGAGGCGTATGGCGACAAAAACTATGGGAAAGAGCCAACAGGGGCGTTAACGATAGAAAACGTGCACGTGCCGATCTCCGTGAGCGTCGGGGACACTCTTGAAAGAGAGCCCACCCACATCTGCGAAAGAAACCCCGTGGAAATGGTCAGCAAGTTCCTGAAAGAGCTGGAGAGACGCGAGAAAAACATCCAGGACCAGGTGAGAGCGGAGTTTGTGCCAGAAGACATGCACCTGCTGACAAAAGACCAGCAGCAAAAAATTAATGAATGGTGCAACCAAAACCCTGTCGTGGGCTTGAACTCAGGTTCGTACGACCTGAAACTGATCAAAAACCACCTCGTCAGCACTCTCGCCGAAGTATCAAAAAAAGTCAAAGTGGCCAAGAAGGGGAACAAAACCATGTTCCTGCTCACCTGGGGGGCCCGTTTCCTCGATATCATCAACTATCTGGGCCCGGGCACGAGCTACGCGAAATGGGTGAAAGCCTACGGAAGTGAGTCCGAGAAATCCTGGTTCCCTTACGAATGGTTCGACGCGCCCGAAAAGCTCGATTTCCCTGGGCTCCCAGAATACGAGGCCTGGTATTCGAAGCTGAAGGGCGGATACGTTCTCACGCGGAAGGAGTGGGAGGAGTGCAAGCGGCTGTTCAAAGAAAAGGGGATGCGGATCTTCGCAGACTGGCTGCGCTATTACAACAATCTTGATGTCGCTTCCGCCCTCGAGGCGCTGGAAAAGATGAAAAGCTTCTACACCGAGAGAGGAATCGACATTCTGAAAGACGCGGTGAGCCTGCCAGGGGTGAGTTTACATTATTTGCTCCGAGGGGCAATCGAGCGCGGCGCTGACCTTTACAGCCCAAGCAAAGAGGCTTACGAGATGCTCAAAGGGGCGGTTGTTGGCGGACCGAACCTGGTTTTCACAAGACGGCACGAGGCCGGTGTCACGAGGATAAGGTCTCATCAGTTCGAAGAAACGCGTCTTTGCAAAAAGATTCTCGGTTTCTACGCCAGCGCTCTCTATCTCTCGATCATGCTCAGAGAAATGCCTTGCCGGAAGGAGAAGGTCGTACACTACGACGATGACCGCCAAGCGAAAGCGGCTGAAGTTCTGATTCGCCGGTTGAAAGCCGGGGAGTGGTTCGGCTTCGCCGAAGTCCGCATAGAGATCCCAGAGCGTTTGCGGCCAATGTTCGAGGAGATGTGCCCATAACGAGTCAGACGTTCTTAGCAACCAAAAAACAGACCTGGGATCCCGTGGAGATGTAGAACTTTTAGTCCTACATCTCCACGGGATATCCAGTGGCTTACAACATTCCAGTGTAATCATATCCCTGTCGGTGATCGTTTATGTTCCACAAAATGCGTCAAGTTTTGCACGAATGTGTCATAATCCTAAAGTGTGAAATTATATTTACTGTAAGACAATTCCATCGTGTCAGAAAGATACAAAACATTTTACTAGTCGGCGATTCAGGAAATCGCGCGACTGACGTGAAAGAATTTGAATTAAAAGAAACAATAACGTTGAAACAATGTGTTTTCTAGGTTGGGGCGCAAACGCCAGTTTAAAACTTAGACTTTTTGATACATTTCTTACTGTTGTAAAGCTACGGAGCATGTATAGATGAAACGTTTTCGCTAATCTCAGTTATCACTGTTATTCAGTAAGCGAAGTGACTATGCCCGGCAGCCCAGAAATGTCCGAGAGTCAGAAATGTTCTCAGATTTTCCGCGGAAAGCCTAATTGAAACCTGTTTAGGGTATTCTCTATCTACATGTTTGTTGCTTAGCGATTCCAAAAATAATCTGAATTTTCTAGTATTCGAATTCGAAGATCATGTGCACCGACACTTTCAAAATCAGTTAATGTTATGGGCAGTCAGGAAATTATCTCAAAAATTATGTCAAAGTTCTCAAGAGCGATAGAAATCTCGCGTACATGATGTAATTCTTTACGAGAAATGCCGAGCGATTCTGGAAACAGCATGACGGAAAAATCACTATCACGATTTTGTTACATATCCCGAAGCACTCAGCAACTGTATTGCATGGACTTCAGCCTGGATGAACCAGAAAGGATATGTAACATGTTCCTATAATGTCACGCACGACGGAAAAAATAGCTATGACGATTTTGTTACATATCCCGAAGCACTCAGCAACTTTATTGCATGGACTTCAGCCTGGATGAACCAGAAAGGATATGTAACATGTTCCTGTAATGTCACGCACAACGGAAAAATAATTGTGCCGATTTTGTTACATATCCAGAAGCACTCAGCAACGGTATTGCATGGACTTCAGCCTGGATGAACCAGAAAGGATATGTAACATGTTCCTATAATTTCACGCACGACGGAAAAATAACTATGGCGATTTTGTTACATATCCCGAAGCACTCAGCAACTGTATTGCATGGACTTCAGCCTGGGTGAACCAGAAAAGGATATGTAACATGTTTCTATAATGTCATGCACGACGGAAAAATAACTATGACGATTTTGTTACATATCCCGAAGCACGCAGCAACTGTATTACATGGACTTCAGCCTGGATGAACCAGAAAAGGATAAGTAACATGTTGGTGTGATATGAACGAGCGAGGGAAAAAGGACGATTTTGTTGTTGTTTTTGTTTCCTATAGTGTCACGCATTACTGAAAAATTATGTGGCTTTTGTAAAATATCCTGTGGCACTCGGTAACGTAGAAATACTGCGAGGACGTTTGCGTGGGAAAACCAGAGCGGATTTATAATATGTGGCTACATGGTGATTTTACTATATATCTGGATTCGTCTTTCAGAAAACTGGTGTACCATGGACTTCAGTTTAGGGTCTAACCCACGAATGAAAATAGTGATTTAACATTTTAGTAGCTATCTAGTCCCCATTCAATCTAAAAGCATGACAATGGGTGTAAGTTATGATACAAATAAAATATTAATCGGAAGACTTAACTTGGTGCGTTTGACTTGTTGAGTTTTGAAGCTGTTGTCTTGATTCGATGCTCTGGGAGGTTGGTCACGGGCAGCGCAACCTGAAAACACTTTCTGGTTCTCTCCGTCGTTTTTGGGTGAATGAATTCATGTATAAATCAATCGTGGCTGGCGGTTTCGTTTGGTTTCAACACCTGTTTTATGGTTCGAGCGAAAACCAATCCAAATGTATAGTCAGGGCAGCTCCTTTGTTTCCCTTCCCGTGAAAAGAAAACCCACGCGCCTTCTTTAACTCCTCAAGGCAAATTCGATTGGAAACTGGCTCAATTTCGCACAAATGCGTCAGAGAGACACCATATCTTCTAACTCAGAGGCACATCTCGTTTTGTGTCCGTTTTCAACGACCGATGATGGGTTCATTCGAAGTCGAAGTCTTTTTTTTATATATATGACCGCGCAATATTCCCGTGTTATGAAAATTTATTATAAAATATCAATTATGTGGCCAGATCATATCTGAAAATAACCAGGTTACTTTTGTACACAATTACTCTCACTGAAAGCAATTATCGCTAACCACAATAGAACCGCAAAAGTCTTGCGATGACAGCAACCTAACAGATAAATGACATCACCCCATAGCAACCGGACCTGGCGAATTTTTGAGCTTCCGGTTATCTCTGGCTCGTGATGTTTCTTTTACAACAAAAGGGTTCCCGCCGAAGCTGTGCCGGAACACATGAAAGAGTACTTGGCGAGAACGGGCACACGGCGCGGAGACAGGAGAAAGCTTGTAGGCGCTCTGTCCGCAGAACGGATGCTGGTGTACGCCCCTCTGCTGCGATGGTACGTGAACCATGGGGCGGTTATCACGAAGGTTTCCAAAACAATCGACTACGAACCGGGCAAGATCTTCACCTGGTTCGTGGAGCAGGTGACGGAGGCGCGCCGGACAGGAGACGTGGACAGAAGCAAGGCGCTGCTCGCCGAAGTGTTCAAACTGCTCGGAAACAGCGCTTACGGGAAACTGATAGAAGCTCTGGAGCGGCAAACGAACGTGATATACACGAAAGACGAGAAGGTTGTCGACAGAGCGCTGCGGAGTGCGTATTTCGAAGACCTCGACGAGACCGGGGAGGCCTACGAACTGGAAAGCCGCAAGCCCCGGATCACGATAAGGCGGCTGTTCCAGATCGGTATCGCCGTCTACCAGCTGGCGAAGCTGCGGATGCTGGAATTCTACTACGACTTTCTCGACAGGTACGTCGACAGAAGAGATTTCGAGCTGATCCAAATGGACACGGACAGCAACTACATGGCGATCTCGGGCGAGCGGCTCGAGGACGTCGTCCGGCCAGAGCTGGAGCAAGAATTCGAGGCGGAAAAAAATCAGTGGCTTTCTTGGGACAAGTGGAGCGGCCTCACCCCAGATCTCTTCAAGCTTGAGTGCGAGGGCAGCCGGATGATCGCGCTCTGCTCGAAGTGTTATTATGTCGACGAAGGAGAGGGCGAAAAAAAGAAGTTCAGCACGAAGGGGATGTCAAAGAAGCAGAACGAGATCACGTGGCAGCGGTTCGAGGAAGCTTTGGAAGGCAGTAAGGATATGGCGACCAACAGAGGTTTCAGGATGCGGGGCGGGCAGGTGGTCACTTACGAGCAGCAGAAGCTGGGGCTGACTCCTTATTACGACAAGCGGTGGGTGCTGCCCGACGGGATACACACCGAACCAATCGAACATCACATCTAGTTCACGTCAGCCGGAGGAAGAGTAGTGTTCGGAGGAACAACCAGCAGCTCTTCACGCACGAAGCCGCGCTTGGGCCCGTCACGCAGATATTAGAGAACGGGTTGATCCGGTTTGGAAAAAGATCTTTCAATGCCGAAAACTTTCAAAGACCAGATTGGATCCGTGGCTCTTTTCACGGCCCCTTCAAGCTCGCCGGTCTGGTAGAGATAACGAACTTGGACAAGAGAGGGGAGGATTTTTTCGAGTTTTCCAACAGGCCTCGAGTAAGGTGTCGATGGCCGAGCATAAACAGATTTTTCTTTGATAGCAACGGCCGGTTTCTTGCCGATAAGGCTTGCGACCTCGTTGTTCAAAGCCGAAACAACTTCAGGAAGTCTTTTGACCTAGGCAGTCGACCGCTTGCCCTCAGGGAGAAGCATTTCCACGGCGTAATGGTGCTCGAACAAGCGCTCCGCCAGAGTGCGGTTGAAACGTTCAACAATGGCCTGGTCGCGGTGAATGTCAACGCGCCCGCGCCGGATATACGTTTTGTGTTTGTCCATCTCTTTTGTGACAGCGCCCATGAATTCGCGCCCAGGGTCGACCTGCAGCATTTCAGGCCATTCCAGAGGCGAGCGCTTGTAAATCTTATGAAAGGCCAGGGCGACCTCATCAGAATTTTTCGAAGTCAGGGGTTCGGCCTCTTTGTAGCGCCTGGCCACGTCGACAACAGTCAGCGCGTATTTGAAAACTTTGCGCCCACGGGGGAGCTTGTCGTGCGGCAGAAAAAGAAGGTCCGCCTGATGGACCTTGTTGGGCGTGGGAACGTTGAATTTCGGTCGAGGAATTCGCTTCGGCGTGGGTAGGAATATCTGCCAGAGAGCTTGCCTGATGAGCCACTTTTTTTGCGGTTTCTTCAGGTACCTTGGCGGCTTCGGCTAATTTTTTGATCGCGGCGATTCCTTTCCAATAGCCCCCGGGGCCGTAGTAAATCTTCGCGAGTTTGGCGTCCATATAAGTAGGGCGTAAAAAAGTTTAAAGGAACCGGAAGGCTGCGTAGCCCAGAGCGAGAGCGCCGGCGCCCACGAACGCGAGTTCACTCTTTTTCTGCTGCTCGCTTGGCTGACAGAAATCTGAGAACTTGGGCTCCTTAGGGTGTGCCATCTGTTCGTTAGGATGCGCCTGGTTGTAGAGTTTGAAGGCGTAGTCGGTGTTTGTGAAATTCTGCTTGGCCTGCTATTTTGTTTGCGCGTTATTCGCAATCCAGACGAGAATTTGTGTTCGGTCTAGCGTGTATTTGGCGTAAGCGGCTTGGTACGCCTCGAGAGCTTTGTCGTGGCGCTTTTTTTCTTCAAGCGCGGCTTTGCCGCCCCCACCAAGCGCCCTCGCCAGATAATTGCCACCGATAAAAGGCGTGGCGTTCAACACAGCTCCACCAATCATGATCGCGATGCTCGCCATTGTATATGTTGTAAAATCTATTTTTAATTATTCTCGTATGGCGGGGGTGGGGGTTCGTAGGGAAGAGGTGGAGGACATTTCTCCGGTAATGGAAATTCCTCAGTATCAAGATCCTCAAAATCGGAGTCTTCATGGGTGCAAATCTGAACCGACCAAACAAAATTTATGGCATCAGCGGTATGACGGGTTATCTTGTATGCAAAAAACAACAGCGCAACCGTTGTGAGGGCTTTGATGGTGAAATAAGAATTCGCCATTGGTATTATTATGAGAATGTTTTTTCAAACGCTGTTGGGGAGGATTTTCTGGTCCTCGAGGTACTTTTTGAGCGCAATGCTGCCCGCCATGACGGCCGTGAACTTCGCGTAATTCATAAAGCTGTTGCTGCGATCAGAAGTGAAATTCTCTTTCACAACCTTTTTTGCGGCCCAGCCGATGCCAGCGGCTAATTCCGTGAGAGTTGCGGCGTCAATGACGGTCTTGACAAGCTTGTTGTCGGACATTGTGCGTTCGATATAAGAAAAGAATGAAAGTTTAAAACAAAATTTATCTGTCTTTCCCGCTTGCTCTTTATTTCGATTTGGCTGCCTTTGTGGGAATTCCAGGCAAAAACTTTGTTTTGGTTATTCCGCACACAGCACACTTCACTTTTAGCAGTCGCCGGTTGCTTTTTGTAGCAACAATTTTTGCTGTTCCTCGGACGATCGGCGTCACTCGCCCGTCTTTCACGCGGTAGACTGCCATCTGAGTATATTTTCAAAAGCTTTTCTCCAAACTGTGTTAATTTAATGTGCCTCTCCCGCGGCTTCAGCTATCCTTCTTCTTCTATTCTTTTATAAAATTCTTCTTCTTCTGCTATTGTTCTTCTTACTTCTTGTTTTATTTCTCTTCGTCTTTTTCTTTCTTCTGCGCCTTTATCAACAAACATTTCTTTGGAAAGCTGCACCACGTTTTTGGCAGCATTTGCGGTCAATTCGAGCCATAATACCATAATTCCGCCAATTGCGGCTGCATGGATAAGGGTATGCGCAATGGTTTGGTCCGGCATCGTGGATATACATTGCATGCAAATGTTGAAAGCATTTTTTTAAATCCTCTTGGCTGTGTCGCGCGAGTAGGTTCTGGCTCGACACTCGCGGGCTCAGGCGCGGGCTCCGGCGTTTTGAATTTGTCGAACACGGGCTTGGACACTGCCATGAGCTCTTCACGTTTGTAATAGATCCCGAGCAGTGAAACGCCAATGCCGCCAATAGTAATCCATTGGTTGGCGCTGAGGCCGACGCTCTTTGGGCTTTCACCTTCTGTTGTCGGGGATGGCTCAGGGGCTGGCTCGGGGGCAGCTGTGGCGGCTTTCGCTTTATTTTCAGCGTGATAAGCCTCGGCCGCTTTCTTCTGTTCTTTTCGGGCCAGCCGCGTTCTTCCGGCAACCATTTTTCCAGCAGCCACACGCTTTGGATTTTTTTTTTGCTGTGTGATATCGGCGGCAGGTGCTGCCTGGGTCTCGACCTGAGGCGCCGTGATGGCAGGTGCACTCTCGCATTGTTCGGTTGACATTCTGAAGCGAACCGTATTCTAAGCAAATGAAAAAAGTTTAATTGTTTAAACTTGTCAGCAAGACCTCAGCAGTTGTTGATGAATGCTGACCGGTTATTCTGCAGTTGCTGAGCCGAGTACTTCATCAACGCCCTCAAGCGGATAGCCGTGTTCATCGCGAGAAGGGTGGCTCTGCTCCGGCAACTGTGGACTAAAATCAACATGTTTTGTGGTGACGAACACCGCGTTGGCCGCAGCAAGAAACCGGCGGCACTTCAAAGCAAGGTTGCCGGCCAGATTGGAGAGCTCTTTGTTCAAGATGTAGTCGTTTCTGAGCTCTTTTTGATAAGCGTCGGTGTCTTTGATTTTGACAGTCATTCCGACCGCTCTGGTTGCAAGAAAAATAAAGCTGTCGATCAGGCTTTCCGTTGTCTTTGAGCCCACGTATGTCTCGTAGCGTTTGGTGAATTTCTCGACCTCTTTGTCGCTCAGGCGCTTCACCTGCTCGTGGGTTAGCTGCACTCCGATGACCTCTTTGGTTTTGCCTGTGGACACGAGCACGGCCAGCTGCTCGCGAAGAGCAGGAATGTCAGGTCCGGGGGCGGTTGGAACAAGGCCACCTGCGGGACCACTCGACGGCTCGGGCTCTGTTTGAAGAAGGTTCATAACGTCTGCTAACGCGGCGTCTTCTCCAGCCATTGTGCAAGGCTATATACAACTTTCATTTTTTTTATTCAAATAACTTTACCCCATACGGGTGGTGAAGCGCGAACACAAGATAAGAGAACTTTCGCTCTTTCAGCTTTGAAACCAGACCTTTGTACTCATCCAGGGAGAGCTCGCCGGCGTAATGATCGAAGATGGCTTTCGTGGTCCTGGCCGAGGGGGTGTAAAAGAGGATGATCGCCGCCACGTTCTCCCGGAAGGAAGATGTTATGCCGGTCAACTTCTGGGTCAGCACCCAAACGCTGACGCCCATATGTCGGGCAGAAAAGGCGAGATTCACCAGCTCGCCTGTATGCCCTTTCACATCTTTGGAGGCCGCGCAGTCATCGAGGATTATGAGCGTGTTGGTGCCCTCAGAAAACCATCTCACGAGCTTCAACCACTTTTCTACGATATGCTGATCGCATACTATCACACCCATTCTTGGATCGTTTTCGCCAAGCCGGTGGTAGGTCTTGTTGTGCGTGAACGTCGGGCAGATGAGAACGATGTAGTCGAACTTTCCGCGGAAAGGGCCGTAGAGCTGGTCCACCACGAACCTCGATTTGCCTGAATTAGTCGGACCCACGATGAGAGCGTTGAAGGGTATCTTGCTCGGGTCCATGTTCATATTCAATACTGCACATCTTCTACCTGGCTGTTCATAAGGTTTAACTGGGAGTCGGAGATGACGAATACGTGGCATTTCACGTCGCCTGAGCCTTCGGTTTTCCGTTCAATTTCCAGCTGGACACCGTCCGTACTGTTCACAATGCGCGTGCCGCTGCCGTGCATGTTTTGGTTAACCATGGTGCGCATATCAGTCACAAGCCCCAACTTATCACCGGTGTAAAACTTTGTCATATCCATGTGCTCCGTTTTATTTTTTTCTTTCACAAACAGGTTGCGGGCCTCTTCCCACATGTCCTTGCCTTCGATGCCGCCGTTGTAAAGCATGTTGGGCGAGCCGTTGACCGTGACGCTGACTTTCGTCAGATCGGGGAAGATGAATTTTTCTGAATCTCTGTTGCCTGCAGTATACGGCTCTACAAACAGGAGGAGGAGGGCTTTTAGTGACCTTCTTTGGGCGTTCACTTTGATGGTGAACCTCGGGTCACTGTCTTTGTTGAAGGGCACCTCTTTGTCATACATCACGTGGTCGTAAAGTAACTCTTTGCCGCTGGAGTCAACGCTCCGCGCCTCGTCTGCCAGAGTCTTGCTGCGGATCATTTTGTACTCGAGCTGGATTTTGGTCAGCTTGCATTTCAGCTGGGTTGTGTCGGAGCCTTTGACCACGTGTATAGCTTCGGCAAGTTTTACGTCGAACTTGAGGTCGTTGTAAAGGGCCTGGGGGTAGAAAACGCCGTGGTCGGTTAAGACCTGATGGTCAAGCCTGATCCGGTACTTTTTTCCGTATACCTCGTTCAGCTTGTTTTCAGCGTCGACACCCGAGGTTTTCTTGTCTCCCGCGTCTGAGCGAATCTTGCACAGATCCTCCCTCTGAATCCCTTCGAGAATCCTGTTGTCTCGCTCCTCCTGCGAAAGGAAAAGGTCTTCGAAAGTTTTGTAGATGTCATACCCAACCGTGTCTTGCAGGGTTCTTCCCGCAAACGACACGACCAGCCTGTCAACGAGCGCCCGCGTGACGTTCTGGACGAGGAAGTTGTTGGCGTGCCCTCCAGAAAGGTCGATGTCAAAGACAAGCGCTAGCGAACCCGGCACCAGAACCTTGTTCTCGTTTAGCTTGGGCACGTAAACGTACAGCGTATTGCCGGGGTTGGCTTCAGAGGGGTTAAAGGTGATTCGTTTGACCGCGCGCTCGGCCTTCATGGCGTGTACGTTCTTTTCGCTGTACATTGGGCGAAGGTTCTCCGGCACCTCTGACATTGCGTATAAAACATCGACGATTATTTCTAATTTGAAAAATAATAGGCTTGGAAGATTATCGCTATGGCGGAAGGCCGCGACCAATTTGGTCACAAAGACCCGGCCCTCGACAAGCAGCTCGACAACGACGACGACGAACAAGAGGTTGACACAACCCATCCTTTTAAGCCACGCGAAACGTCCACTCCCTACGAACCTCGCGACCCCTACCACGAGGGTGAACAAACGGAAATGTCTTCTATGCGGCACGAGCAGTCCGGCCTGCCTGACACTTCTTATGCCGAGACATCATTTTTTGGAGAGGATATCCCTTTGCTTGAACCGGATCCGGAACGGGAATTTATCATAGACCGGTTAAAAGGCCAATTTTCCAAATTTAAAGAGAGTAGTTTTGCAATTGTGAAAGGCACCAAAGGAAAAACCAAGGGTCAAATTGTTGCAGTAGGTACGGGTGGAGGTGAGTACCAGATTATGAAAAAAGACGGGACAGACTTCCCAAAAAGTTTTTTAGAAAGGTTTAAAGACAAACTTGGGCCTAGAACTACAGTTGTTATTGAAGAAGACCGGGATACTATCAGAGAAATGAAACAAAGACTGGCAGAAGCTGAAAACCAACTATAACAGGCGGAAACACTATCTTCGCGAAGAGAGGAAGAAAAGAAAGAAGTTGAAGATCTGAGACGTAAAATCGAGCAAACTGATGCGAAGATCAATACCATTCAGGATGAAAAAGGTTCGAACCTTGAAAGTGAAGCAGAGCTGCGTAGGCTCAAAGAACTGAAAAAGAACTATCAAACCGATCTTGAAAACAAGAAAAAAGAATTGGATTCGCTTACGAAACAAACAAAAAACAGAGAAAAGGAACAAGCCAAGGTTGACAGACTCAGAGCCAGCCTCGCAGCAAAAGAAAGAGAAACAAACGCCATGGAAGAAAGGCTCAACCAAACAAAACCGTTGGATGACCTGAAAGAGCAGGAAAGCGAGCTGCAGCGCCAAAACGAGAAAGACCAGGGAATCATCCAAGATGAGAATGCCTCGCCCTCCGAAAAAGAAGCCGCAGAAGACAGAGTGGCGGAAAGAAACGAGGAGCTCGCGCGTTTGCAAATTCAGATCGCGGAAAGGGAAAGGGGGCGGCCTCTCTTGGAAAGGGTAAAAGAGATCTTCAAAAAACATGGCGTGACCTTGACCGCTATTCTTATCGCCGCCAGTACCACAATCGGAGCTGTCATCGGGGTCCTCACCAGAGGTTTGAAAGCCACCGACAAAGCTTTGGGAAATGGCCTCAAAGATATTGCCGCGAAACTTGGTTCTCTGCTGCCCGGGATGACTGGCTCGATTGTGAGCTTGCTGTTCAAAGCCGCCGGCCAAGTCGTCGGATTTCTGGCCGAGCATACCTGGCTGCTTATTCTTGCTGCGGTGGCCTTTTTGTTCGAAGAATATTTTAAGAAAAAGCGTTAACTTTACCTCCAAGCCATGAACAGCAATGCCGATAATCCAACTACACCGACAATTACCGCCGTTTTGTTTATTTCATATTGCGGTGTTTTATCTGGAGCCGTGGGCTCAATTTTTTGGGCCTGTTGAGTTTCGGACGAAGCTGGTTTCCTGTGGGGTTCCGCCCCACGCCCCGGGTCGAGGAGCTTGCCCCTCCTTAATTCGGCTGTTGCGGCTTTGTGTATCGGGTTGGACGGATGGCTGTTGGGAGGGTTGATTTTTGACGGACCGCCTGCCATGAGTTTGAGCCCAGCTTTTCTTGTCTCTGGGTTTACCTCGTTGTTGACCCCCAGTTTCATCCCGGAGACCGCCTGTTTCAGCTTGTTGTTGTAACCGATTGTGCTTGCGGTGTTGATTATCACTTGTGCGGGCATGAGCCAGGCCATGGGGGCTACAGCGAGATTGAGCCTCGCCTTCGCTTGATCCACCGCGAGCTGGTACCTTTTGCACGCTCGCGGCCAGGTCGGGCTGTGTGATCGCGCTTTCCATCAGCACCAGGAACTCGCTCTGGGCTTCTCTTGCTCGGCCACCAGAACCGAGAATGCTGCTGCGGACGTTGACTTGCGCCCCCAGGATGCAGTAAACGAAAGCCTCAATTGACTGGTTGATTCGCGCCAAGCCCGCCTGCGTCAAACCTGATGCTGTGTTTGGCGCGAACCAGTCCGATTGGGTAACAGAAGCGGCCCCCGGCTCGATGTAATAAATCAGGTCCCCTTTTATAGCTTTCCCGCCTTCATCGCTGAATTTGTTCCATCCCGGGTATTGATAGTCAGTTTTCGACGCGCCGGCGCCGGACACGTAAACATAAACGCTTCCCAGCGCTTGGTTTGGCCCGTACGTGTAGCGGAAATCACTCGACGGATCTATGCCGAACTCGCTGCATAGCCTTTTGTACGAAGCAACGTCATAATTATTATTGTATTGGTTGAAAGTCGGGTCTCCGGGCAAAGCGCTCATGCTCTGAATACCTCCTAGCTGGAACAAAATGCGCCTGACCGTGAAATACACGTGGAATTTGTAGAAAGCTCTTATCGGCGGGGGGAGATTCATCCCGCTGTCAAAGATTTCGCGAGAAACTCCACACCCCTGTGTCGCGCAGAAAACCGCGAAGTTAAGCTGTTGCGGCCAATATTTCATGTCGGGCCCACCTAACCAGTGTTTTGATTCGACTGCAGAAGTGTGCCTCAGTTTGGTTCCTTGAAATATTTCTCGGAATTTTGTTGTGAAATATTGGTCAGGCGTGACGTAGATTTGGATTGCGTCGTTGAATATTTTCTTCAAGCTTGGCGCTTTGCCGTCGAAAGGTACCGCAGGGGTGGCCAATGAAACTTTTGAACCAAGGGGCGACAGCTGGTAAGGAAAACCCCCGCTGTCTCCCAAACCAAGCGCTTCTTTCATTTCGGCGCTCCAATATTTTCTGTCTGAGCCGAAGACGCTTTGAAACGAGTCTTCGCTTTCTTTGAAGAACACCTCCGCGGTCACGTTATTTTTCTCGTCGACGCTTCCTTGCGAAACGAACCGGCTTTTGTCCGCTTTGGGGAAGCGGTTTAAAAAGTTTGTCCACGCCTTTTTCTTCGCCGCCTCCGCTTTTTTTTAACGCAGGACCATTCCACAAATTGGCCATATTATTTGAACAAAATTTTATTTGTTGAATATAAAAATGGTTGTTCTCACTATTGTCACGCAACAGAACAGAGGGACAATATCTTTTGAAAAACCGATACCGAAAGTGCATTTCATGAAACTCATATCTTGCAGTTTGTACAACAGCTGGAACACTTTGAAAAGGGAAGGTTCAGCCACCTTGGGAGATAAAAACAAAGATAAAGCTTCGTCAGTTAGTAAATTACTCCCAGGGCATTGTAGTTTAGAAAGATTGTCAAAAGAAATAGACGGTCTGTTCGCCAAATATCAATATAAAGAGTTGCAAACAGCAATAAACCAACCTGTTGGCCAGCTTGTAATCAGAAATTTTGGGGCTGGGGCAAAACCTATTGAAATTGATCACGATTTAGCCGATTTGCTTGGTATTGGGCAAAAGTTGTTGCCTATAACCTTTGTAAAACGGCTCACATATCCAACAACATATTTTATTCATTGTACTTTGATCGACACAGAACGGAATCTGTTCAATGGCAAAAGGTCAGATGTCTTAGCTTTGTTTGATGTGAAAGGGAAGCCTTATGAAAAAGTAAGCTACCAGGCATCTCCGCAACAGGTTTTGCGAGACTGTTCTACAGACGAGTTCATAAATAGCATCACCATTAGCGTCAAAGATGAAAATGGCGAACTCTTTGATTTCAAGGGCTTCCCTCTTGTTTTGAATAAGAGTTAAATTAAATTTCTATATATATACACAATGTCTTCGGCGAATCTGTTGCCTCCAAGCGCGCAGCCTGACGAGTGTCTCTATCCAGTTGTGGCGGAGCGTTCTCAAAATTTCCGCTTGCAGAAGGTCAACGAGATTTCCAACACTTTGGCCGGTGAGGTCCACCACTATCGCCTCGTTGCTAAAAAATACAAACGCGCGAGAAAGTTCGTTAATTGGGGCGCCGCCGGCTCCAGCGTTCTCTCGGCAGCGTTTTACAGCGCAAGTTTTGGTTCCACTCTATCTGTGGTTGGCCTGCCGGCAGCTGTTCCTCTTGGCGGCGCTGGTGGATGCTTCGCTCTTGTTTCGTCGGGGCTTATAATCGCCAGCAAAAAGCTCGACTCGAAAATAAAGAAGCATCAAGAGATCACCACGCTCGCCGTTGCCAGGCGGGACACCGTCAACAGACTTCTCTCAAACGTTTTGAACAACAACGAGGTGTCTTCCCACGAGTTTGACACCATCCTTTCCGAGTTTCAGCAGTATAACTTTCTGAAAGATCAGGTCCGAGCAAGAATGCTTCGCCAACCATCAACGAGAAAGCTTCCTGATGTTGATGTCAAGAAAATGGAGGAAGACGTCCGTGGCAGAGTTGAAGTGGAAATGATAAAAAAAATTACGAACCCTCCTGCTTCGAACTGAGTTTTAGAAACAGACGGTTTCATTTACATGTAATAAGAACATGATTGTCTGCTTCCACTTGGTCGCGTTTCTCGTTGACGAGTATTTCACACCTGAGTGGCAAAAAGAGGCTCGCGATATTACGCGCGAAGTCGTCGCTGCGATGGTTGAGACGGATGAGGGTTTTTAATAATAACGCCCCCCCCCCCCCCAAAAAAAGGAACCACTCGTGCCAATCGTAACCGTTCCACGAACATATTTCCAAAAAATTCTTGTAATCGTGGTCGGCTTCTATAAGACGTTTTGGCTCCTTCGGCGGCCTAACCGAGGCATTATGAACAGTTCCCTCATTTTCGAAACAGGAGAAACAGCAACCCTCGAAATAACAGTTCGGATATTCGAAGCAAATTACCATTCGCACAATTTGTTGCTTGAATTCGCATAATGGTAGCTTTAAGATATTCTCGTGGACCCTGCCCCACCCCATTTCCTTTTTTTCCTTTATCTTTATCGCGATGTACTCCTTGAGAATCATCTCACGAAGCTCTGGGGGGGGGGGGGGGGGGAGGTTTTGAATGGCCTCGGAAAGCCAGCAGCTTTCTTTCCGGCCCCGCATCAGCCACCCGCACTTGTTTGGCGCTCGAGTCATCCCGGCTCGGGCGGTATAACAACGGGCTCGCTTGTTTCTAATATGGGGCCCTCGTTGTTGTAAGTAGTATATAGGGGATTAACCAAATACTGTTTCAAAGAGGGAGCTGAATTTCACCGTTTCGCAGCCCCCAGGCTCAACCGGCCCGAGCTTGTGAGGGCCGGACTTGATGGTGGGGGCTGCGATAAGGTGAAATAAAGCTCCCTCTGCGAAACGGTATTTGGTTAATCCCCTATATACTACTGCATGTGTGTGCTATGTTTCAGAAGTGGAGTAATACTATAAGTTCATGCATGTATGTATACTAATAGTAGGCCTGCCAAACGATAAGGTGATCGTTCAATACAGATTTATCTATCAAACACCGGGTGAATTTGCTCACAGAAATTTCATTCCAGAGCTAGCAAAAGGTACATATAAGTTCAAAATAGATTATTGGTCATCATGTATGCGTTTTGTATCATCCGTTGGATTGTCAGATCAGACTAACTTAATGTGAATGACCGCATTTAATATAGAGATATTTGCCATTGTAATGTAGCTTTTCTTTGGAATTCCTGCATATTTGGTTTCTTGTCCAAACATTAACAGGCGTAAATGTATTGTTTTGGAATAACTGTTTTAGAAAGGCAAATAGAGAAATACGCTCTTCCCTAAGTCACAGATTTTCTCGCGAAGCTTTTTTTCTGATTTAACTAGCCGATTGAAACAGACACACTAAATCAAAAACGCAAAATCTTATCTTTTTTCTACCGGCACTGTCTCTAAATCTACTTTGTAGTGTTAGTAGTAAGTAACTAAAGTGTCGTTTTGTAAAGTACTTCAAGTAATTTTAAGAAGGCAGGTAAGCTCAATTAGTGAATTGTGAGCTTTGTATTGTAATGTAAGTCATGTTTTGTTTAGCAATGTAATGTAAATAACGCTGTAAGTGACTGTTATTAAGTGACCGCTAGCAACATAATTGCAAGTAACACTCTAAGTGACTGTTTAGTAAGTGACCGTTGGTATAAGTAAAAATAAATACTAGAGATTACTAGTGATTAATCTAATAAGTACAGTAATATAATAAGTAGAGAGATGTCGAGTAATGTAAGTAGAGTAATGTAATGTAAGTTTAGTCCTGTACGAATGTTTCTTTAAATAATAATAATAATAATAATAATAACAATAACGATAATAATAATGATAAAAAATAAGGGAAATTCTGTAAAGTAAAACACAGAATGTATGTTTAGATTTGTCAAAAATGTAACTAGTGCTAGTGTTATTGTAATTACTTATGTTATCGTTAGTGTCTTTGTATTAATATAAGTTACTTGCATGTAAAGTATAAGCATTCATTGTAATTACTCACGCTAATGTTAGTGGGATAGTTTTAATGAAAGTTATGTGTTTGTTAAGTTTTTGTGTGTGTGTGAAAAAGCAATAAACGTGAAAAAAAAAAAAAAAAAATAGAAATATGGGTCTGGAGCCAGCGCTATTTTGAACGGGATTCATAACTTGTCATTGATGTAAATGCTATTTTAAAAAAACGATGGTTTCTTCAGCTTTATGGGACTTGTAAACTGGGTCACATTGATTGTGAGCTTTGAAGGGAACATTTAACAGTTTACGAGAAAGTCTAAAATAACTAACATCCATAATCTCTTCTTGGTTTGCTTCCTTGGCTACATGCCCGGCGTGGCTTCCTTGCTGACCCCCTTGTCATGGACGTTTGGCTGCCATACACTAAATGTATCACATCCGCCACTCCAAATAAAGCGAATGATACACGGTTCAACATCGTTCAACTTTTGTTGATCAACAAATGTTGAACATTGTTGCGATTTGTTGAAACGTTGTTGACACTTGTTGAACACTCGTGCAACTTTTGTTCAGCAACAACTACACATTTTGACGCGAACTTGAAATGGCGGACGAGGATATGTTGCTGTCGCTTTGTGCTTCGAGCGTTATCGTCGTTGACATAAAGCGTCGACAAAAAAAAACAAACAAACAAACAAAAACTATCACCTGAATTAGCAAGGATTTACCCACTCGCTGTTCCAAGTTTTGCTGCAGTCTGTACCAGAGCTGTGTTTCTCATGTGACGGTTTTTGTGATCCTTCGATCTTATATCGCACAGGCACGGAAAAGTCTCGTGCGGATTGATCAGTTGAGTGGTGTTATCAAAACTGACTCCATTCGAACTCAGCTGATTCCAACTTTTCGGCCGCCATGTTGATATTTCCACGAAGGCACGTGACACCAAACTCGAAAAAGATTGTGTTACTGCTGGGTCGCTTGTGAAGGGATATTTAGGTTCGCGCATACGTAGAGGTCGCCTCTTTGAAAGGTGACCACAAGACCACCGAGTTAAAACCTCAATTATGTCAAGTTTTCTTCCGTTTTAGGTCAGTTTTGTTCAAATTGTCAGTGTTTTTCTAAGAATTCTACCGTTGTAACATCGTGGCATCACTGTGAGTTGTTCTCATGGCCTATCGTGAATTAAACGTTCTGGTTAAAGTGAATTTGTCCATGATTTGTCGCCGTTCGCAGCTACAGATTGGTTGAAGCCGTTTAATAAGTGGCAGTTTGTTGACTGGAGTAAAACCAAGCTCTACTTTCGTTCAACAACTTTCAACGTGTTGAACGGCATATTTCAACGGTCAACATCACATGATACACTGTTCAGCATTTGCTGAACAGGAGCTGCAGCATTTGTTGCTCAACAAATGTAGAACATGTTTCATAGGATCCACTGAATCGGAGAAGCAAGCTTACCTCAACAAATTATAAAATTTGGAATATCAGTTAAACTTGGTGTCAAGAGCCAATTTAACTGTTAATTTTCAACGAGAAGCTGTCTGTAAGTGATCGATAATTTGTTTGGGGAAAGGACCAGAAAATTCGTTTAAGAGAGTCAAAAATCATGGTGAACTATTTTCTAGAAATATGCGAGTCTTAGCCTTAATGTGTTAAGAGCGGGATGTTCAAAGTTTCGGCTTCTACCACAGAATGTTTGATGTTCAACGAAATTTACGCTAAATGATAATTACAACACAAGGGTATGTTAGGAATAGCATAGTCACCATTCTCACAGTGTTCGCCCTCGAACCCAGTAGTACACGAACATCGATATCCTTTCTGTGTAAAACCGGACTGACAAGTTGAGTTGTTCTCGCACTTCCATCCGATCTTTCCGCACTTGTTCTGAAACGCAGAAAAGGAAAATAGTTGCTTATAAATAATCTACTACTCTCTTGTTGTTAGAATAAATGAATGAATGACTGCTCAAGACACACGTTTATTTCACTCTTGGGATTGAAATTCTGTCAGCCGATTTTAGCCGACTCAACCCGGACGTAAGAAAAGTAATTTATGCACAAATATTAAGATTTTCGTGGAGAGCTTATATGTCCATTAACTTTGGTGTAAACTGGCTTATCAAACAACTGAAGGCGAAAAGTTTAAAAAAAAAAAAAAAAAATGATAGTCACTTACTTCGGCGCCACGATAATAGTAAAGATAGTTGTCCGTCAGATTCCCGTCGTGCTCCAAGTGAGTGGAGTTATTCAGCTCACATTCATGTGTTCCGTTGGGATCTTTGTTCTTAATATTAAGACTGACACAGTTTGCATCCAGGTAGCAACGGTATTCACACTCGTCCAAGTCATTGACAATCATGGTTTTTATCCAGTGGTTCACTAAACGTTTCTCAGCATAGAAATAGTGGGCTGGAAAGTACAGCTCACGTCCTCCATCTGAAAAAAATGTAAACATGTTTATCTAGAGCTTATAATAAATAAAGGAAAATTTGAAACAGGCTTTTATAATTAAAGTCTGAAACAAAAATAAACAGTCAAACATTTTAAAGAACAGAGTAATTTAGGAGTGAGTGCTGAGGGCTTATGTACATAGTATCTCCTATCAACATGCAGTATATGTTTATTTCGCTTTACTCTCCACGCACGAGATTGATTTTTTTGCCAGACCTTTGTATAAAAAAATCGGTAAAACTATAATTTCTAACCGGTTCGTTATTGTTGTGATACCAAATATATATGAAATAACTTCTTTAAAGGGGAGCTAAGAGTGTAGTCGCAATTTTCTTTCCCGCTTGCTAAGTCTTGTGAGGATCCATGATAACTGCATGATTTATTTCCGAGTTCACCTTTCAGTGTCATCGCTTTTTTAAGAAGAATTTACGAGGAAATACGATAGTAAATCGAGAAATTTCAGTTTTTAGTGGACCAGATTAATTTTAGGTACTTTTCAGTCCCTTTTACATTTTCTTAAAGCTAAAGATAAATCAACTAGGTGCCTTGAATAACACTGATAACATCTTATTTATGGGAGCTAGATAAAATAAATTTCACAGTTCAAAGAAATAATGCTAACGCAGGTAAAATTATATCATTAGTTTCACTTCACTAGTACTTTCAAGTGTTTTTTCCATATGTAATGTGTTAGAAATAATTAATTTTTCAGAAGAATTTTAAAACAGTCAAACAGAAGTTTGCAACACGATGTAAATAATCTCAGTACAAAGTGTTTGTTTACATGTTACTCGTACCTCAGGTGAATTCTTTCTGAAACATTCGACGCTGTTGCTTTAATCGCTTACTTGTTGTTTAAATGAAAGAGCAAACTACCAATATTTTGAAGACTGGACACCTCGAAGTCATAATTTAGAAATAATTAGCAAAGAACGTAAAAGAGGTCTGAAACTTAAAATCGATTTTTTAAAGTGCGAGTGACGGCTTGCTTTTTAATCTTCCCCTTGCCGATATCAAATGTAAATTCTCCTATCTAAGCATCGTACATTTCTCAGTTACTGTCCTTGAGAGAATTTGGTGGTATGAATATGAATTTGGTGTATATGAATATCCACGGTGGTTTTGCCACCTGTCTATTAAGACACCATATTAATATTCTGACGATAGAGAGTGCTGATCAAGCTTTTCAAGTTTAGTTAAGAAAAAATAAATAAATAAATAGTTGTGGAACCCGAAATTTCACTCTGTGGCAGAAGAATAAATCCTCCCCCCGAAGTATTAGCTTTTGTGGACTGAGAGGTCTGATCATGTCTTATGGAAAATTTCCGTGCTACAAGACTGAAATTAGGGTGACATGGAAATGGCTAATTAATACGAGACACGACGTCTATATTGGATTTAAATCATGAACTGTTTTTAGCTACAGTTTTAGTCAAAACGGTTTTGGTAGAGGGAAATTCATCCGGGTTTAAATCTTTTTCCAAACAATTCGCATTTAATTCGATAATAGTTTTACTATTGCGTCAAACCCCTGCAAACGTCTCGTTAGAATTTTCGCTTAAACAACCACTGGTAAGTGTATTGTTATTTTAAATTAGTGGTGGGTAATGATCAGGATCACGGCCGTTTTAGTTATTACAAATGAAAAAAAGAAAATTCTGTGTTCCTATGGATGTTATTCCATACTTATTTTCCTGTTACTTTCACTAGTGTTTCTGTAACTTGGTAGAAACGCTGGAGACGTTTGCTTCTTAAGTAGCTGACTATCACCTGCTTTACGATCTTGAATTAAAGTTAATGTATGCTACAATGTTTTATTTTCCTTTTCGTTGGGGAAAAAAATACGAGAAAACGACGAAAGATCATTCGTTCATTTCTATTATCAAAATATGAATTCTCTTTACTCGGGCCATCATAATGTCAACAGCTTTAATTTTGTGTTTCTCTCGGAAGATACAAGCAAGCTCCTACAGGAACGAGCACCAAAATCGAACAAGTCAATAACAGAACGGAGTTCTGTTGTCTGCGCAAATTTGCCTCCATTGTGGGTGGTTTTAGACAAACTGTAACAACTTCCTGTAAAATACAAGTTTCGATTTACCGGCCAAAATAATGTAGTGAAGCGTTTAAACTTCTCACACTAGGAAACGGACTGATTTAATGATAAGCGTGTGCCATAAATGCATGTATCACATCGTAAAATTAAGATAAGAGAATTGTAGGTAATTTGAATTTGGTAAACATGGCTGATGTACGTACGTTTCTCATACATTATATTGTATTCAGATAAGATAATTAGAAAAAGAATATTCGCATGTCGCATGTGACTCTCATTTGAATTCCAAGGTGATTTCCAGAAAATCCAGATTCGACGTTGTTTAATAGACTTAAATGGATCGAGTGATTGTCCAATTTACGGTAACCACCTCAAGTTAACTATTAGACACCTTTTCCAATGAAGAGGAAAATGCTCGGCATCAACCTTTAATCAAGTATTCATGGTTTCTTCAAACTGCTGTCATTTGCTTTTTATATTTTAGACATACTGAGCTAGTTTAAAATTCGTCTCACTTCCTCGCTTTATATGTTGACAGTGCGTAATTTCCCAGAATGAAATGGTTATGAACACAAATGCTTGTTGCATTTAAGCACGTCGCTTCCAAATCTACGGCTAATTGGAGATCATCAGCGAATGTGTTGGCCCCTATTCAAACGGAAGACTTCAAACTAACTATTGATCACGAGCAGAAGTAGATAGGCCTGCTTAGATACCACTTAATTTTCGAAATTGGACAGAATATCGTGACAATATCAATGGATTCTACGCCTAATTTTCTTTATTCTCTTGACGTGTCCGCCACTTGACAATATTAATAAATGATGGAGAGATATGGCGCCGACTCTGCGTAAGTCAGAATGGAAAGGATGTGATGCTAATTCGTAGAAATTCGATATAATTTCCAACCATAGATTCGTTTCACATATTATCAATAGTCCTAACTTAACAGCCATCTTTAGCCCAACTGAAGAAACCTGAATAAGGATAGCATCTATAAAATACAAAGCAGGTGAAAAGGAAATTTTCAAACTCACCCTGCGTCCGAGTTGGACAAGGGATTACCGAAATCCATGACACGAGAACGAAAAGCAGAGAAAAACTCATTCTTAACCTGCGGCGGACGTCTCCACTTAATAAGTCCCAGATACAAGTCAATACAGTATTGAATACGCACCAGTGCTGTCTAAGCACCAGTGATGTCTGGTCGAATTAAGCTCTAACAAAAGCTAACAGCGACTAATGAAAGATGGCATTATTTGGCTCACGGTTAAAACAACGCTTAGAAAAAACCAATCATGTTACGTCTTCGCTTGACAGATTATTCAGTACATGTAAACTTCCCATTCTAATTGTGCATTTTTTATGAAAAAATAAAATACGGTTATTCAATTAATTATTAATGTATATTTTTTTGCCTACATGTAGGTGTTGGTTGAATATATTTGAAGGAGAGCCATTCCAGTTTAAGTTTGAAATAACCCACAAAGTTAAGCTAATTCACTGTCCTCAAGCGATTACAGAAGAGATTTTTTTGCAGTTACACCTTAGATAGAAGAAGAAAATAAATTTCTAAAATTCCGGTTCTCCTTGTAAGAAATATGATTCTTTCTTATACTAAGTGAAACGATGATTGAGTTTTCTGATTCCCGCTATTTGGTCTCGCATCAAGATTCTTTATTGGTATACTCTCACTTGTTTGAACGTTATTATTGTGAACAGGATGGTCTATCAAGATTTTATTATATAGACACAAGTGTTTTACTGGAAAATACACCACTCGCAAAATTCATACGAAACTACATCCGGTACTCGAGTGGCGTATTTTCCATATCCTCATTAGTGAAGATGTCGGTGATTTTACTGATATCAAGTTTGTCTCTTAAATTGTACTTAAATTCGTTGGTGTACGGTCGAAACATCTTCGGGTCTTCCTCGAAAGTCTTCGGCAATCTTTGGCAATCTTCGAAAATTTTCGGAAAATTTTCGGCAACGTTCGTGTGACCTTCGTAAATCTTCGGAAAGCGGTCGAAAATCTTCGGAAAATGTTTAAAAAGGCCGTCATCAGCATGTCTATATAATAAAAAGAACATTACACGTTAGCTCGATGATATGAATTTTATGTTCTCGTGGCAAGAGCAATATCTCACCCGTTCGCTGCGCTCACTCGGGAGATATTGTTCTTGCCACTCGAACATAAAATTCATATCTTCTCGCCACCGTGTAATATCATCTATGCACCCCTTATTAATGTTTTTTTCCGTTTTTTTTTCTTCCCACATGATTTCGTTCCTACATTTTTTCCCTGAAACTATCCTTTACTGTAATGAGAAGTTCTAGAATTTGAATACCACAGCAAGTTAAATGTGATTGAAAAATAGGTGCTAAGACATCTATCAAGCCCATGACAAAAGACTTCCTGGTCAAAGCTTACACTTTCTCCGGATGTCTGAAAACTTTCCATTTTTGGAATTTTGCCTCAAAATATCAAGTTTATGCTGATAGTTCCCAGACAGCACTTGTTCCCTTAAAATAATCCAAAATTATCCCTTGTCCCATGCTAATGACTGATTCTTTGTTCCCAAAAATCGTTTAGAGTCTTCAACGCGCAAAGAACGAGAAAGATAAAGATTATAAAGAACTATTAGTTTAGCTAAACATGTTATCAAGTTTGAAAAAACTGTGATCATTATGCGACCAGTGTTATCCTCACAGTTTGACATCGTCATTATTAAAAGAGGTTATATTTCTATTTAAGGAAGACTCGCCAAAAGGGTTGTTAAAGAAACATAATTGTATGCGCAAACAAATTTACTAAAGAGCAGTTCTTAGCAGGATTAATTACCTAACAGATGTTTTTTGTCCGCCCACCACCGTGCATGTTACTCAAGCTAACTAACTATTCTTCCAAAGAAACCACGTTCTATTTCTGCTTTGTGAACAGTGCGAGACAAGTATGCTAAACAAAAGTTCGTTGAAGTTTAATTTGAAAAAAAGATATAAAAATTGCTCGATATATGTACAACACTAATACAAATTCGTTTGTTCTGTGACCTAAGCTAATCCTGCAATTATCGAAGAAACGTTTACTCAAGAATTAATGTTTACATGCCCATCTATACGGAAAATAATGTAGCTGTTCCAGAAGAGAAGTTTTCTCGGTCCGAAAGTTGAAGCGTTCAATTCAAGGAAGAAGCTTTCCACGGAAATGGAATCGACTGCATGTCGCTAGTTATAATCCCGTAATTATGAAAAAAAAAAAAAAAACGAAAAAAAAGGAAAACGTTTTACTCAAAAACATTATGTTAACATCTACACGGAAAATAAAGCACCTGCTCCAGTAGAGAAGTTTTCTCCTTCCTGAAAGTTGAGGAACTTGTAAAATGAAAAGATTAAACCTTTAGAGAAACTAAAATATCGGCTCGTCCTTGATCATTAGATATTGATCAACTTTGTTCTCTACACGAGGAGCTGCGATTTGTATTTTATTTATTTTTTTTTTATTTTTTTATTTTTTTTCGAGCGTTAGCGTTAAATCTTCAATAACGATCAGCACTATTTTTCTCCACATGTTTGAAATACTTATTAAGTAAGCATTCTGGTTAAGCGGTTTTACGAAGATGACTACGGTAAGTGAAAATACAACTGCTGATATGCACGCACTTTCTCCCAACTGCTAAATGCGAAAATGTATGGAAACTACTTGGGCGAATAGCAATGTTAAGTAAAAATATGTTAAAAAACGTTTGCGCGTTGGCCAAATTTGAAAGAGAGTTATGAAATTTTTATTTCACCACGCTTCACAAAGCATGCTTTACGAAGGCTTTACGAAGGTCTCTAATGCTAATTTCATACTTTTCTATCGTTGTCGAATGAGACGACAAAAGCTTTTAACGATAATGCATTCAAAAGTCAATAATAGCTATAATTTATAATCACTCTGCATCATTTAAGACTATTGTTTTTTGCCCAACACGTCCGCTCATGTTCAGACTTGCAGCATCTTCCGCAGGAAGAATATTGTTGTATGTTCTTAGGACGTACAATACCTAGAAAAACTGACCAATTACAACTTCGACGCAAATCACTTTACCTGCCGTAGAAAATGAGCCAACGAAGAACATAAGGAACAAGAACGGAACATCCCACCTGCAAAATGTCATTCCGTTGACCAATGGAATAAAACCTTCGAAATGCAATTTGTTTACAACCAGCGACGACTAACTTAGAGATATATTAGAAATAATACCAAGATATAAACATTTTAGTCGTGTGTTGTTTGAATATTTAATGATACGTCGGTTTTTTTACTAGCATTTTAAGCTAAGGGAAATTTTGATTATTTTGGCAGTTTGTCAGGAAGTTAAAAAGTAGGCAAACAACTCCATAGCAACTAGTTTCTTGAAATTTATCCGACATGATTCAGTTTTAACTTTGTCAATCGAACTGAGCCACTCTTGAAAGGGTTCCGCTAGGTTGAGTAAATTTGAAATGCCAAATGTTAACTAAGATAACATTTTTATCTTTCTTCAAACACAAAAATACACTTGTATTTCGAATTTACGATTCGAATGTCACACAGCTCTGAATTAAGTGCGTGCTCTGGGGTATTGTTTTGACTTGTTTCTTAATATGTTGTGTATTTTGGAGAGCTCACTAGAAAGCTAAGGAAGATAATTAAATATTATGACGCAGTGGATATAAAGATGTTTTAATTTGACTTCCTCCCCAGATGGCGATCAACTTTTTATGTTTGCAGCATGAAATTACACCTATTCTAAAATTCTTAAAAATGCAATATTTTGCAAACAGAGTATCTTGGTTTTTGTAGCGTCACTGAAAATTTACTCATCGTTATTTTACATATTAAATATTAAATGCAGTTTCCATTTTTAAATGTGTTTATATTGAATGATCTACTGACTTAGTCAAACAGACGTTAAAAATATTTTCATACCCGCTAAATAGCCAAAGTTACTCTAAGAAGTACGTTTAATTTTCCAAATTTGTGCATCATTAGGAATAAAACATTCTATTTACTACGATATACATATCGGTTTTAGCTTTTCTTTTTGGAAATTGCGGTCACTTTGACTTCCCGTTAGACAGTTTTCCACACAAGATTGGAAACATGATCACGGCTTTGAAATTAATATCTATGTTGCTTTTTTTTTTCCTAATGGTTCATGCTGAAGTTGGCACGTTTTATAAATACAAGGCTTTATAGATATTGAATTCGTATCCGAGTACGCTTTCAGATATTTGAAAACATGTCCAAACATGCGTTTTAATACCAGTCAAGAAATGTTTTTTTCCAGTGAAATGCTTTTCAAGGTGGAGCACGCATTAAGGCAAATAAAAACTTTATTGTGTTCTATATCTCAGCCTAGACCTACAATAACATGTATTCAGGCTAAAATAAGCATATATGCCAAGTTTGGATACACTATCAAAGGGAATGTTTTCCCACGAGCCAAAAGGGTGAAGGCAGTTTTTATAAAAGGTAAATAATAACAATACATCGAGTAAAGATATGAATTTTTCCCGAATCTGTAGGGGATAATAAGAAACAAGACACCGAAGCAGAGGTAATGTTTCAGCGATCACAAGCTTTCGACACTGTCACAGCGTCTTTCTCAAGTGAATATGGCGGGAATATATTTGTTATGTAAGCTTGAGTGAACCAAGTCACGTGCCAAAACATCTCTGTATAGGGCCAGAAGTTCAAATCGACCGTCTCGATTGGACTGGCACAGAATCTCCAAGGCCTCATAAATTCTTCTTCTGATCAAGTTGTTTTCTTCTCTTTCTTCTCTTGCTATGACAGTCGACTTATTTTCCTCTAACTTGTGGTCTGTTTCCCTAAGGTGTTCTCCAAAGGCGGAAAGTGTCAATCTAGTAGTGTTAGAACGTTTCTTTAAACGGACCGTGCATAGGTAAAAGGGTCGGGCGGTTTCCTAGTATAGATCTTTTTTACAATCAGCACACACTAATTTGTGGATGACGCCACACTTCCTTCCATCGGTTGTGGGATCTTTAGAATGTACAAGCTGTGATCGGAGAGTATTGAAGGGTACATTGTAGGTGTTTGTACCGTGCAGCCAGGGAGTAGCGGGTACAGGTTAACAGCAACGCACCCCGAGTGTCCCTCTCCCCCATGTACAAAGTGTATCGGAGAAAATCTCTCGCGCCTTCCGCAAGGCAAACATGTACTTTGACCCTTTCATGCTTGACTTTGCTCCAAAAAAGCCGTATTTATTACCGTTATTTTTTTTTATTTATTTATTTACTTTTTGGCATGCAATGTTGCTAAATTGCACTAAATTTTGCTAGGAATACAATATTTTACATTTCATCTTGATTTTCGACTATTTTCCACAGTCTAATGTGCAATGTTTTACTTTAGCGCATGCGCATAAGCCATTATTTTGCTGATGCGTTGCGAGTTTTGTCCACCCTCATTTTCCTTCACTTTTTCTCTCTCTTTCTTTTTTCACTATCTTCTACTCTTTACTTCCTTTCTATCAGCTGCAAAAGAATTTGTACTGACAAATGAGACATTGATCAATTATGGAGGTAATGGCGAATTTCACCAGCAATAGACCAATTTCGATATATTAAAATTCACCCTAACACAATAGACCTCAGCACGATGTTCTGGGCAATAAACCCCACAAACTCTGTAGTTATTCCCTTGAGCCTCGTACTAGTACTGAGGTCTATTGTTTTTGACTGAATTTTAACATATCGAAATTGGTCTATTTTGCATCAATGAATGAACATTTGTTTTTCCAGTAGCTCTGTCAGCATTCAGTCGATTTTTAAAATGGACACACGTGTAGAAAGTCTCTCTTGAGTTTGTTGTTTATCAGAGCAATCTGCTGACGTAGAAATTGATGACGTCACAATTAGTTCTTTGTCTACCTTTCCAAATGTTGTCTGGGGACAACACTGGCCGCGAAAGGGTTAACTTGTAGTACGATTTTTATACAATTACTTTTTTTATTATTATTTTCAAGTTTGTAACGACCTTTTTTTTTTTCAGGTAAATATTACATTTCTAGATCATTTTAGCTCAGATCCTTCTAAGTCAGTTTTGATGATTTTCTGACTGTAAGAAAACAGGTACGCAATGCGCACAAGTGTATTGAGATCAGTGGTGGTTCTTGTAATCTGATTGGCTCTCAGTGGTGCGATTTAGTCACGAATCACATTAATTTTACCCTTAATCGCATCTTTTCCCAGCCCAAAACTAAAAACTAGTAGCACTTGAAAACGCGGGAGAAGCAAGTAAGATGCATTCGCTTATACACATAGAGTCAAAGGAATGAACTACTCGATACAAAGGTGTCCAAGTAAAAAAGCTTATCTACACACACGCACATATCGCTGGGATATCTGTCAAGGAAGTTTTAAACCTTTAAAGGTGTTCATTAAAGCCCTGGGACGTGTGCACAGCGGCTTACTTCATATCCATTCACAGTTTTTGTGTACAACAGTTATGACTTCTCTCTGCTAGGGTTGGGGAATGCAATTAATATTGCGGTATAGTTCACGAGAATTCATCCAGCCGACCACAACACTGCAAATCGGTTTCATAAAACACAACAAAGCACCACCTTACTTTCTTGCTCCAACTGTTCAATGATAATTCGATTTTCTCTTTTTTCAGAGCTATCTTCGTTGTTCCTGACATTTTCGCCGTAATGTACCAAGAATTGTCGAGGAAAAGGTTGTTGTTATTCATTGTGGTAGATGCAATAATAAAGTGTATTATCGTTTGTCTCACGATGTAGTCACTTGAGATGTAGATCGCGACGTTTCGACTACATCGTGAGACAAACGATAATACACTTTATTATGTACCAAGAATTATAACACACGTGCCCAGCCATTGTTCTGCTCATTAAACCTTTTGCTTAGCGACGTTCTCGCTGCCGTTGCCGTCGTGGTTTTCTTAAGAAAACATCAGTTTAGTTTAGGTATCATCGACAATATCGAGAAAATATTTTCAGCTATAGCTAAGAAAATGATTTGCAAGTAAAAGCATGTTAATTTTTCTTCCTTAAGTGGTAGCAGTGTTAAATTGTTTTTAAGTTTCGACTCGTTATCGTGTGTTTCTCTAGAATACGTCTGGTGAATGATCCTGTAGTGCTGGTCTCTCAAAAGAGATAAAATACCTCCACCTCACCAGGAGTGAAACGAAAACTTCCAGCTAGAATTGTTTTCTGGTCTTTTACTCCACTTGGACGATTGTACGAGAAACCAATCTGTGCATATGAATTAATATTACCATTTGCCTTGTCAGCAATGTAAATATCGTGCCCTCCACCAAATGTTGGACCGTAATTTGGATTCATGTAAATTGCTTGTGATGGGTTTTTCACCTTACTCTTAAATGGCCTTAATCCTTCTTTATTGCTTAAAGAATAAATGAAGGCCTTGTCAGTAGTGCGATATCCACCATGATGGCTGGAAGTGTTCGAAGTGTTCGCTCGGTCGTCTAAAAACGGCGCAATTGGTCAAAATACTCTTTGAATAGAGCTTTTCGTCTAGCGCGCTTAATTTTCACGGGCCAAACTGGCCATTTAGATATGGTATACCATAGCATAACTTTTTCTTTAGAACCTCTTATTTGACGAGATTTTAGTATACTAGAAGAGTTAGGATTCTCTCAAATCAGTTGAAATTTGGCGGGTAAATTAAATTGCGATACTAGTATTTTTCAAGTGGTCAAGAGGTAGACGAAACGTACTTACTTCAAAATGAATTTTAGCGCAGAGAAATGATTAAACCGAAAATCACAAGCTGTGAGAATGTGAAATCCATTCAAGTTTCCTTCTTTCTGTACCGGCTTGTTTAAAATGCACAATTTTGCATATATTCCATATGCCAACTTGGTTGATCAAGTAATATTTCGAACTTTCCTAGATTTCACAAAAAATATGAACTCGCTGGAACTTTTAACCCTCGGACGTACAAGCGAACTCGTACCCCTACCGTGGTACAAGGGGGAAGGGGTTTGAGGGGCGGTGAGGGGATGATGGGACCTTCCCATTGGGTTTTCGAGCGAAATAAATTTCATTGACTTGATATCCCTGAGCTTGCTCTACAAGATAAAACCATTTTTGTTGGTTATGATGTCTATGACGTCATATGACGTTCAATGACGTCATTTGAACCGACATCTTGGATCCGCCATCTTGGATTATTTTCTTAAAAGTCAAGAAATAACGGAAATAATTCATGAATTTGTACAATTTTATGAAGAAAACTGGAAGAAAAAAAGTTGATTTTTGGCTGGGCCTACATGAGATTTGATGGCTGCAATAACATCGTCAAAAATGATGGACACGCAGTTGACATGTCAAAATTTTCGCAGAGAATGAAGGAACAGCTTCTGAAAGTTTAAGCTCCTTAGAGTAACTTGTATTTTCAAAACTTTGAAAAAAGCTTATGGGGGTGGCATCTACAACCCCTCTCCCCTTGTACGTCCTAGGGTTAAAGTATGTTTCTGAAAATAGTTCACCAAAAGGGTCTTTTTGACGTTATAAAGAAAATTCGAATTTTCCGACTTGCTATCATATTCTCCATATTTAGAGGCAGTGGCTCTTAATGACGTAATTTGACGTCAAATGGCAGCATGACCAACAAAAAGTGTGCCATCATTCAAAGCAGAACCAATGCTATCTATTGAACGAAAACGATTTGGATATCCCATTACAACGAAAACCTGGAAGAGCCCAAACTCGATCGTTCCCGGGGCCTTTCCCCCAGAAACGCCCTGGGAACAAGTTTGAGGAGAGCCGGCGCTTGTACTCTTGTTGGGTATGTGTCTGCATGTACGTCTGAGGGCTGATTTAATATTTCGTTTCCTAGATCTAGTTCAACTTACCACAATAAACATACTTTCCGTTGTAGACACTGTCCAATGAACACCACAGGGAAGAAAAGTAACTTCCGTCTGTGGTACAGTGGTGATAGGTCTTCCCCTCAAAGTTGAAAGGAAAGTAACAACATTTCCCTGGCGATGGACAAAGACTCCCTGTGAAAGTCAATGATGTTCATTATCTACCAAGGGCTGATTGAATATGGTAATGAATCGAAATCGAGCTGTTTTAATCTTCAGTGCAATGTTCTTTAAAGGGAAGCACAGTGGTGTCACAGAGTTAGTATGCCAAGAGACCATGATCTTCGATTCGTTAGATCATGGTCTTTTAGTATGGTGGACTCATTACCAAGTGGTCTGGGTTCGAACTCTGGCCGGGGGTATTCTGCTGTACTACTTTGCACTTGGAAAAATTTACCACTCTCTACCAGATGTATAAATAAGCACATCATATTTCCCTGTCTTATAATTTAATTTAAAAACAAAAAAAAAAAAACAGATTCCAACAAACCAACTAAAGTAACCAGCCACAGACATACAAACTGACTTAATGACTGACACACAGACAGACAGACGGACTGATTGACAGACAGAAAGACACCCAGACAGAACAGTATGCGGTAAAGTACTTGAATGGAATAAGGAGGTAGCATGGTCATTTACCCAATGGAGCGTCTGTGTATCCTCCAAAGACGTACTGATTACTTTCTATGATTGTAACAGTATTTTTCTTTCCATCACAACGGCTGTGAAAGGTAAAAGCATCCCAGCCATGTAAGGAAGCGCGGTAACACAGCTTCCACTCAGAGTCATCCCCAACAGAGGGCCCAAGAAACTGCAGAAGATGAGTGACATAAGATGCATTTTTCGACAGTATTGTTGAGCTTATTGGGAGCTCTGAAATAGAAAGAGAAAGTTTAAAAGTAAGGTCGTGATGGGTTAATAATATCGAATAAAAATACAGTCCAACCTCTCCTCGAATATCCACCTCCAAAGCTGTAAATGCTTTTGCATTATGCACAGTTCACTTGCTCGCACGGAGAAAGAGAAATGCATATACATGTTATACCATAATACGGACTCTCATCTACCGCGACGGGGATCTTGTGCAACTGATGAATTTGAAGGATGACGCACTTGTAGTGGGTATTTTTTTTTATTTATACACAAATTTGTTATATAACAACTTACTAGTTTCGCATATTTTCCCAGCGAAACCGACCTCACACTTGCAAAAGTAACGTTCGCGTGTACTTTCACATTCACCTCCGTTTTGGCATGGATTCTACCCAGCGCAAAAATCTATGGCTTCACCGAGAAAACAAAAACAAAACGAGAAAGAATTAAGAAAAACAGTTAAATGCAGCTTTAGTGACCAATCCCACTTTTTGGCCAACGGTATGAACGGCTAGGCAGAAATTTTAGCAGAGCGATCCGTCGGTGAGACAGAGGAAAAGTGGGTTCTCTCCAATATTTATAAACTTTCCCTTTCTATTTACATCCACTGACAAAGCCTCAAAGCGTTACAGGTTTTCTTTACCTGCACAGACATGGCCATCCCAATGGCATCCGGCTTTACAAGTGCAAATGTATGGCCCAATAGTATTATTGCACACGGCATTTGCATTACAGCTGTGAATTTTTTGCTATGCACTCGTCGATATCTCAGTAACAATATAAAATTAATACCTATATACAAAATAGTCAAAAAAATATGTACAGTATTTTGAAATCTTGGAGGTTTTGCGTTACCGTTTTTGTTTATTATATAAATAATAGCAAAATAATAAGTACAATGTCTCTACGTATTTCCAATAATAATAATAATAATAATAATAACAGTAATTTTAATAATAGTAATAATAATAATATAAATTGAGGGTAGCACACAACAGTAATCACTGAAAACCAGTGGCCTTCATATAAATTTTTACAGAATAAAATTAAAAATATAGAAAATTATTCATAAATATGCAACGATAACATAAAAAACTAAGATATGAGACACACTAAAATATTAAAAAACAAAGCATTAGATTAAGTTTAAACTAAGAAATTTAAAAATTTAGGCGATAAAATGGTCCACTTCCTTATAACTGTTCATAAAATGATTAAAATTACTGAGAAATACCTTCCATCCTCAGTCTCCCGTTTTAATCGGGGGCAGACAAGATTTAATTGAAAAACATTGACGGAAAAACGTCAAACAGCTGCGTGGCACTGGGTAAAGACTTGCATGAAAGTGGTCCGTAAGAATAATCATGAATAAAAGTACCATATTTCGGGTAATGTTTCCAGACGTTTCGGGCCCGGCCCTTCGTCAGTGGAAAACCATGTTCGTCGAAATCAGTGTAACGTTTGCATAAAGGTTTAACTGGCCATGCCAGCTCGTTCTTCCGTTCACCTCTGCATTTCTAACAAGCATAAAATTGACCTCCCGACAATAACACAGAGGAGGGTTGTAGAATTACTGCTCTCTATCCCAACCCATAAAGCCACCCGAGATGATGGCATTAGTGCCAAATTACTCAGAATTGCTGCACCTGCAATATTATCAACGCTGATTGTTTATCGTTCAAAAAATTATTTCTTACCAAGTTCACATTGGTCACCTGTGAATCCAGAGGAACCTAAACAGCGGATCCTTTGCTGGTAAAACCCGTTTGACAGGTTCCGTTGTTCTGACAAAGAGCGTTACCACAAGCATTCTAAATTAACAAAAAAGCGCAATTAAATCGATGGCATAAAATCTTAAGCTATTTTTAATCAGTACCACGCCCATTGAGTTAGGTAAAATACACACACATATACCCTTGTGGTTCTTTTTTTTTTTCACAGTAACCATTGGACGTATTCAAAATAGCTTAAAAAAACGCGTTTTTTTCTTTCGTTAAGAAGGTGAAGTGGTGTTTGAACATTATGTGATATCTTCGTCCACAAGTGGTTTAGTAAACTACTCCGTGCAAGAAGTGGATCAGCTAATTACATATTTATAGTTTTTTTTTTTCTTTTTTAACAATGTCTCTTAAGATCGCCGAGAGTTTAAGCAAATGAGGACCGTGGCGATTGAACGAGCACGAACCAAAAAAAAAAATGCGTTTTTTTTTTCATTATTATTCGTTTGCACGTCGTCTGGGATGACTTTCAAAAGTAGTTCGAAAGTCATTATTGAGCTATGTAATGACCAATTCGGAGATCCAGCTGTTATATGTCCCAGGAACCCTACGGGGCATTAGGCGTCAAATAAGAGCGTAAAATTTTAATTGTGCCGGTCTCAGATGTTGTCTTTTCTTCTATTAAAATATACTAGAAATTCGAAATTCACGAGCAATTCTCTATGTTAAAATAGAGTAGAAAGTCTTTGAAGGCTCTTTTTCTCGAGCCAAAAAAGTTACTGTACAGTCGGAACCCTTCATTTAGCACTTTCGTCTTCCCCTCCCCTCCCGGCACATCAACGAGTCAAATATGCGAGGGTATTCGCGTGGAAGGTAGACGACGTTGTCCGTTGAATGTTGATTACTACTTCAATTGACAAATGTTGCAAAAACATTCTTCCGTTTTAAATGACGACATTTCATTTAAATGCAGAGGGAGACCGGACATGCAAAATTCTGACGTCCTACATACAATTGTTCCATGGTACACGTAGCCTTCTGTTTTCACCAGGTCGTTCTCGTGTTCTTTATGAGTTGCATTGTTTAAGTCACAGTTGTTTGTTACAGTATATTCAAAATTAACGCTGACACAGTTGTGTTCTAGGTAGCATTGCAGTTCACTAGAATCCTGGTCCAATACTTTGATGGTTCTTATCACGCGATTAATCAGTCGTTCCCCATAGAAGAAATAAGAGCGTGGAAACTCCAATTCACGGCATTGATCTGAGAGGTTCAAATAATCTCACATTAGCTCTTTGCTGTTAGCCTACCATTACTGATATGTATGGGTAATCAAAACTTAATTAAAGCTAATCAGAAACCCATGACCAGGAACCTCAATCTCACATACTAACCTTGGATTCAACCCTTTCCCGCGCCCTGTCTTTAAAACGACCAATTAGAATGCAATTATAACAATATTCCATTGTTGTCAGGCAAGCCGCATTCGCGCCTTTTAAATAGCAATAGAAAGAAAGTTGGTTAATATAACAGACCAATTTCGTAGATAACACCGGGGGACAGAAGCTGATGTAAGAGTTCGCATCAGCAAGGCGAGAGCAGCTTTCCAACAGCGGAAGAATGTCTTGAGATAATCACTTCTCGGCACCAGCACTAAAATCAGGATCTTTAACACCATCGTGAAGCCTGTATTGCTCTAGGGAGCCGAAACCTGGAGAACCACCGTCGCCACTATGAAAAGAATCCAGACTTTCATTAACACCTGCCTCAGAAGGATTCTTAAGATATGCTGTCCAGACATCATCAGCAACCAAGATCTGTGGAAACGAAAGAGACAGTAGCCTATAGAAGTTGACATCTTTCAAAGACGCTGGAAGTGAATCGGCCACACCCTTCGGAAGTCCTCATCTAACATCACAAGGCAAGTCGTCACCTGGAACCCTCAGGGGAAAAGGAAGAGGGACGGACCAAGAAACTCGTGGCGCCGTGACCTAGAGGCAGACATGAGGAGAAATGGCTACACGTGGGGAGAACTGCAACGACTGGCCCAGGACCGTGATGACTGGAGGGTGCTCATTAGTGGCCTTTGCCCCAGACGGGGCTACAGGCAATGATGATGATGATGAAAATTCAAACTAAAACAATAAACATCAGTACGAGGCTCTGGGGAATAACTTTAGGGTTTGTGGGGTTGATTCCCAAGAGCCTCGTGTTGAGGTCTATTGTTTTAGGCTGAAATTTAATATATCGAAATTGTTCTATTCGAAGCAAACTTCAATGTTGTTTCTTTGTGCGAATAAGTTCTTCTTTAGAGAGCAATGACGAGGAAGGTTGTGACCCAAGTACTGCTGGGTGTTGTCAAGTAGTTTTGCGCTCCTTGGTAATCCTCGCGTATTCTTATCGCCACCATCCGAGATCGCATAACATAGTTCTCAATCTCTGTTTTCACCCTGAGAACGACCTTCTCAAAAGAATCCAAAGAGCTCTAAAGCTTTTCTTAATTAATAAGCTATTTTATCAGACTAATCGAACAACATACGGCTCCCGATCGCCAGCGCGAGCACGATTCGATGTTTAATTTAAACATTTGACAACTTCAAGAACAGGAAAAATGTTTATTCAACCTCAAACAAGCTCTCTGGTCTGTAAAAAGGGAAGGAATACCCCTAAATGTTCAAGAAAACAGACGAAGGACACGAGAATATGCGTCGACATCGCAGGCTATTTTTAACCGTAAAATTGAGCCCAGGTGGTCCGCGACGAAAACAGTATTGCTCGCGGGAAATGCTGTTTCATAAATAGAAAGATACGGGAAAGGGTTAATTGAATCAAGGGTATAATTCATATGCAGACTCTGGCGTTATGGGTTCCTGTGAGTTAATTTAACGTCATTCCCGTTAAAAAAGAGGCCAAAGTAACTATTATCCAAAAACCAGTAACCAGTACCCATTATCCAGTAGAGAAAAGAAAATAACGGTGGAGATGTTAATTTATAGCGTGAAAGGTGTAAGAATAACGGGTTAATTTAATATCATATAATATAGTGCGTGACAAATTGTCCTCAGGTCCCCTCACTATTCAGTTATCACTCACTAACCAGCAGAAACACAGTGGTCTTAAGTTGGACGACAACTGGTTTTAGGATCGCCAAAACCGGTTTTGTTTAGGACAAAAACCGGTTTCGGGTTTCGGCAACAAAAACACGGTTTTGGGATCAGCAAGAACAGGTTTTGAGATCGGGAAGAAACGGTTTTGGGATAAAAAAAAAAACCGGTTTGGATTCGGCAAAAACCGCTTTTGGATTCGGCAAACATCGGTTTTAAGATCAGCAAAACCGGTTTTAAGATCGGCAAACACCGGTCGGTTTTGGGATCGGCAAAAACGGTTTTGTTTAGGACAAAAACCGGTTTTCATATAAGACAGAAACCGGCTTTCAGATCGAAAAAACAAAGAAAAACTGGTTTTGGGATTGGCAAAAGCTGGTTTTGATATCGGCAAAACCAGTTTTAAATCGGCAAAAACTGGTTTTTATATCAGCAAAAATCGGTCTTGGAATCGGAAAAACTGGTCTTGGGACCGAGAAAAAATGGTTTTGGGTTCCTGCAATAACCACTGGATTTTCCTCAAAACCGCTTTTTCCGATATCAAAAGCGATTTTTGCCGATCCCAGAACTGTTTTTTGCCCATCGTAAACCAGTTTTTGCCGATCCCAAAACCGGTATTGAGAACAGTAATTATCGGTTTTACGATCGGCAAAAAAAAACCGTTTTGATAGCGGCGAAAATCGGTTTTGGCATCGGAAAAAAACGGTTTTGATATTGGACAAAAACTGGTTCCGGGACCGGGAAAAAACGGTGTGGAATCTTAAAAATCCACTGGGTTTCGTTGGTTTCTTTTGACCGTTGCCGTAACAATTTTTCTCATTCACGTACATGGAAAGAATGCTGAAATTTCGCGCCTAATTTAATCAGTATTTTATTGCCCATGTTTCTAAAACATAGAAAATAGGCGAAGAACAACTGAAAAACAAGTAAAAGCAGTTTTTTTTGTTTTGTTTTTTTAAATTAAGACATGAGATATCAAGATTTGGAACACATATACGTCGGCTAAATTATGATTTCCATGGAAACATAAAGGTCCTTGCACAACAGTAAATCCCGCAAATTATTCCCAGATATATTTATTTAAACGTCGTCAAATTTGGAGATCTATGCCTCATTTTTTTAAAAGTTTTTCTAATCCTGCAAAGTTGGTTTAAACAAAAGACAGTTTCTTGGCAATTTAAGATACTTTTTAATGCTCTAGCGGCAGGATAAACAGTCCATTACTATATGTCACACCTGTAAAGAAAACCTCTCTGTTGCAAAATTATCACGACTGAATTGAGAATTAAACAGTTTAACCTCTAAATGTGGCGTAAAAAGCAAAAAAATACACAAGAATAGATGAAAAATGATAAAGAGAAGTCAATTCGGGCTGTTGATTGTTTTAACCGTTGTATGGTTCTTATCGAATACGATCAATTGCGTTTTCCTTCAAAATCCGCGTAAAAAAAAGTTTCCCCACTGAGACATTGTTCTAGAAGAATATTCTTTCGCTTTAAATAAGAAGATTTTATGAGAGGAAAATGATAGGTAACGCGAATAACTGATGTAAAACTTTCGTCGTCAAAAGATTCATTAAGTTTGGCGACCTACTACACCAGAATAACAAGTAATTATGACAAGATAATTTTTAAGCCTTATAGAGCGAGACAAACTATAATATCAAGAATTTCAGATACCCCCACTCTCAAAAATCCGCAAAAATGTTTTAAGAGCGTTATAAAAGCGATAGCGGCTTGTCTAGCTGATGCTTTGAAGGCAGTAACGCAGGGGGGTTGAAGGGAACTTCATTTAATGAAGCTTAAAAGTTCTTACCTTGCCTCTAGCGCAATAAATTATTAGAAAACAGATCAACATTTACAAGACTTACCATCCAAACAGCTCAAAATAGCTTTGAGGGAAAAAAGAAGAAAACAGATTCGATAATGCGTTGGGAAGCCCATGTCGGAGTAGCTAAATGTACTTTGAAGGTTTCATGGCGCAAAATATTGGGCACAATATTAAAATTCAAATAAACTGCAGCTGCAGGTGTGTTAATTCAGATCTGAGAGTCGTAAATGACAGGTCTGTCAAGGCGCTTAGCAGTTGTTTTATTACTTGCTCTAATGAAAGCTTTGGGCTTGTTGTCATAACGCGGTCAAACTAATATAGGCAAGAACAGGTACGAACTTAACCTATCAGGATTATCAGGAGAGTTACTTGAATCGTTTGGTGAAAAAACACAACTTGAGCTAATTGCTATTGGTAGTTTGCCGGCATAGAACTTAGAGATGCAATGCGTATTGAAAACCACTACAAATCACCATGAATGAGAATATAACAGTTGTCAGACGGACAAAAAATGATCTCACATTAGCACGTGCAGGTGGCAACTGTTATAAACAACCGATTAAATTTAGCAGAAATATCAATCGAAATCAAGTAGTCCGACGTTGTGATGTTTCTAACAGGAAAGGAAAGGGTGAGGATAGAGTCTGTTCGTAGGTCAGAGGATGGTGTTCGTTGATTATTAACACTTCTTTAGTGAGACACTGTAATAATTTGTTTCGGTATGCACTTTTCTGAGTACCGTATAGTTCCTAATTAAATTCAGTTTTGCGTTCTGCGCTTCACGAGTATGTGTTTCTCAATTGAAGAGTTAAAAAAGCTAGGTATGCTGTGCAACGCGTTGTAGATGTCGGTGTGTAACCAAGATAGTCCATATCGCTTGAACCGCATTGTGACTGATGATTTCAGCTCCTTGGGTTTTAACATGCTTCTGATCGATTTTTCGACTTAGGAACACGGGTTTTAAAAGCATTCCGTCTTTGTTGCTAAGGAACTGTAGGTTTTTCGTCGTGCTGTTGGCCGATCTCTGATGCTAAACGGAATGATGATAATTGCGCTCTTATCGTTTTTAATGCAATTCCCCTTTAACACGCTGGATCTGCCGTCAGTGGCTTGATTGTTCGTGAATCTCTTATCAATTACGTTTGTAGGGTTGTCGGGAGGTGTGAATATAGGCATGAAAGAAGTTTAGAATTGGGAATTATTTCAGGTCCAGTCAGGAATTGACATTTAACAGTACAGTTATTATTTTAGTTATTATTTAGTTATTTAAGTACACGTGGAAGGTAATATTCTACACCATTCACCGGCACTGAGATGGAAGATTGTTTTGCAGAAAAAAACAAAAACAAAAAAACAAAAAACAAAATAGCAGTTTGATTTAATTAGCAAAGATCAAGAAATCTTCCGGTGATGCCATTTGATAATGCAACCCGAAACTAGAAGTAATTCGATGCAAACGTAGCTACTCTAGATCAACGACGCGAACTGGAATTCTTAGGGGCTCTTGTATTCTGGGGAGAACGACTGATTAATCACGTGATAAGAACCGTCAATGTGTTGGACCAAGAACACAGAAATATGACTTGAACAATACAACGGATAAAAAATAAGCATGGCAAGGACCAGGTGAAAACTGCCGCCTACTTATACCATGGGACTAATGTAGGTGAAGCAACTAGGCATTTCGAGGTGATTTTCCGATAATAGTGCAACGAGACAACCACTCGTGAAGTTAATTTATAATCAGTTCACTGTGCATCATTGTTTGATCACTAACGGTCCTTTTCTTTGCTCACACAGATGGAAGCACAGAGCTAGACCTCACCAGCACTTCCAAAAATTTTACCTTTTTTTCTGGGTTTCTTTTACGGTTTAAGCAAACGTGGTTAGAAGAGGGTTTGGATCGATGGAGTTTAATTGATAGCTGAGAAGTTTGGAATTGACGAGGTGCAGATGACCGAGCGGCAATCAAATCTTCGCAGTTGAATTCATACTCATTACTCCCACCTATTTGCGCAACTTTAAAATCGGCGGCAGAAAGGATCAGGTGGCCATCAAATGGCGTGCCACCAAAGAGACCGACACTTTTCACAGTGCCAAGCGTGCGAGTGTTTCTATTTTGTCCAAGGTACTATTTCACCTCACACTTTGGTGTTTCGAAATTTCTTTCTGTTTTTGACGCAGTCAACTGTTTTTCTCCGACACGGGCAAAGCCACTCCTCCTCCAATATCCAAGAGATAATGTCAAAGCTGTTTGTGCAAGGCTTTCTTTGGCTTCGTCCAACTTTTCCTGCTCCATTAGAGATATTGCAGCCACGCTACGGGAACGGGAGTGGGTGCCAATGAGGGTACTGGGTATAGATGCTGCCATGGAGTACTTTTCAACTGTTCTGGTGAAGGATGCCAAGCTAGCACTTGAGTAAACATACGATTTGAAACAAAAAATTGCCAGACATTCCAGGTTTATTAACCAAAAGCAAACCAGCGAGGCTTCGAAGCCCATAATTTGTGAGGTGACTGGTCCCTGCTAAGGTAAGAAATTGTTACAATTAACGCATTTCTCAGTTATTTCTCTCATGCAAGTCTATGTCTTGTAAGGCAATAAATTCAATTAATAAACAGTTGTTCAATAGGAAAGGGCCGTCTTTTTTTAACAGGGAGGGTGGAGGGTGGAGAAAAAGCCTCTACCTGTTCCTCTACGTACTTGCTTCACTGGCATGTAGCTAATATAGGAGTTTCATCTACGCTATTCTTTTAAGGTAAAGCTTTGTAACTTAGTTCAAGGATGTCGAAGCAATGATAATGGAACTTACAGGGTATATCTTACATCTGAGGACGTTTCCTTTGAAAGCATGGGACGAGGACTTCATATCACGTGGTCAATACACCTAAGTCGTTATTTACAGGCAAGAGCAATCGGCGTCAATTTGCCATCTTTGTATTTACCTAGTTTCAAAAACGCCAAAACATTTTGAAACGGAGATTTTCGAAAACGACGACGTTACGATAATCATGTGGTTTCCCTGACCGGGTTTTCCTCAAACACAATTCTAAAATGACCGGCGATGGTTGCGGTTTTATATTTCTCTCTCGTAGTGTGATGGCGTCTTAATTTTATGCTTTCCGAATTAACAAATTTACATGTAAGGACTTCGTTAACGTACGAAGTAGTTTAGGCATGAATGAAAGTTATTATTAAGGTAATTCCCCTGGAATAAAATTGCACATAGATTTCTGTTCAAACTTTGCCCAATGAATGTTTATCATATGAGAACTTTAAACATAAAATTAAAAAAAGAACGGTGCCCTTGCTCGTTGAGCAGTAGTGAGGCATTGAAAATGTCCCATATGCATTTTAGCGTTATTTAATGGTTATTACAAGAACGCATTCCAAGTTATTGTAAACTCTTTGTGAGCCCAGACTCATGAAAACACGCCTCAAACTACAGTCAATACCTGTGTCGGACAAAAATAAACTTTTTAAGTTTGATTTTAATAGACAGCTGAATCCTTTTTAAAATATTGGAACCAAATTGCTTGCCATGGCTATCAAACTGCAAAACAGAAAAGACTACAGTGCAACTGCTATTTTCCTTATTTATTTAATTTTCAACAATGGAAGTCAGATCAGTCTTTTCTCACGCAAAGCTAATGATTAGTTGATTAAAATGACTGGAAAAAACATTAAGATGCCCGAGCTCGTTAGTGAACTATAGCCTTTTTTCAAGTGACAGAACTCAATATCAAGGTAAATCCGCTATTTTTTCAATGTGCTCGTGCACGAACGCGCGCTAATAACGCCATAAACTATGCGCAGTAACGACGCGCAATGCGATACTGGGGAATGACCTTAATAGTGACAATCGAGTGATTTTCGATTAAGCAGTGAAAGGTTATTACTTTGGTTTTGGTTTTGGTTTTTATTTTGTTACGGGTTGAGAATGGCTGACAACTCTAATTAGAAAGTAATTCGTTTGGTTTTGGTTCTACCACAATCAATTTAATATCTCTTTAAAGTGTCTGATTGTACCAATAAAGGTCTCCGAGCTTATTCACGCTTGTGCCTTCAGCATCTCAATCAGGGGAATGCGTGAGTTATTTTTTTCGTAACTGTTACTTTTTTAGAGCTATGTCTGTTCTGTAGATATAGCACTGGCACTCCTTTTGGACGTATTACTTGTATTGCAATAAATGAAGTCATGACACATGCACGAAGTATTTCATTCTAACTTGTTTTTCTCTTTTCCATTTTTAAGTCCCCTTTGTGCTGTCTCAATCATCAAATCGGATGATAACAATGCCTATGTCTCCGGTTTTCTACTAACCTTTCCACTCCCCCTCCCAGACACCTGTCACCTTCTCCCCTCTCGCTTTCGAATTCATGGTCTTACCCTTAGATCTATTACATCAGTGCTACCAATCCAAGAATTCTTCAAACTATTCATGGCATTCAATAAATATTTCAACGGGCTTATACTACAGTTTTTCATACTAAAGCATTGCTTTGGAAACTAACCGATACAACAAAACTGCAGTATTTTATTGATTTATTGATTTGTTGATTTATTGATTCATTTATTATTTTGTTGCTCAAACAATTACAATTAAACTTACACTACAGTTACAAAACAGTCAAAAACAGCCTATGAGTTCGTATCTATAATAATATCAATAACAGAGTATTAACATGTGATTTGACGTCACTTTCCCGCGTTCCTTGCCTTAAAAGGGTACAATATTGGATGTAGTATAGGTACATACGCTCTAAAGTTTCAGTATTACTTCCTTGATATAAGTGACTTTACCAAGGGAGGTGGATTCTACCCCTCATATCCTCCCCGGTCGCAGACGATCAAAAAAGCCCGGTCAGAGTAGGGTTAGATAACCAAAGACTACTGGTGATGGTGAGTACGGTTAAACTTCACGCAAGCATACCTTCTTTGTCATTTGTTTCTTTCAGTTGTCATCGGTATGTGGCTAGCTTTGTTGGTTTTATTGTTTCTTCAATACTTGGTACAAGCGCATTCCAGAAGGCCATCTGCTCTGGACGCATCTTGGACCTCACTGTCAAATTAGGCATCAGATACTCTTCAGATACTCTTCAGTGTCATATGTGTACTGGGGCTAAATTGTACCTACCAACATTGGATTATTTGGATTTCTTCAATGCACGGGAAGAAAGAAAAATATTCTAAGGTATTCAATCAATTCTATTGAATATGAGTATAGGTGAACTTTGATTGCAAGACGCAAGAAAAAAGTTTGCAGGTTCACTACTGGTAGGCGTCTGTGTATTGCATCGTCTTCGAACTCAACTTATTCCAGTTTAGTACATGATTGACCAGAAGATGCTGTTGATCGCCTCTCGTGCTCTGCACGGATTAGAACTTCAAGATCATTACTTCAAGCCTCTTCCCCGTACAATTTCATCTCACTGTGAAATTTTAATTTTCGTTCCTCTAGTGTCGAAAGGTTGAGATTTGAGGTTCGAAAGCGACCTTTCCCCACTGGAAGTTGAAATTACGACTAGTTCCCTGCTTCCAGTTTAATCTCATCCGATCATTAATAAGTCCCCTTATCAATAATTCCCATCTGATAAGTAAGTAGGTAAGCATCAACCTTTATGTAAACATGATGAGATTAAAAGTATTACATGCTTGAGGGAACGAGCCGGACCTTGAACTACCAAAATCTGGTAATTCAGAAGCAAGATGGGAAAAATGTTCGTCCTAAACTATCTGCGAAATTGATAGAAATAATTTTTTAAAAAAGGAACTCTCTATCACCTAGCTCACTTGCTATGCTAAAGTGCACCGACACATGAAGACTGCGGGTGTTTTCCATTATGCCAAAGATTCCTAACATTTCGGTCGGAAGTCAAATGGGAAGGTCCGTTTCGGTTCCCTCCGACCTAAATATTGCGGTCAGACCGGTCCGACCGAATTTGCCGTTCCATTTTTGACAAACCGGTTCATTGCCCTACTTCTCTTCACTTATATTATGTAGGGAATTCGGAGAAAGGAATAAAACATAAGGGCATTATGCCGTTTTTTGTTTTTGTTTTTGTTTTGTGTGTGTGTGTGGGAATCTTTCGAGGCTCGCAAAAAGAGACTCGCGGCTCCAGGCTCGGGCTCGCAGACTCGCAAGTCGTTGTCCACGTTAAGTTCCGCTTTGGCGAAGGGGATTCCCAAGCAGCCGATGACAGTCTTGTTTGACCCTAGAACTGTTACGAACCCGCTAACAGGTCCATGAGTCGTGTTTATAGTCTGTGCAGTCTTTGAAGATACGCACAGAAGGAGCATCGAGAAAGCATCGAGAAATTGAGAAATACGTATTTTTAAGATAGCACAAATGTGTGACACAAGGGGCAGTGTTGTGTTACGCTTCAACCAGGGGACTAAATAAAGGTCTATTAAGCATAATTTATGCGCTTATAAGTCCGGAATATCCCGATGTATTAGGACAACCATGACGTCATAAAGCTATTGTTAGCAGGGAAAATGGCGGACCTTTCATGCGGACAAAGAAAATATGTTGTTTCCAGTCTCGCCTAGACTCTAGCCAGCATTAAACGGGACTTTTTGCGACCAAACGTTGAGAAGGAGAATAAGCGGCCATTTTGGTAGTGGGAGAACGTGAACTGTCTTCTAATCATTGAGTTTTTTTTTGGTGTCAAGCGACGATGTACACGCGATTTTGTGGTCAAATATTAAGGTTAGTAAAGACTACGCGTTATTTTCTAGTATTTGCGTATTTTTAATTGAGCTGTGTATATTTTTTTACTGGTTCTAGTGTTGGTAAAGTTTCACCATGCCAAATTCCACGGTTGTAAACAACGCCAATATTTTGTAAACTCTCTTTGAATTTGAGGCCTTACAAGTGTGCTTGAACCGCTGTTGTTATAAGGTTTGAGTAATGCATTGTTCCTTCATTTTTATGACAGTTGTTTTCAATTTTTCTCTCTTAAGAGCCAGTTCCTATAAATACCGAGAATGAGATGACAGTCGCGAAATTTTCGATTTCTTCATATTTTGTCCAAATAACCTCTATAGTGAGTTGTTTTCGAAAATACCATTCAAAGGTCCTGAAGCGCTTTAGTTTTTTCGAAATCGAGGAAAGTTTGAAAATCGCTATTTTAGCTGCCTGACGCCGCCGAAAATGGCCGAAGATTGTGCATTTTCTTTTCGCTCGTAGAGATCAACGCGATGATATCTATCAATATACTTTGGGTAGCTCACAGTGCATGTCTTGCTGTTTCTAAAGCATTAATTTGATTAGCAAAAGCTCCAAGTTTAATAATATTTTAGGCCGATACAATTACCTTCATCGAAGCTCGTGAGCGAAATGGCTAATTTTAGCTAATTTCAATACCATCAAAAGCCCACTGGTACATTGAATTTGAAGTCGAAACTAAAAATTTTCTGAAAGCTCATACTCTATATTATGATGTGTAAAAGTCTCTTCCGCGGCCCGAAAAAACTAACTCGTCGAGAGACATAAACGTGTGGTACATTTTTGTAAATTCGTCACTCGTGAAACCAACATGGAACTTGGCCAGCTACCATCATCAAGAACAAAAATAACCGAATAGAAACCTTTTTCGTTAATAAGGATACTTATAATGTTTTTTTTTCCCTTTAAGATTGACCACTTGATTAACTTTTGCAAAAATTTGCAGTTAAATAAAAATAGACGCTCCTTTTGGTACATTGTAATGTTATGCAAATTAATCTCGATCACCGGCACGTGCATATCGCCCGAAACTGATTTTCCTTCCGCCTACTGTATGTTTCTTTTTGAAGGTTACAACTGTAGCACACATTATGCGTTCACTATCGGCAGTTTTAACTTTTGTGGAACACCCATGGCCACAGCCAAACTTGACTTCAAGTAAAAAAATAAAAACATTTTGAAACGTGAAGTTTGTCTAGTAGTAGTATTGGCATTATCGGATAATCTAGTCCATAATTTTAGCGTGTGTTAGTAATTGTACATTTCCTTAAACATTTTTTGAGATGGCTTTGGAGTCCGATTCTTGATCGGCAGATGCGGCGACAAGAACCGCAGACATTAGTGGAATCAGTGGGTGGAGCAAGGGCCCTGGCCTTCTGACGTTCTCTCCTAATATCCACTGTGATGTGCAGAAGCTTTTCTCCCTCTCGTAGGGCTTCGGTGCAATTTGTTTTCCACGCACTCCTGTCACTGGCAAGGGTCTCCCACGAATCGATTGGAGGACCAATGGCCTGCATATCCCTCTTCGCCACGTCCTTGAAACTGAGTTTCGGTCGTCCTACCGGCCTTTTTCATTGTACTAGTTCTCCGTACAAGAGTTGCTTGGGAATGCGGCCCTCATCCATTCGATGTACATGGCCAATCCACCGCAGACGTCTCTGGCGAAGAAGGGTGTATACGGAGGGGATGCCTGCTCTCTCTAAGACAGCACTGTTCGTAATGCGGTCCTGCCAGGCGATGGAGAGGATGCGCCGCAAGCAGCGCAGGTGGAACACATTCAGGCGTTTTTCTTGTGCTGCATACGTTGTCCAGGACTCGCTACCATAGAGGACCGTGCTGATGATGTAGGCTCTGTAAACAGCCATTTTGGTGGGAGTAGTGAGCTTCCGATTTTCCCAGACACGTTGTGAAAGTTTGGACATGTTGGTTGCAGCGTGCCCAATCCTCTTTCCTATTTCGGTGTCAAGGGAGGTGGTGCTAGTAACAGTAGAACCAAGGTAGATGAAGCAGTTGACCGTTTCAAGTGCATAATCCTTGATGAAGAGAGAAGAGGAAATGTCCGTATCCTGAGTCATAATTTTGGATTTTTGGAGGCTTATGGTTAGGCCGAAGTCATCACAGGCGTTCGAAAAGCCATTGAGGGGGTTCTGGAGATCGTCGTCACAATGAGCAACCAGAGCTGCATCGTCGGCAAACAAAAGGTCTCTGAGGAGAATTTGGCTGACTTTGGTTTTCGATCTGAGTCGGGCAAGATTGAAAAGTTTGCCATCAGTGCGGGAACAGAGAAAAATGCCAGCATTTGTTGTTCTAAAGGCATGTTTCAGGAGCACTGATAAAAAGATTCCAAAGAGGGTGGGAGCCAGCTCACAGCCTTGTTTGACTCCGCTGCGAATGATGAATGCCTCAGACATGTTGCCATCGAATCGAACAGTACCGTGCATGTTGTTGTGAAAAGACTCCAGAAAGCTCAGAAGCTTTGGTGAGCAGCCGATGAAAGGCAGGATCTTGAAGAGGCCATCTCTGCTAACCAGATCAAAAGCCTTGGTTAAATCGATGAAGGCAATGAAAAGAGGCTGTTGTTGTTCCCTGCACTTTTCTTGTAGCTGTCGCACAGAGAAGATCATATCAACCGTTGAGCGATGGGATCGAAAACCACACTGAGACTCAGGGTACACTCCTTTTGTAAGCTGCTGAAGGCGACGGAGTGCCACACGGGCAAAGAGCTTGCCAGCAACGTAAAGGAGAGAGATGTCCCGATAATTGTTGCAGTCACTGCGGTCCCCCTTGTTCTTGAACAGGGTTGTGATGATGAGTAAACAATCGATTACAGCTGCATCCATCATGTTTGGCGTAAATATTCGAACACAACCATTTCATGTAAACAGGTACACTCTACTTTTAAAAATAACCGTCTCATCGCAGCATTTCTTGAAATCCTGGTCTGAGACGAGGTAATGCCGATAACAAAGCGCGAGCGGTTGACGAAACTTCATGATCAACTGTCGAAACGTTGTACTTGTGGAATAAGCAAGATGATTCAACCTTTGTATTTCTTAGCCGTGTGCTTGCAATTCTTATGGATACAATTGCCCCTGTCTTTTACCAGCAGATTTATAGATGAATCGTTCGTTTCGTATCACCTAATATGGTACATACCTCTGAATAAAACATACTGTCACATCATTTTTCTTGGAGTATTCCAACAGGCGTCCGCCAATTGCAAAGCGTAAGCAGCAACACAGAAAACTACAAAGGCTTCTTCATCAATCGCACCTCGCTGTCCAGATTTCTTCCTTACAAAGTTTCCAGACTTCGCTCTCTTTTAAAATTCCAAGACTTCTCCGTTCTGTTGGCCAGTCCGAATAACTGTCACGGCGTTAGTTGAGTAAGTACTTGACTTTGTTTGGTGGTCCCAGTTGGGACAATAAGGCAAATGTGGATTGCGTGACAATCGGCCACTGTACCAAATATGTCGATATCTGACGTTTTGCAAAGTGAATGAAGATGGCGACGTGGACCTCGAGGGGAGGGGGACACCCATATAAGAACTACGGGGGTGCTCCTCAAAAGTTTTGATCCCCTAAGATCCCCTAAGAGGTACCAAGATCCTGTTTTTTCTGCTCTAAAAGATGCCAATTCTTACATAGCACATTATCTCCCCGCGTCATATTTTTTTCGGCTCAATACACTAAAAGGCATCGCAAAAGTTCCCGCTTTGGACTTGTTGAGGCTGAACACCCTGTGGCTACTAAAACTTTTAACCCCTAAAAGGTACGACGAGCTCCCCCGCCCCGGGGGGCGTGGACAGGGAATCCAAACTGCTCCTTGCTCGCCTCGTGTAGGCAGGGTGTTTTCTCTATATCTGCGTGAAAAAATGGAAACAACAATCGAACCTGCACAACCACCTCTCCACAAAGGACCACCTCTCTGCAACGGCCTTTTTTTTCATTCCGGCGGACGGTCACTCTTATTTTAATATCTCTACAACGGCCACCTCTCCCACAACAGCAACAGCCACTAAAACACGTCCTAAATGCCAAAAAACCCTCTTCACACGGCCAGTCAATCAACAACTGACGAACGCTGTCTACAAAAACCCCATTTTTTATTGGACATGGTCACGAAACTTGATCCATGCCGTAGGTCTTTGGTCTCTATTTCTGTTTGGTTTCTGTCCTATTGATATATTTTGATTTTGTTACGAATTTACATGTTACACTAAGCCTTTTTCAAGATAAAAATGTTGAAACCCAAGAAAATATCGGTGTCATATTTCACCCCTACTGATACCGCTCCATAACGGAGACTTTCCTTGTCCCCAAGGTGGCCGTTGTAGAGAGTTTCGACTTTATTACCGTTCATAAAAAAAACACACCCTTCCTATTGAACTTTAAAATATAGGTATATTGCTCCAGGTTTTCGGTATAGAAATGCGCCAGGGACATGACTGGGATGGAAAAAGAAGGTCTAGGAGGCACTAGTCTTAAATGGGTACGTGTTGAGAATTTACGTACATATTCACTCTTGTTACCGGTTCTTTTTTAAACCTATATAAACTATACAGTCGAACCTCCACTAACGGTCACCTCTCCAAAGTGAACTCCTCTCTACAACAGAAACATTTTTTATTTATCCCGGCAGACATTCCATACATTCGCTCTTATTTTTGCCTCTGAAATGCGCAAAATAAGGCTACAATACATAATGCCTAACTACTTTATACCACCTAATTATGGATGGGAAGTTCGCTACAATAGGTCAATAATTATAATAATAATAATAATTTTTTTAAAAACTTAAAGATTTACATAATAATAATATTATTAATATTATTAAGATAGCATAATATTATTATAATAATAATATTATTATAATAATAATATTATTATAATAATAATATTATTATAATAATAATATAATAATAATAATAATAATATAATAATAATAATAAAACAATCTCCTGGATGAGAGCAAGGACATCCTTCGCTTTACTAAGATCCGCACTAATCTGCCTAAGAGGTTCAAGAGCTAGAAGGAAAGTCTTTTGCGACTTTAAGAACATTGATATTGACGTTGAAGCCCAGGAGGGAGCCATTATGTAAACACTGTTGAAATAGGTTTTAATAGTTTATTTCTTTTATTTACTTTTACCTTGTAATATACCGATATTGACGTTGAAACTCAGGAGGGAGCCATTATGTAAACACTGTTGAAATAGGTTTTAATAGTTTATTTCTTTTACTTACTTTTACCTTGTATATACCAATTTGTATGGAATATGTTAATTAATGTTATGATGATGATAGTAGTATTAGTATTAGTTGTAGTAACAATGATATCATGATTAGATACGGAAACATGTTTTACAGGTTTAACAAACATCAAATTATGTAAATATTATAGCATTTTGTAAAGCTTAGCTCTAGTTTTTGTCACAATAAACACTCCTCTTTTTCAAAAAAATTAAATAATAATAATAATAATAATAATAATAAAGATCTTTCAACAGGGAGCCCACTTCACATACATGTGGTTTTCAGTGGGGCCCTGAAAAAAAAAAAAAACATTGTGAATTCTCAAGGTAAAATAAAGGAAAACTTTAGCTCTTCTGAGTATCCGATTTTTGGAAAGCGCCCATATTATTGTCTATATAGTTTAGCAGAAAGCAACAGGGGTGAATATGTATGTAAACTCACACCGCGTATCTAAGATCTGATGCCCTCTAGGTCTCCTTTGTCCTTTATGTATTCCAGCCCTATCACTGGTACATTTCTATTCAAAAAGTACGAACGACAAACGTGTATTTTAAAGGTAAAGAGGAAAGGTGTTTGCACAACTTTTGTGAACGCGGTAATACTTACCATTAATCTAGGTAGACATGCTGTGATAGCAGGACCCGCGCACGGCTCTGTCAGTTCGTCGAGTTCTGTCCTCTTGCAGAATTTAACAACACCCACTCCCCCTACATCCTTCAATTTCGTCCAAAAATGTTTATTTAGGCTGACAGTGCGAACCACGTTACTTGCACGAGCAAACAGTTTCACTCGCCGACATCTTCACCCAGTTTGGACACTTTGCAAGCGGCCGTTTGTCACGCAATCCACATTTGCCGGATGGTCTGAACTGGAACCAGCAAATAAAGTCAAGAACTCACTCAACTAACACCATGACAATTATTCGGACTGGCCAACAGAACGGTGAAGTCTTGGAATTTTAAAAGAGAACGAAGTCTGGAAACTTTGTAAGAAAGAAATCTGGACAGCGTAGTGCGATTGACGAAGAAGCCTTTGTGGTTTTTCTGTCTTGCTGCTTACGTTTTGTAGGTGGCCGCGGACGACTGTTGGAACACTCCAAGAAAAATGATGTCACAGTATGTGTTATATTCGGAGGTATGTACCATATTAGCTAAAGAAACGAACGATTCATTTACAAATCTGGTGGTAACAGACAGGGGCAATTGTATTCATAAGAATTGCAAGCACACGGGTGAATCATCTTGCTTATTCCACAAGTACAACGTTTCGACAGTTGATCATGAAGTTTCGTCAACTGCTCGCGCTTTGTTATCGGTATTACCTCGTCTCAGACCAGGATTTCAAGAAATGCTGCGATGAGACGGTTGTTTTTAAAGTAAAGTGTACCTGTCTACATGAAATGGTTGTGTTCGAATATTTACGCCAAACATGATGGATGCAACTGTAACCGATTGTTTACTCAAACTTCACGTTTCAAAATGTTTACTTCCACTTAAAGACAAGTTCGGTTGTGGCCATGGGTGTTCCACAAAAGTTAAAACTACCGATAGTGAACGAATAATGTGTGCTACAGTTGTAACCTTCAAGAAGAAACATACAGTAGGCGGAAGGAAAATCAGTTTCGGGCGATATGCACGTGCCGGTGATCGAGATAAATTTGCATAACAATCAAATCTACCAAGAGCAGCGTCTGGTTTAATTTAACTGCAAATGTTTGCAAAAGTGGTCAATCTAAAAGGGGAAAAAAAAAAAAAAAAAAACAGATTACAAGTATCCTTATTGACGAAAAAAGTTTCCATTCGCTTATTTTTGTTTTTGATGAAGGTAGCTGGCCAAGTGCCATGTTGGTGTCGCGAACGACGAATTTACGAAAATGTACCACACGTTTATGTCTCTCGACGGGTTAGTTTTTTCGGGCCGCGGAAGAGACCTTTACACATCATAATAAAGAGTATGGGCTTTCAGAAAATTTTAGTTTCGACTTCAAATTCAATGTACCAGTGGGCTTTTGATGGTATTGAAATTAGCTAAATTAGCCATTTCGCTCACGAGCTTCAATGAAGGTTCTAAAATATTATTAAACTTGGAGCTTTTGCTAATCAAATTAATGCTTTAGAAACGGCAAGACATGCACTATGAGCTACCCAAAGTATATTGATAGATATCATCGCGTTGATCTCTACGAGCGAAAAGAAAATGCACAATTTTCTGCCATTTTCGGCGGCGTCAGGCAGCTAAAATAGCGATTTTCAAACTTTCCTCGATTTCGAAAAAACTAAAGCGCTTCAGGACCTTTGAATGGTATTTTCGAAAACAAATCGCTATAATGGTTATTTGGGCAAAATATGAAGAAATCGAAAATTTCGCGACTGTCATCTCATTCTCGGTATTTACACGAACTGGCTCTTAAGTACATGGAAGAGCATACTCGACTGCTCGAGGCACTTTGCCGAATTTGTGGGGGAAAAAAGGGAAAAGAGAGGAAAAAAGACGTCGCTAAGTACGCGGAGAAATTAAACAAATTTGGCATGGAGGTCTCTGTGTTGGTGGATTCACCGACTGGTACCCCATCACTGGAGAGCCAACAGCCTGTTGAAAACCACCTACAGCACAGAAGTGGCAGCGAAACAGACGGGCCAGGGGTAGTGCAGTGATTCCCTGTAAATGATTCTATCGATATCCCAAGGAATGGCACAGAGAGTAGAGGAGATTGTTTGTGCTCATTTACCAGACGTTTAAGGGCCATGCAAGTTAAGGTTTGTAGGGGGGCATCGTACTCTTTTTTTGGCATTTTTTTTTTAAACTATACACACTGCAGCTGTTCCTAGTAGATGATGATTCTTTTCACCTCCCCATGAAGCTTGAATGTACCAGGAAGTAATATCTTTGCATAGTAATTATTATGAAAGCAAAGACTGAAAAAGTACAAGAGTTTAGAATGTAGTGTCGAATGTTGAACGTTACTAATTGTGAAACTAATGCAAAACATTAATTGATTGTGAACAGGAAACATATCAGTTTGGTTAAGAATATGTAATAAAATATAGAAAACATACGAGTCATCAGACCACTTGAGGACCCTCTCTTATTTAGTGAGAACTAATGTGTTAACTACATTCAAAATAAATTCATATTTTAAAACGAAAAATACATTTGTAATAATATTGACATCTGTGGGCAATGCAATAATCTTCTAAGCGCTTGTGATTTGTTTCAGGTCCTGAATTCTGCAAAGAAGCAAATTCAAGGTTGAGAGTACCTAAAGAGTAAATAAAATAAAATGGATTTCACTTTCAAGACTGAATTTGGTTTGTATACTTTAAATGAATATATAATAAACCCTTGGGACATGTGGATGGATTGTCAATGCTCCCTTGTTAACCTGTCCAGGAATTATATTTTGATATTTTGGGGTAAGTAACTTGTTAAAGTCAACAACTATATGTAAGCTTTCATAATTTAAATGTGGAAATCAGACATGATATCTTTTAGCACAGCAACAAATAGATACAAGAAATATTTGAAATAAATACCAAAATGGAGAAACTTCAGATTTACAAAAAATATATTAACAGAATTTTCGACTATCTCTGCATCTGACAACACTAAAATTTTGGCTACATTTTTCTAGCTTAGTTTATATTTTGTATAAAAGAACAATAATTTCTCACTCGTATGCGTTATTGACAATTCTGCTTCAATAATGATTTCATTTCCTCGATTTAGCCAAAATGTATAACGTTTTGGACATTTACAATTTATCGTTGCCGACATATAAGAACACGTGCGTGCTGTCGATTTCGGCCCGATAATCACTAGATAAGAGAAAGGCCTCAATTCTCATATCGATCATTTCTGTGCTTAGAAAAATGCAGAGTAAAGATGCCTACTGATTGTACGGTCTCTTTCCAAAGAATGATAACAGCAGCTCGTCAAACTTAGCCCGCATTGCGTTCCGTAATGCTTCCTTCGGTCCGAGGATCATCGTTATCTGGGTAGAATTGTCTGTGACATGGAACGCGAACACAAACTTTCCTTTTATTTATAATTTGCGAGATAAATATATACCTACTGAGGGCCCGCATTCATGGTATTGGAAAGTATTCGCGACTCTCTTTGTCCGCCATCTTGAATCTCTTGGTTTGTTATGAAACACAACACTTCAACCAAAACACGCATTATCATTGGTTGAAACGTGAGTTTCGTGACATCACAGCCATCCCAATATATCGGTATATCCCGGACTACTTATACCACGTGGCAACGAATCAAATTAGCATACCACACAGATACCCCAACGCGGAAAATATCATGTGGTTATAGTATCGCGCTTTCAATTTGATTCGAAAGGAAAGAAATACACGCTCCTCGGGCCGGGAGGTCTTGTTAAAGGTAACATTGAATTACACTGAGTTTATAGAGGGTACAAAAAGTACCCTATTAATTTTAAAACTGTACCGCCGTTCTTGTACTCGAGAGCGAACTTCGGGAAATGATTTCCCAATCTGAAGGTGGATTTCTCTAGTCCTACGCAACACTGATGCATTTGTAGTATTGAAGCGTTTCGCTCGAGTAAAACGTCTTCTTTCTTTCATTAGCTGTCAGTTGCTTGGTTAAAGCAATTTTTCGATCATTTACCCGGTAATCGGGTACGGTTTTTGCATGGAGTTGTTTATAGCCTGCCCGCCGGTCTGAAATTTTGACACGTTTTCCACGGAATGCCATATTAAAGCTCTCAAACAATCTATGATTGTTTGGAAAATCTAAGGGATACCGATTTCGTTTTTGGTTTCCCATTTAATTCAGAATTTTCTGAGGTTGAGTATGAGTGTACTAAATTAAAATCGCCATGTCCTCGGCCCGGCCTATTCTCGACATCTACAATTTATAGTCGGAGTCATAGCCTGAAAGTTTTGTACAATTTCGACAGAACAACTTAGCAATGGGACCTCCTGAGATTATTTTACCATCTTTCAGAAATGGCAAGCGATTCTCAAAACTGTGGACGAATCTTCGGAGCAATCACTTCATGGTCATTTGTGTCAGACTCACTTTGATAAAAGATTGGGTGACTTGCCAGTGTTCTGCTTCCGTTTCTTTTGATATCACAAGATCACAAAGCTTTATTGTTTTCATTACATTCCATGTTATCTAAGTATCATAATAATTGGAGACCTTAGTAAGTTTCGGTTATTCATAGCGCGACATGTCAGGGAGATTTTCTCTTTTCAGTCCTCCACTCCGATAACGGCCACCACACCGCACGATTCTCGGAATCGAAATCGAAACCGCTGCATCACCATTACAGAAAAACCACATTACGTTTACGGTGTATACCAGAGAAATTTTAAAGTTATATCATTGATTCCCCGATTAGTCCTCGTCGTTTTTCGAATAGTCTTCACCTATCCGGCCCAAATACCGACTATGTTCTTGAGTAATCGCAGAATACCCTCTCACTGCTGGAGAAAATCATCGTCAAGGCAACGACTGTCACTCCTTCTATACTACAAGTAGGGAGCTTAATTGAGAAAACCACGACGGCAACGGCAAAGTCGCTAAACAAAAGGTTTAATGAGGAGAACAATGGCTGTGCACGTGCGTTATGATTCTTGGTGCATTTCTTTGCCGTCCTCTGCAAAACAACAACGTCAACGGCCAAATTCTGCGTTGTCTGGAGAACGTGAACCACGACGACTAATTTTTCACATTTACAGTGTTTTTGTAATTCCTTGCAAGAGATCTCATCGATATGGAGACGGTATGGCAGCCTTGAAGCAGTGATATCTGCAAATGTTGTATGTCTAAAGAAAGACTACTCTTAAAGAATGAATTCTTTTTCTAATGATGCATCCGGTTACTAATTAGACTCCTTATTTCTACATGCAGGATTCGCTACATGCAGATGAGCGTTCGAAGCCAGGATACAAGTGAGAGGGAAAAAACCACCAGCTACAAAATACGCCTGTCTCAACATGTTTTGCTTTGAATAATACAATATTGTTCCCCGCGTTATTTCGTCAAAGCTGTTGCGAAGCATTCTGAGTTCATCATATCACAGGCTGGTGACCAGAAAATCAAGCCGAGCATGTTTTGCTGTAAGTTGGCACCTCGAAGACAACGCAACCTAACAAACAAAGGATTGGCAGTCAATTGTACCTTTTCAAAGGAAAAAAGGATATAGTTCTTGATCCAATTTTATAAGCCTAAAACTCATACAAAGTTCCATACAAACTCTCACAGTACTCTCTGGATACCTACTTAGTGTGTGTGCTTGGTTTAGTCGGTCCCACAGTAGCGGAGAGGACATCCAGGGGTAGGAAACAACTTGTAGACAAGGTAGAAACTACAATTCTTTATGTGAATGATTTGGTGTCTGGGGCAACAATCAGTTACAACATATGGCGACCTAAAACAGACTTTTATGCTCAGGATATTGAATGTGAAATCTAAAGGTTTGTGGACACTCATTCGGTAATCTTGTTCCTGCAGCTCCTTGAAAACGATACGGGGCGTCAGGGCTGGACAGCAATTGATAACCGTCACAAAATAGATTCGAAGATTCTGTATAGTTAATATTTCTATCAGAGCTGTTTAGGGCTTCGTGTTGATGGCATGAATCAACTAAAGGAAAAAACAAACACCAAACAAAGAAAAAAAAAACAGGAAACGAGAAAAGAGAGTGAGTTGAATTGTTCTAGGCATAAACTGTGAACTGATTTCGTTTCATCATCACGTTTACAGTTTGTTTCTTATTTAATTTTGATGTTACGAAAGAATTGGTTCATAGCGGAGCTTCAGCTCTGGAAGCGCGTCAGAGGAGCACCATGGGTAGAGATTTTTCGTACACCATCAAGCCGAGAAAATTTGGTTATAACGTCCGCGTAAGAGCAAGCGAGCGTCCGTCCGTACAGACATTGCGAGAGGGGGAGAAAATCACATGGATCAACTAGAAAAATCAAACCTGTCTGGTGTGTTTAGAGACTTAAAGAAAGGGTAAAAACGGTAAAATGTGGTTGATTCATTGATCAATCAATCAAAAACATTAGTTCATTTCACTCCTCACAAATTTTGCTTGGCGTTTCTGCCTGAAAAATTCACACTGAAGCGAATTGCCAAATTGCGGTAAGAGACTCTTTGTAGAACCCTTCGTCGCGTTTTCTATAAAAAACCGTAACGTTGCTTCGGCGAGATATCTTCAATAGGAGTTGTTAAGTCTTCCTGGTTTGAAACCATGCTGTGAGACACTTAATAAAATTTCATTGTTTTAATTTCGCTAATCCCTAAGCAGTGATACTTGAGTTGCATGCTTTGTCGTAGGTTCAGTTGTTTAAGTTGCATATTGTAAACTAATAGTTTTCTCACGTTTTTCACCCATATAAAACTCATGTCTAAAAAAAAATAAAACTGTATTTGTAAATACTGTCAGGCGAGTTTTGCTGGTTGCGAACGTAACAGGAGTTGTTATATTTGACGCTTGGATATTGTGTTAGACTACGAGTAGCCCCTCTTTCGCTTTTTTCGCCGTGCGTGACGCGGTAGAAAAACGCGGGAAGAAAATCGTTTCCCCTCAACCTCAATGACATTGAGGGTCTCGGGGAAACAAAACTCACTGTTTCCCTTGGTGCCAGTCATAAAGTGCTTATTTTTGCACTCAGATTCAATGGCAGAAAATTAATGATACCCTCATTGTAAAACATTGCAAAGAGTGTGTGGAAGAGAAACTAATGATGTTTTGTTTAATTGTAAAATTCTCTTTGCTCAGGTGATCAATATGTCACCTGCTTAAGCTCTGTGTCTTAAGAGTAAGGGAAGTATCATTAATGGTTTTAAACATTCATAACCTTACAGTGTGTGCTTTTTTAATATGCCATAGTCATTTATATGGTTTATGGTTGGCTGCAGTATCAAGCAACTCTCCCTTCTGTCAGTAGTCATCATATCTTCTCAGGCTTGCACAACTTCTAATACTCTTAACTCTTACTTTAAGCCTGGCTAAGCGGGGTGGTGAGTTGGGGGTTAAGCACAAGCTTCTAGTGTCAACATTATGCAGTATCATTCTTATCCTTTTGAAACAATTCTGTCTCACAGACGCACTTTTAAAGTTATGGAGACATGAGGGACTCTGAGGATTGTACAAGGTGAGAGTATTGCCTGTCAAAAAATCTCATATTGCTGTTGTAAAGTTTTTTGTGAATATGATCTTTTCCTCAAGTTTCAGTTACGGCGACCATAATGATTTATGAACACTTGCGCTTGGGGCTCCAGTAGGTGTATGTTACTTTGAAGGTGTGGCACTGAGCATTACCATATTGCTGTAAGATACTGCAGTATGACCTTTTATATTATTAATGCTGATGATCATTGTCGTCACATTATTTAACAATTAAAGAGGCCTAAGCCGTGTAAAATTACACAGTGATAAAACACGACGGGCATTGGAGAACTCAAGGCAGGCGACTGCTTTCTACATTTCTCAAGTGTTCTCAAATGCCCGGTGTGTTTTATCACAGTGTACTTTTACATGGCTTAGGCTTGATCATTTGCTTTATGATATAGAAGTAATGTGGCGAAAAACATTAAAACACGCTTATCTATGTTTTGTACTCTGATAAAAGATCGGTTTTCGACCAATCAGAGCGTGCGCAGGTATAAAAACTGATAATCGAGCCAAGTTGAGCCTCTCTAGTACAGGTGACAAAGGGCCAAACTGAGTGCCCATGTTATGGTAGTGTCTGTATCATAAAGGGGGAGATTCTATGAATTCTGATTTATCTGATGACCGTATTGTTTAAGTGTCTCTGAGGAGGAGTGTGACGGTATTTGATGTGGTTCAATTTTAACTTTGGTTTAATTTTGTATTTTACATTGTTCTGGTGTATTCACGATAATATTATGACTACCGTAATGCAGGTCAAAGAAAGTAAAATATCAAATTTTACGAAGACTAGAATTGAACGAAGTTAATAGAGGGGTATGGTTATGAGATCCAAATTTTAAAGTTCTTTGTTGTTTGTTTTTGTTCGCTTTTTTGGCCTTGACCTTGCACAAAACACAATAATTTTTTACTACTGACCGAGGAACTGACCAATAGAAACGATTTTGCTGCGTAATTCATGCATAGTGTATGAGCGCAAAACAAAAGATTGTGCGCGCGCGGTCGTGGACCTTCCAATGTAAATCTTGGCATTTTTGTTTGCTCCTTTGATGTTTTCCGGGCTTCATAACCATTCCCCTCTGTTAACTGTGAATTGAACCACGGCATATACATTCAAAATAGACCTGTTAATACTTTTTGAGAATCTGCAAGCCTCTTCACGTAAAGTTTGTTTGATCTGCAGGGGTATGCACCGGGACTTGTTGGTGTTTCACATGGAGTACTGCAGTTTATGGCATATGAGGAACTTAAGCAGGGCTACAGCCAGTACTTTGGAACACCAATCAATAAGAAACTGTAAATAAATGTCATTGTTTGAATATGCATTTGAAACCTTAAGACTAAGATTGAAGCAAAGGTACTCGAACAAAACATGCAAGCAGACATTCAAACACATTATTAAAATAAGTCTGCAGTGCTTACAAGTGTGGATTACAAGCTAACTACTTGAAAGGAGAACAAACTGAATTATCTTGAAAAAAAAAATGGAAGACACCAAGCCTTTAAGGCTAGTATAAGTGTTAATAAATGGCCTGTAGTGGATTTCAAAAATAACCCTTAACTCTCTACTCAGAACTTAGCATATACATGTAGGTCAGTGATACTAGAAGCTGTGAATATGATATGTTTTAGGGAATAGTATTTAAATGTAATTCTGTTCATTTAGAGGCTGAAATAATGCATCTAGAACGTGGCTCAATTATTACTTTTTTCCTAGAACTCCACAGAATATCTCATAATTGCGTCATTGTCAAAAATCTTTGCCGCCACTGCAACGTATCCCTATCAAGTGGTCAGGTCAAGGCTTCAGGTAAGGACTGATCAGGCATTGTTTGATGTCATTCAAAATGGCGCATCACTTCCCATGTAAAGCTTTTTAGACCAGAGGGCGTTTCAAGAGCAGTGGGTCATGGAATATATTGTATGGCTTTGTAGGACTGGTAACCAGTCTAGAGGAGGTTACCAAGGGAGGCACAGTATTCCAGAATGTGTGGTGTTCAACTGTTGAACGAAACTATTCACACTATTTTTTGCCGTCAGAGTATCTTTTAGGGTACACTCTCGAGAAGAAATAAAAACAGAAAGTAACAAGAAAAATATTGTTATTTCCGATTTTCCGTGTTAAATGGTATCTTTTGGGGGTCGAATAAAGTTCGAGCCACGCGTCTTTGGAAGAACAGACCTTATTTTAGAGAACAGATTCAAAAGAGAGCGGTGTTTGCTGAGAGGAGGGCTCTATATTAAGTCACGATACCTGAACTGAACTATTGCAATTGTCAATTTTCTAATTTTAAGAATCATTACACAATGGCCTAGTACAAAGGAGCAGTGAACATACGAAAAACGTTCAGGTGAGAGTCGAGTCGAGATCTCTTACGCAGCGAGAAACAATGAAATTAAATAGTAAATGGTTATTGTGTTCGACTTAAGCTAACAGTGGATGTCTGTTGACTGTCTTTAAGTTGCACTCTCCTCTAACAAATTAATTGTTGAACAGTGTGGCTATGGACATCTTCAGTAGAACAACAAGGGAAGGAGACTCCTCTCTTGCCCCTCACGCCTGAAAAGATATAAGGCCCAGAAGGCTGAAAGTTCTTCCCCCTCCCCCCTCTCCCCTCTCCCCCGTTATTGGAGCCACAAAGGGTCCATCCTTACTTCGGGGCCTAAGCGGGCAAGAGAGGTCCATCTTAACTTCGCTTTTCCATCGATCACGTCGTCTGTGTTAATAGATCAGTAGTACGTACATGTAGTTAATGAAATTTTCGGCGCTATCAGATGCGGCTTGAGTTAAAAGTTCCTGAATTTCCAAATCCAGGCAAATGGTACGCAAATGTCCTACCAAAGTGTCTGGAAATTCCGAGAACTGTTAAATTTTCGAAAGCGAACCAGCATTCAACTAAGAAATTCGAAAAAAAATTATGCGTGCAAAATAAAATGGAACGGAAATCCGCGGGGAGAAACTCGACAAAATTTGGGCATACCAAACTCTGGAAATTATGAAAACTGCTGTTCCACTCGGGAATTGCCGGTCTGGAAATTTGAACCGAAATTTTGGATGTAGCGGAAAGCACGCTCCATTAAAATGCATTTATACAACCGACACTCTCCGGGGGGTACTCCCTTACATGAGCTATATAGGTATGTGCAGCCCCAAAGGGTATGGTTTGTGAGCCGTTTTGGTCATAAGTAAGTATCGATTTAAGCTGATTTCGGCCATTTTGGTCATAAACAGGGTATGGTTTTTCCGCTTTAGCCTTGATATGGGTATGTTTTTAAGAAGAAGCCTGCACTTTTTCATCATTATCGAAAAGAAAATTAGCAAAAGCCCTTCACAAATTATGTTTACAGTAATTTTACATTGGTCTGAACTAGGGAACTGAAACAGGTCTGAAACAGCGTTTTAAGTTAAGGGCCAGGTCATAAATAGGGTTTCGAATTTTTGGTCAGGTCATAAATAGGGTAGTGAATATTGCAGAATTTGAGTCATAAATAGGGTACGGGTTTTAGGAAGTGGGCCACACACCCCCACCCAATTTTTCTGGGATTACCCCCCCCCCCCCCCCCCGGGGGCAGACACTTTTAGAAGTAGAGAATTATTAGAATTACTCGTCAGAATCAGCAGAGGGACGCTTATTCAAACCCAGCAGGTGTCTTAAGCTTGTCTGGGTAATGCGAGGCGTGTCACTGTAGTTATATTATTGTCGTCTTAACGTGACATCTTCCTTCGTGTTCCATTTCAAAATTATAGATACGAAGGGGTGAAAGGATTTTACAAGGGACTGGTTCCTAATGTTCTGAGGTAAGATGAATTTTTGACATATACAATAATCCCAAATTACCACAATTACCACAAAGTCTGAGAACATGCATTCTTGTTTGCGTCTCCCCGCGTTGTTGTCAAATCCCAGTAATAGGGACCAGGATTGCAGTTTGGGTCATTCTTGCTGGCGTGACGGTATCACAGTACAGCATGCATGGTAGGCTTTTGTAGAACACAGTGGAATAGATAATGTATCTACTTTACTCGGGTGTCCGTATTGAGCGGGTTCTCATAACAGACTTAGCGAACACATGTTTTGTCGATGTGTAAATAAATCATAACTTTATTTCTCAGTGCCGATGTATTTAGCTTAACAGAGCTAGTTGAGGACGCTCTAAATTACAATTTATTGTAACAGAAAAAATGGCAAAAAGTATTGAGTATAAGCCTATCTTATGTAAAATTATATACATAAAAATTTACTGAATTAAAATCTACTTCCAAAATATCTATTTAGTCTATGTAACTGAAGAACAAAAATACAAATGTCTCGCACTCAATTTAAAGTCAAGTGCAAGAGCGTCAATACTCATTTATTATAGTAAGTTTAGTGAAATTAAAAGCTTTCATTTTCTAACAGATTAGAATTGGTGCATAATATATAATATCTGCAGTACTCAGATAACCAGTGTTTGTAAAACGCGGTCAACTTTGTATATGAACTTGTCACTTGAGATACAGAAAAATGTCCGTTGTCGCTATTAAGCGGTCTCTTTATCTTATCTCCTTATCTCCTTGTCATTATTATTGAGAGCAGCGGAAAAAAAAAAAAAGAAATTAAAAACTTAGTTGAGTTTTGACTGAGCTTCAGAGTTCGCGTGTTTTTTAAAGGCGCAATAATTCAACGACTCTTTCACTTGACGTGGTTAACAACGTTTGAAACAAAGACACCAGTGAAAGAAAAAGCAAAAATAATTAAATGTCACAAGCAAACACAGACAACAAAGCAGCAAGATGGAAAAGGAAATAAAAACAAAACAAACAAACAAACAAAGAAAAGAAGCAAACATTAAAACAAGATAACAAGCATGCAAACTAGGAAACAGACATCAAAACAAGCAAAGGAACAAACAAGCAAAGTAACAATAAACAAACAAACAAACAAACACGAAAACTAGGAAACACGAAAAAAATATATTACCAACAAACAAGCCAACTCGAAACTAAATTCTGAAGTCAATAAACAATCAAAGAAGCACTGAACTAGCAACTGTCTGTCCTTATTATTAATAATTTTTTGTTTTTGTTTTTCAGGGTGACTCCAGCTTGTGCCCTTACCTTTATGGTGTACGAAAACGTAATTCACGCTCTAATGCCGTCCAGTTAGCATCGAGGGAATTAATAGTGAAATAGAAAATGCCAGAGCAGTCTGAACGATTTTCTTTATACTTCAAATGTTCTAACTGGACCCTTGGTTTGAGGAAAAGGATTTGGTTGGGTTAGTTAGTGGCCATTGTTCAGGAAAAATCTAGAAATGGGTGCATACTTTTTTTTTACCGCAGTTTTAATATTAAAGAACAGCTACAAATGATAAGCAAAGAGGTGAAAAACTGTCAAGAGACATTGTAATGGAGCTGGAATTTCGTCCGGTTTGATGCAACAACAAGCCTTATTGCTCGAAGCATGTTCTTATTGGTCGTTCGTTGGTTACATGGTTGATTAACAACTTGAGTCTGGTATGGTCGACTCAGGCTGAATATTATCAATTTTGACATTGAACGATCTTTGGAATGCCTCTAAATTAGTATTATTAGTAAAGTGTTGTACATGATATACTTCATTCCGCGCGACATCACTCGAGTGAGTGTAGAGTCACATGTACTATAGTACTACAGTTTTACAGCAAGGATACAATTGGAAATAAAAAGGAAAATCCATTAAAAAAAATTCCTGCGCAGCTTGCACTCTCCCCTTCTAAAACGGAAGAATGATGGAGAACAAACAAAAAATCCAGCTGTAAAGAAGATATTTTGACCGAAAATTGTTAACCCTGTGCCCCTCATCTCCCATGATTTCCACAACATGAAACAATCTGTGTAGAAATACTTGTACGCCGTGAGCGACGGTCGAACTGAGTCTTCAAAGGTCCAGCATTGAGGCATCATCCCACAATATAACATTGCCTTTAATAAACCTTTTCTGCTTGGGCGGTTTGTTTTCCCATAACAGACCACGTAATATTCTCTAGAGAATTGTTCTTTCATCCATGTAAAAAAATTATTTATTCACATACACGGGGCAATTTAAAAATTTGAAAGGAAGAATTCTCAAGACTGTCATCACATGGTCTGAAATGGGGCAACAAACCGCCTAGTCGAAAAAGGTCTAATGCTAAGCAAATTCCTTCGCTAGTTCCATTTCCTTGTTTTTCTTGTACCCGGGCCTGTTAGTAATCGAAAAGAAAGTAAACGTAACAGCTGTCACTCAATGTCTAGGTTTTACAGTAACGTCATTTGAAACTGGATTAGTCAGTGCTGCAGTAACGGGCGTTACAATGCCGTTGGTGAACCAACTTGTAGATGTAGTAGGAGCCGCAGTTCTTTACTTGAATGGGGAAGAATATGGCACAACAGGCACGCTTATTAATACAGACGTTTCTTGTGACTTTACCCTCAGCCACTGTAGGATGACCACCACTCAACCAGATAGGAAAGGAGGCATCACAACGGAACATCGGTGGACATGTGGTCACCATTTTTGTGCCTGCAGCTCCTTGGAAGCGGTACCAGCCATAGAGTGTACTGTCACATTTTTCGTTTACTGTCACGTAGTCGTATTTTCTTTTTCCATCTGTCAGATTTTGGTAATTTTGCCAGTGACATACATCGACTAAAGGAAATACAGAAATGTGTAAATAAATATATGATAAACACAGAAAGACATTTGAACAAGTACGAAAAAAGTAAATCAATGGAATACGTAATTAAGAATTGATTCATGTTTTAGCGTGCATCATAGAGTTGCTCGATGCGCAGTCAAGAGAAACTCTAGCGTCTTTAATGCTCTCCGATTTTTCGTTTGGCGTATGAAATACATAAGAGAACTAAATTTCCATTGCTGTAAATCACGTGAAATAGGAAGAGGTGTACTAATAGAACATCGTCGTATTCTCGGTATTGGACTGGAACTGCAACCATTAAAAAATTGTTTTGGAAAATAATCATAGCCGTAATATCTACAGAATGAGTGTCGGCACCCCCATTCCCCCTTTCAATGTTGGAAAATGGTATAATGCAAACTTGTCTTGGACTAAAGTGTTATGTCAACATTACACAGGGGTAGGGAGGGGCAAAATGCGAAAAGAATGACGATTTCTAACGCTTGTGACCATGGTTGTAGCTTGCAATGGAGGCTCGCGTGGGGGAATATCATTCAAAGGAGATTAAAGTCATTTGCATTTGAAAATACTCCCCGCGTTAGCCGCAGTCACAAGCTACAATCATGGACAAAAGTCTTGGGACAAATTTGCCCTTTTGGCGCTTTTGCTCACACGCCAGAGGCGAATACAACTTCACCTGCCTAACCTCGCCCGCCACCTCCCATACAATGTTAAAAACTAGTACCTGCAATTTCACCTGATTTTCAACATTGTGTTGGGTGGGGAGGGGGGACAGCAACGCGCTTTTAAAGGATATAGCAGCGTTTTTTTTTTTTTGTTTTTTTGTTTTTTTGTTTTAAATTTCAATTATAAAACACGGAAAATTCGTCACATTACATAAGTGTTCCAAGGAATTTTGTCCACGATTGTAATTCCAGTCCAACACCGAGAATACGGAAATGGCCAATTGAGGTGTGTCTTACACATAATGGGGGATGGAGCGGATAGCGGCCAGTTTGTCCTGCATCGTTCCACGAGGCAAGTTCGTCAACCCTGCGCCAAAGTCGGAAGACCGAGGAATCACTCTTCATCTAATGTTTAACCTTCGCGTTGTTGGACATGGGTGATCCTAACAGGAGTGTAGGACCCCAGCTGACATAGCTCTAGGGGTCATAGAGACGAACAAACCACCTCGGTTCGGTTAGGTGGTTACCCCATTCAGAGTAGCATATTTTAGGAGATCGATTTGTCTTCTGAGGTTTCTCGAGCGACCAATCTTCTCCGTCTATCCATTCGTGTCCCTCGCGCTCAAACATCGAGTTGTTTGTCTCTGTTTTCCGAACAGATCAATTCCTGGTAATACAGTATAATCTGGTTTCACATGTTTTGTAACAGTTGAATATATACAGTGGAACCTCGATTTAACGAAGTCGCTGGGGACCGGTCAAATTTGTTCGTTAAGTCGAGGGTTCGTTATTTATATCGAAAACCTCGATATAACGAAATGAGGGGAAACGACCAAAATGTTCGTTATATCGAGGTCATAGTTAATGACTGATTTGTAACACAGGTGACTTCTGTCACGCAATTCAATGCAATTTTCGTCAGCCAGAAGTGCCGCGTTTTGAGGTGCAATTCATTAAGCATGGTGACTTTCAGTATCAACTATTTTCACTTTTGAGCAGACGTGCAGCTTTTGTTTACAAAAAACGACACTTTCAGAGTAGCGATTTAAAAATGTTACAACATAGAGGTTGTACAGAAAACTGTCCATGTAAACAAGGAAACGGGCTTTAGTGTTGTTATGTTGCACTACCCAACATTTCCGGTTTTCAAAGAAGATAGAGGAGAAGTTAATGGATGTCGAAATACTATAGTACCAATGTCTATGACATATAATAAGCCGTTGACTGAATGGTTGCTGTCTCTTTACCATAAGGATTACAAGGATTTGTTGACTGTTGATCTGTTCAGCGTTTATCTTCTGTCGCATGTTGACATTGTAATTCGTGATATCGAGGTAGATTTTGCGTTTGGGCTTCCGGATTATGTTCGTTATATCGAAGAATTCGTTATATCGAGGCTCTATTCCATACATTTTACTGTAACTTTGGCCGGGACATAGAATATCGTTCGTTATGTCGAGGACCTCGTTAAATAGAGGTTCGTTAAATCGAGGTTCCACTGTAATATATAATGGCAATGTGTAGACAAATAAACAAACTGACGAGTTGTGAAATACGAATGAATGAATGTTTTAGCTGAAAGATAGGCCGTAACAGGATTTGTTATATTTGACGCTTGCATATGGTGTTAGACTACGAGTAGTACCTCTTTCGCTCAGTCCGTCGTGCGTGACGCGAAAGAAAACCGCGAGAAGAAAATAGCCGCGCGAGTTCACGCGGCCGTTTTTTTCTCGCTGTTTATTTACGGTCTCGCTCGACGGACTGAGCGGACTAGGCGGACTAAGCGAAAGAAGAACTACTCGTAGTCTAATACTCGTTGAAAGTATGGCTGAGTGGGGTACGAACGCGCGCGCATTAATAAATTTGTATTGCAGTGCATATCCAAAATAGCGATAAATTGGCCTGCCATCAGCCAATCACAACGGATCGCGAGTTATGTCACAGTCATATAATGATATCAATAAATCATAATAAATACATGATTAAACGTTCATAATTATCTTTAGTTAATACACACAGGTTTCTGCGTTCCTTTTGATAAGTTAAATCATACTTTTTCAGAGCCAAAAAAGAATAAAATAATAAATGCAACCACACTTTATAAATCACAATCTACATAGTTCGGTTTCACATCACCTCAGCAAAATTCAAAAGTTCTCGAAATCACTGTCACGAAGTCACTGTCACTAGCTAGCGGTCGAAGGGTCTTGTTTCAACACAGTATTTCCTATGGAAATAGGCGTTTTTGATTTTGAGACACCCTAATTCAATACGCGCTCATCCACACCCTAGCTTTGCAAGTGCGTGAGGTCCTGTCAAACAGCCTTCTCAACTGACAGCACAACCGACTCTTCTTCCACCGAGTTTTCTTCCGCCGATTTTCATCAAAATAACAGTGTGGTGGTGGCTCACGACAAGACTGGAGATTTCCTGGAGTCCGTCTTCAGCAACTGCACTCTGCACATTATGTGAATATCATTGTCAACAATCCAA